>NW_027325360.1:1004062-1021562 GCF_036924035.1 Leuresthes tenuis | reverse complement strand
GGTATTCAGGAGGTTATTCAGGAGGTATTCAGGAGGTGTTCAGGAGGTATTCAGGAGGTATTCAGGAGGTGTTCAGGAGATGTTCAGGAGGTATTCAGGAGGTGTTCAGGAGGTATTCAGGAGGTATTCAGGAGGTTATTCAGGAGGTATTCAGGAGGTGTTCAGGAGGTATTCAGGAGGTATTCAGGAGGTATTCAGGAGGTATTCAGGAGGTATTCAGGAGGTGTTCAGGAGGTGTTCAGGAGGTATTCAGGAGGTGTTCAGGAGGTATTCAGGAGGTATTCAGGAGGTGTTCAGGAGGTATTCAGGAGGTGTTCAGGAGGTGTTCAGGAGGTATTCAGGAGGTGTTCAGGAGGTATTCAGGAGGTATTCAGGAGGTGTTCAGGAGGTATTCAGGAGGTGTTCAGGAGGTGTTCAGGAGGTATTCAGGAGGTATTCAGGAGGTGTTCAGGAGGTATTCAGGAGGTATTAAGGAGGTTATTCAGGAGGTATTCAGGAGGTGTTCAGGAGGTATTCAGGAGGTGTTCAGGAGGTGTTCAGGAGGTATTCAGGAGGTGTTCAGGAGGTATTCAGGAGGTATTCAGGAGGTGTTCAGGAGGTATTCAGGAGGTGTTCAGGAGGTGTTCAGGAGGTATTCAGGAGGTATTCAGGAGGTGTTCAGGAGGTGTTCAGGAGGTATTCAGGAGGTTATTCAGGAGGTATTCAGGAGGTGTTCAGGAGGTATTCAGGAGGTATTCAGGAGGTGTTCAGGAGGTGTTCAGGAGGTATTCAGGAGGTGTTCAGGAGGTATTCAGGAGGTATTCAGGAGGTGTTCAGGAGGTATTCAGGAGGTGTTCAGGAGGTGTTCAGGAGGTATTCAGGAGGTATTCAGGAGGTATTCAGGAGGTGTTCAGGAGGTTATTCAGGAGGTATTCAGGAGGTGTTCAGGAGGTGTTCAGGAGGTGTTCAGGAGGTATTCAGGAGGTTATTCAGGAGGTATTCAGGAGGTGTTCAGGAGGTGTTCAGGAGGTATTCAGGAGGTTATTCAGGAGGTATTCAGGAGGTGTTCAGGAGGTGTTCAGGAGGTATTCAGGAGGTATTCAGGAGGTATTCAGGAGGTGTTCAGGAGGTTATTCAGGAGGTATTCAGGAGGTGTTCAGGAGGTGTTCAGGAGGTGTTCAGGAGGTATTCAGGAGGTTATTCAGGAGGTATTCAGGAGGTGTTCAGGAGGTGTTCAGGAGGTATTCAGGAGGTTATTCAGGAGGTATTCAGGAGGTGTTCAGGAGGTGTTCAGGAGGTATTCAGGAGGTGTTCAGGAGGTATTCAGGAGGTATTCAGGAGGTGTTCAGGAGGTATTCAGGAGGTGTTCAGGAGGTGTTCAGGAGGTATTCAGGAGGTGTTCAGGAGGTATTCAGGAGGTATTCAGGAGGTGTTCAGGAGGTATTCAGGAGGTGTTCAGGAGGTGTTCAGGAGGTATTCAGGAGGTATTCAGGAGGTGTTCAGGAGGTATTCAGGAGGTATTAAGGAGGTTATTCAGGAGGTATTCAGGAGGTGTTCAGGAGGTATTCAGGAGGTGTTCAGGAGGTGTTCAGGAGGTATTCAGGAGGTGTTCAGGAGGTATTCAGGAGGTATTCAGGAGGTGTTCAGGAGGTATTCAGGAGGTGTTCAGGAGGTGTTCAGGAGGTATTCAGGAGGTATTCAGGAGGTGTTCAGGAGGTGTTCAGGAGGTATTCAGGAGGTTATTCAGGAGGTATTCAGGAGGTGTTCAGGAGGTATTCAGGAGGTATTCAGGAGGTGTTCAGGAGGTGTTCAGGAGGTATTCAGGAGGTGTTCAGGAGGTATTCAGGAGGTATTCAGGAGGTGTTCAGGAGGTATTCAGGAGGTGTTCAGGAGGTGTTCAGGAGGTATTCAGGAGGTATTCAGGAGGTATTCAGGAGGTGTTCAGGAGGTTATTCAGGAGGTATTCAGGAGGTGTTCAGGAGGTGTTCAGGAGGTGTTCAGGAGGTATTCAGGAGGTTATTCAGGAGGTATTCAGGAGGTGTTCAGGAGGTGTTCAGGAGGTATTCAGGAGGTATTCAGGAGGTATTCAGGAGGTGTTCAGGAGGTTATTCAGGAGGTATTCAGGAGGTGTTCAGGAGGTGTTCAGGAGGTGTTCAGGAGGTATTCAGGAGGTTATTCAGGAGGTATTCAGGAGGTGTTCAGGAGGTGTTCAGGAGGTATTCAGGAGGTTATTCAGGAGGTATTCAGGAGGTGTTCAGGAGGTGTTCAGGAGGTATTCAGGAGGTGTTCAGGAGGTATTCAGGAGGTATTCAGGAGATATTCAGGAGGTAATTCCATCAAAGCGTTTGGTGATGGAACGAAGCTCCTTCGTATCGACCAGAGGAACCTGCTCAAGAAAACCAGCAAAATGTCTTCAAACAGAAACTGGACAGATGTTGTGGGCGGGAACAACTTTTGATTGAGCTCATGATGCTGTGTGAACTGTTCGTCTACTCTAAAAATACACAAACAGCGCCTCCTCTGAGCATCAGCTTCTCTGAGGAGCTGCTGCTGGGCGCCTCCTCTGAGGAGCTGCTGGGCGGCGCCTCCTCTGAGGAGCGGCTGCTGGGCGCCTCCTCTGAGGAGCTGCTGGGCGCCTCCTCTGAGGAGCTGCTGCTGGGCGCCTCCTCTGAGGAGCTGCTGGGCGGCGCCTCCTCTGAGGAGCGGCTGCTGGGCGCCTCCTCTGAGGAGCTGCTGGGCGGCGCCTCCTCTGAGGAGCAGCTGCTGGGCGCCTCCTCTGAGGAGCTGCTGATGGGCGGCGCCTCTGAGGAGCGGCTGTTGGGCGCCTCCTCTGAGGAGCTGCTGGGCGGCGCCTCCTCTGAGGAGCTGCTGGGCGGCGCCTCCTCTGAGGAGCTGCTGATGGGCGCCTCCTCTGAGGAGCGGCTGTTGGGCGCCTCCTCTGAGGAGCTGCTGGGCGGCGCCTCCTCTGAGGAGCAGCTGCTGGGCGCCTCCTCTGAGGAGCGGCTGTTGGGCGCCTCCTCTGAGGAGCTGCTGGGCGGCGCCTCCTCTGAGGAGCTGCTGGGCGGCGCCTCCTCTGAGGAGCTGCTGATGGGCGGCGCCTCCTCTGAGGAGCTGCTGCTGGGCGCCTCCTCTGAGGAGCGGCTGCTGGGCGCCTCCTCTGAGGAGCGGCTGCTGGGCGCCTCCTCTGAGGAGCTGCTGCTGGGCGCCTCCTCTGAGGAGCTGCTGCTGGGCGCCTCCTCTGAGGAGCTGCTGATGGGCGGCGCCTCCTCTGAGGAGCTGCTGCTGGGCGCCTCCTCTGAGGAGCTGCTGCTGGGCGCCTCCTCTGAGGAGCGGCTGCTGGGCGCCTCCTCTGAGGAGCTGCTGGGCGGCGCCTCCTCTGAGGAGCTGCTGATGGGCGCCTCCTCTGAGGAGCGGCTGCTGGGCGCCTCCTCTGAGGAGCTGCTGGGCGGCGCCTCCTCTGAGGAGCGGCTGCTGGGCGCCTCCTCTGAGGAGCTGCTGATGGGCGGCGCCTCCTCTGAGGAGCTGCTGATGGGCGCCTCCTCTGAGGAGCTGCTGCTGGGCGCCTCCTCTGAGGAGCTGCTGATGGGCGCCTCCTCTGAGGAGCTGCTGATGGGCGCCTCCTCTGAGGAGCTGCTGATGGGCGCCTCCTCTGAGGAGCTGCTGATGGGCGGCGCCTCCTCTGAGGAGCGGCTGCTGGGCGCCTCCTCTGAGGAGCTGCTGCTGGGCGCCTCCTCTGAGGAGCTGCTGCTGGGCGCCTCCTCTGAGGAGCTGCTGATGGGCGGCGCCTCCTCTGAGGAGCTCAGATGTCACACTTGTGGCGAAGGATGGAGGCAGGCAGACAGTTTATGGCTGGTCCCCGAGCTTCAGGGAAAGCGTTTGGACTCGCTCCAGATCCCCATTTCTTTAATGTTTAATCAGGTTCATCGGTACTTACCGAGCTGCTTCCTGTACTTTATGACCACCAACACTCTGCAGCACACTGCTGCCCGTCCTGCTGCCTCTGTGGGGACCCGGCGGGGGATAATGCTCCATCAGGACCCGTCCCAATCTGAAGCAGCTCTGACCCTCAGGCAGCTGAAAGCCCGCGGTTTCCCCAAAACAAACCTGCATTTCCAACAAAAAACTCCCGTTCTGCGTCAGAGCCACACTTTAAACAATATATTTCCATTTTCCACAAAACAAAAACATCCTCAGCTGATTATTATCATTATTATCATCATTATTATCATTATCATTATTATTATCATTATTATTATTGTTATTATCATTATTATTATTATTATTATCATTATTATTATAATTATTATTGTTATTATTATAATAATAATAATTATTATTATCATTATTATTATTATTATTGTTATTATCATTATTATAATTATTATTATTATTATTATTGTTATTATCATTATTATTATTATTATTGTTATTATCATCATTATTATTATTATTGTTATTATCATTATTATAATTATCATTATTATTATTATAATAATTATTATTATTATTATTATTCTGAAACGTCTTTGGTTGCAGCCTTCGGTTCACGCTGCCTGAATCCGACCTTTTTGCTCATATGTTCCTTATATCTGATGTTAGCGGGGGGGAAACCTCTGCCTGGGCCGGTCTTTCATTTCTTATCTTATTATTTTCAGGCTTTTTCCAAAGTCTCACTTTCTCCAAATCTCAGAACTTTGCAAACAGTTTCCTGAAAGGTGTAAATTTCCCTTTTTCTCACCTTTTGAAAAATAAAGTCCTCACTTTGTACAAATGATTTCCAACCCAGTGTCCTCAGTTTTAACCAAAGTGTCCCGAAAATGACCTAAAATCTTTAATTCTACACATTTCATCAGTTTTAAAACTAATTTGCTGAAAGGTCTAAAGTCTGAAAATGTTCCCACTTTTCAAATCAATTCTGTTAAACATCCCAAAAAGTCCTCAGTTCCCAAAAAGTCCTCAAGACAAAAACACTTCATTTTGAAGCCTGATTTGGTTTCTTTGGGCGAATAATGTAATTTTATTTATATATATAATAAGAATAAATAGGAAGTGTTTTTTGTTAAAGTTAGAAAGACTGTCCTCTCCTCAAAGATGAAACACAAGAATCCTCTCATTTATAAACCGACTCATTTCCACATTGAATCAGCTGCTCAAACTAAACCAAAGAAGAAGAAGAAGAATGGAGGCGCGTTTCTTTCTGTTCGGGAGGCTTTCGGGGGCCGGGAGGCCTGAAAGTATTCGGTGTTCAGGGGCCACACTGATGCCGGCCTTTATCGGCCCCCTGGGGGCCGGTGCTTGATTACAGTAAGGGCCTAATGACAGATGACATCACTGTCAGCCGGACCATCTGCCTGCGCTCTGGGAACATGAATAAATGATAACTCCCACTTTTCGTGTCCGAACACGAGGAGCTAAACCGACCCTCCGATGAAAGTTTGACCCGACAGAAGCTCAGTCTGAAGGAAGCCGATTCTGTGGTGGAAATGAAGCAAAACCTCGGAGAATCAGACGAGCTCCGAGAGCACAGAGCTGTAAAAACATAAGGATGGAGTTAAGGTTCGAGTCTGGCCTGGAGCTTCAGATCTGAACCTTTAAAGGTGGATAAAGGCCCAACTTCTTACTTCAGACCACATGTGCCGGTCTCCTTGGCCTCTAAATGATCCCAAAAGGTCCAGATAAACGCTTCTGAATCCCTAAAAACAGGAATAATCTCTGAAAAACGGACAGGCAGAGCCAAGGACAGCTTAATCTCACCTGCTTTGGAGTCCAGAAGCTTCCAGGTAAGAAGCCCAAAGTCGCTGCAGTTTGATCAGAACATTTTAACGGCTCCGAACTCGGTTCAGTTCATCTGAACGAATCTTAAAGAAAATTAAATCTGAAACGGTTTAATCATATTTATTAGCTTCGGTGAACAACAGTTTGGGCCCGTTTATGTGCTTTAACGCCTCTTAAAGCTTTCAGATCCTTATCGTTACCTTTGGTAGGGATTATTTATTTATTTACTCTTATTCAGGGATCTGTTGGAGATGGAAAGTGATCATGACTCATCCTGCACTCATGAGCTACTTTTCAACCCAACGAATGCTTCTGAAAATCAGAACCTTTTGGGTCACCTGAACGGTCCAATCTAAGCAGACTTATTAACAAGGTTAAACTATTTGTATTTTCTCTGTTCAATTCTATCATTTCCGCTCATAAAGATGATTCCAGCTCGAATGAAAGCGCTCTGCATCCCTGGATTAGTTCACATTTACATCATAAAAACTGTCTGAAGCGGAGAAATCATTTGTTTGGTCTCATTTAAATTCCAAACTATGTTTTATATCACAGCAAATATTTCAAATGTAAGAATCCAGTTCCAGGTGTGTGTTCTGCACCCAAAAGAGGAAACACCAAGTCAGAAAGAATGAGCCTGTTTATTAGCCCTCATATTAATCATCATCATCTTCCTCGGCCACCGACAGTCTTGTGGCTTGGGTTCATACACAACTCTGTCAATAGAATCTAATAGAAAAATCTGCAGGTTACAGTTAGGACGTCTGTCCATTAGAAAAATAACAGAAACCATGAAACCAAAGGCTCCCCATCTCCCAGCTTCAGGACAGGAAGTCAGGACTAGGAAGCTTCACGCAGCAGTGGACAGGTGTGGTGAGGCCGGCTCTGGGAGGTTTGGCATGGCCCTGCTGGTGCAAACAGTCCACAGTGAACCAGGAACCAGAACCAGACACCAGCCAAGTCCACTCCGGCCATTCTAATGATTCTTGGGGTGGGGAGGGGGTTAGCCCCGTCACTACAGCCCTCCTCGCCTTGGGGCTGCCACGCCAGCAAGGAGCAGGACCACAACACACCTGTGACGGCTGAGCTCGCCACGCTTCTGGTCCAATTAAAGATGTGCCGAAAAGCAACAAATCCCGTCACCTTCTGAGCGTGGCAGCAGGCAGACGAGGAGAAGAAACAGAGAAAGTTAGCCTAGCAGTCTTGAGAATATAACACACAGCTTGTTTTTGCAAATTGGTTAGACACAACATGTAAATTAAACAATATCATTTTTAACAGGACAAAAAAGTACATTTTTAACTGAAGAGCACCCGCCAGAGTGGAAATTTACACAAACCATAGTATCTCATCAACAAACTGAATATTCATAAGATTTAAATAGACCCCTGAACAGAGGAACTCATTATTATCGTCGTCATTTTAAGCATTATCACACGTACAGAAAGCAGAACCACTAATTCAATATTCAGCTCAATAACAGCCAGATCTCCCTATAGAAGACAAACCTCTCTGTGGTCGGAAACACACAAAGTTTAGAAAACCCGCAGATAACACACTACGCAAACGGACACATTACACCGCTCAGGCTGGAATTACACCCTTAAAGTTACACACATTTAAATTTTAATTCACACAAACACTAAACAAATCCATCAAGTCTCAGCAAGCTAGCATAGCCTGGCCTCCGCAAGCTAGCATAGCCTGGCCTCCGCAAGCTAGCATAGCCTGGGCTCCGCAAGCTAGCATAACCTGGCCTCCGCAGACACACAACACGCAGCTAACGGACAACATTTGGCTAACACTTCCTGCTGAGGAAGAACAGAGGTGGAATCATACTTGGACAAAGATACAAATAAGGTGTGAATTTAAAAAAGGATGTTATTGATAACTAGGACTCAAATCTTACTAAAAAAGAAAAGTCCTCAAATTTGAGCAAATGTGCGTTAAACAAGTTAATCAGTAGATCCAAAATTCTGCTGGATTTGGAAAAGCAAAATACACCTAAATTTGTGCAAGTACACAACAGCAACACAACAACGGCATGTTGACGAGCACAGTCCAGCCCAAATATACTCACAACATACAGCTTGCACACAAAAGCCAGCTAACTAAGCTACCGAACATTTAGCACCACTCTGAGATAGATACGGTTGAGCTAATGTTTTCTAAGCTAACAAAAATTCAGCTAATGCTGCATTCGCTAAAGCGGACTCTTTATTCAATCCTAGCCATACGATTAAAGCAGACAGAGGGGATATTACGCATAAAAAGTGTTTTTGGCAGGTTGTTAGCCAGTTCTAGTTGATAATTGAAGGGATTTAACTGTGATAGTGATCATATTTAAATGTTAACACCAACACAGCTTCTTTGGAGCCATTTTGTCTGAGTTTTTCACAGTCCTGCTACCTTCTTCTTCCTTAACAAAATGTCGTATTTGTAATGCCAAATTAACAACAGTTAAATTCTGGAAGGCTAACAAATGTTTTTCTAATGCTTACATAATAATGCAACGATAAGCTGACGAAAACCTGCTAATGCTAATTCCTTATGCTATGCTAGCAATATAGATGAAGTAGAGTACCGTCGAGCCTAAAACGGGCAGATTTTGGCAGTTTGTAAGCAAGTCCAAACAGAGTATTAGTAGATTTGATTGATATATCACGCCCTATGTGACCATTTTGCTAACGCTGACTAATCTTTCGATGCTAGCCCAGTGTTTAACGCAGACAAGATAACCGCTAAGCCTAAAAAGTGCAGTTTTTGATAGTTTTTTAGCAAATCAAAACAGAATAATAGCAGATTTATTTATTAGTAGACTTGTGAATGATATATTAGGAAATACTGGATCTCTTGGTATTATGAAATTAAACTATTTCCATGCTGGAATTTTAACCAATCACGCCAACAAGAATGTTTCAAACCTTTCGCTGCACGTGACGCGTCATGAGTGCGGCATAATGAAAACTTATGCCAGCGCACATGTTTAGCTAATAACTACACATCGCTTTATTTTCGACACGCATTCACAAATAAATCTGTAACACAAAAAAAAAGATATCAAAAAGCAGCCAATGCAATGTTCAGACAGCACAGATTCTCCATTCTACATTCAGCTAACAAACGGAAACATTCATCTTGCTAACACACGGCTGAGGTAAAACAAACCTGTTCGCTTTTGTGCTTGTTCGGCTAATAAATCGCTAATGTCAATTACTTCATCATTCAGCTCTGAATATTTTGCCGGAAACAACTCAGCAAAGTAGAAATGCAGAACTAGCAACAACAATTAAGTTTTCCGCTGTAAGAAAGTAGTAAATCCCCCCTTTTTGTAATAAAAGTGGAGGTGGGGAAACATGGTGTCTGCTTGAGGTTAAATTCTGTGAAGACACAAAGTGTTTGACCACAGAGAGGTCTGGCTTTAGACAACGCAATATAAATCGTCATTTATTCATCATTACATCATAAAACCTAAAGAGATCACTATAGAGATACAGGAATAAAAACTATCATCATCAAACCAAAAGAAAACAATAAACGCATCATTGCACCTCCAAGATGGCGACTAAACAGGTAAAATTAGATTGAGAACAGACCCAGCGAGCACGGATTTAGTACAAAATACAGTTTTGTCTCCAACGGTAAAACATCACATTTCCATCCAATGCTATTAAAATATTTCTATGCCGAAATAAAAAAAATAACTGAGAGTCAACACACAACGTGACGCATGCTTTAAAACATTATCATGAACAGAATAATAATAATAATAATAATATCTGATTTTCTTACTCAAGACTGCTAAGCCTTATACCGTTTTCTTATTGGAAAATAAAACTAGACAAAATATAGATTATACTGGATTTGTTTTGTTCAAAGCCACACTGATACATCTTTAAGTTCAAGTTTGATAAAAAAACAAAAACAAAAGAAAAACCAGGTCTACGCTGTGGAGACCAGAGGCTAGTCCAAAAAAATCTGCCCGACAAAATGTCAACTTTGTAAGGTTAAAAAACAGAAAGAAAAGAGTTCGTGATTTTTCAGTTAATCCTTAGTTTTCTCTACAAAAAGGAAGGAGGAAGCGGCAGAGCGTTGCTTGGAAACCCCGATTCGGTTGCTGTAGACGACCGTCTCAGGCCTTGAGCCGGTGAGGGAGGAGCCTCTAGTGATCCTGAAGAAACAGGAAATGACATCACTGTTAAACGCGTCTGAGTCACCAGGGCAACGAAGCGTGAACTGACCGCTTCCACGGTTCAGTCTGAGAAGTTGGATACACACTGTTAAAAAGGCTTTTATTCCAAAAATGTGGCATTTCTAATAAAATTAAAGAAATTATGTATTCTGTTGTGTGTTGGGAGCTGAATGGACTGTATTCTGTTGTGTTGGGAGCTGAATGGACTGTATCCTGTTGTGTTGGGAGCTGAATGGACCCTGCAGCAGGTGTGTTACCTGTATCTGGGCGGGGTTCCACAGGTAGGGCTGCTGTCTGTAGTATTCTGCTAACGCTGCAGTGTAGTCTGGCACCGAACTCTGCTGAGATGACTGACCTGCGACACACAAGTCATCAACATTCCATCAAAAGGAATCTAATTAATCTGCAAAATAACATATTTATGCTATGAATGATTTTACTGTGAGAAACATTAAAGTTATGGCTTCAGGTGGAAATTTATCAAACAGCTTTTACTGACTGAATTTAAGTTAAATCACAGTTTACATTTGAAGAGTTTTATGATATTCCGAAACTTTTCATTTGGAACTACTTTCATGAAATAAAACAAAATGTCTGCATCTCTGTCTTCTTCCACCTGATGAGACTCATTATGAATATCTCTTATTGGCCAGGATTTGAGGCAGGCATTAAAAATGACTTGGTTATGTTTAGGCATTAAATACTACTTGGTTATGTTCAGGCATTAAAAACTACTTGGTTATGTTTAGGCATTAAAAGCTACTTGGTTATGTTCAGGCAAAAGCTACTTGGTTATGTTCACGAATTAAAAACTACTTGGTTACGTTTGAGCATTAAAAGCTACTTGTTATGTTCAGGCATTAAAAGCTACATGGTTATGTTCAGGAATTAAAAGCTACTTGGTTATGTTCAGACATTAAAAAGTACTTGGTTACGTTTAAGCATTAAAAGCTACTTGGTTATGTTCAGGCATTAAAAACTACTTGGTTATGTTCAGGCATTAAAAACTACTTGGTTATGTTTAGGCATTAAAAGCTACTTGGTTATGTTCAGGCAAAAGCTACTTGGTTATGTTCACGCATTAAAAACTACTTGGTTACGTTTGAGCATTAAAAGCTACTTGGTTATGTTCAGGCATTAAAAGCTACTTGGTCATGTTCAGGCATTAAAAACTACTTGGTTATGTTCAGACATTAAAAAGTACTTGGTTACGTTTAAGCATTAAAAGCTACTTGGTTACGTTTAAGCATTAAAAGCTACTTGGTTACGTTCAAGCATTAAAAGCTACTTGGTTATGTTCAGGTAAAAGCTACTTGGTTATGTTCAGGCATTAAAAGCTACTTGGTTATGTTCAGGCATTAAAAGCTACTTGGTTATGTTCAGGCATTAAAAGCTACTTGGTTATGTTCAGGCATTAAAAACTACTTGGTTATGTTCAGGCATTAAAAACTACTTGGTTATGTTCAGGCATTAAAAACTACTTGGTTATGTTCAGGCATTAAAAACTACTTGGTTATGTTCAGGCATTAAAAACTACTTGGTTATGTTCAGGCATTAAAAACTACTTGGTTATGTTCAGGCATTAAAAGCTACTTGGTTACGTTTGAGCATTAAAAGCTACTTGGTTATGTTCAGGCATTAAAAGCTACTTGGTTATGTTCAGGTAAAGCTACTTGGTTATGTTCAAGCATTAAAAACTACTTGGTTATGTTCAGGCATTAAAAACTACTTGGTTATGTTCAGGTATTAAAAGCTACTTGGTCATGTTCAGGTAAAAGCTACTTGGTTATGTTCAGGCATTAAAAATTACTTGGTTACGTTTGAGCATTAAAAGCTACTTTGTTATGTTTAGGAATTAAAACTACTTGGTTATGTTCAGGTAAAAGCTACTTGGTTATGTTCAGGCATTAAAAACTACTTGGTTACGTTTGAGCATTAAAAACTACTTGGTTACGTTTGAGCATTAAAAGCTACTTTGTTATGTTTAGGAATTAAAACTACTTGGTTATGTTCATGCATTAAAATCTACTTGGTCATGTTCAGGTAAAAGCTACTTGGTTATGTTCAGGCATTAAAAACTACTTGGTTATGTTCAGGCATTAAAAACTACTTGGTTATGTTCAGGCATTAAAAACTACTTGGTTATGTTCAGGCATTAAAAACTACTTGGTTATGTTCAGGCATTAAAAACTACTTGGTTATGTTCAGACATTAAAAAGTACTTGGTTACGTTTAAGCATTAAAAGCTACTTGGTTACGTTTAAGCATTAAAAGCTACTTGGTTACGTTCAAGCATTAAAAGCTACTTGGTTATGTTCAGGTAAAAGCTACTTGGTTATGTTCAGGCATTAAAAGCTACTTGGTTATGTTCAGGCATTAAAAGCTACTTGGTTATGTTCAGGCATTAAAAGCTACTTGGTTATGTTCAGGCATTAAAAACTACTTGGTTATGTTCAGGCATTAAAAACTACTTGGTTATGTTCAGGCATTAAAAACTACTTGGTTATGTTCAGGCATTAAAAACTACTTGGTTATGTTCAGGCATTAAAAACTACTTGGTTATGTTCAGGCATTAAAAACTACTTGGTTATGTTCAGGCATTAAAAGCTACTTGGTTACGTTTGAGCATTAAAAGCTACTTGGTTATGTTCAGGCATTAAAAGCTACTTGGTTATGTTCAGGTAAAGCTACTTGGTTATGTTCAAGCATTAAAAACTACTTGGTTATGTTCAGGCATTAAAAACTACTTGGTTATGTTCAGGTATTAAAAGCTACTTGGTCATGTTCAGGTAAAAGCTACTTGGTTATGTTCAGGCATTAAAAATTACTTGGTTACGTTTGAGCATTAAAAGCTACTTTGTTATGTTTAGGAATTAAAACTACTTGGTTATGTTCAGGTAAAAGCTACTTGGTTATGTTCAGGCATTAAAAACTACTTGGTTACGTTTGAGCATTAAAAACTACTTGGTTACGTTTGAGCATTAAAAACTACTTGGTTACGTTTGAGCATTAAAAGCTACTTTGTTATGTTTAGGAATTAAAACTACTTGGTTATGTTCATGCATTAAAATCTACTTGGTCATGTTCAGGTAAAAGCTACTTGGTTATGTTCAGGCATTAAAAACTACTTGGTTATGTTCAGGCATTAAAAACTACTTGGTTATGTTCAGGCATTAAAAACTACTTGGTTATGTTCAGGCATTAAAAACTACTTGGTTATGTTCAGGCATTAAAAACTACTTGGTTACGTTTGAGCATTAAAAGCTACTTTGTTATGTTTAGGAATTAAAACTACTTGGTTATGTTCAGGCATTAAAAACTACTTGGTTATGTTCAGGCATTAAAAGCTACTTGGTTATGTTCAGGTAAAAGCTACTTGGTTATGTTCAGGCATTAAAACTACTTGGTTATGTTCAGGCATTAAAAACTACATGGTTATGTTCAGGCATTAAAAACTACTTGGTTATGTTCAGGTAAAAACTACTTGGTTACGTTTGAGCATTAAAAACTACTTGGTTATGTTCAGGCATTAAAAGCTACTTGGTTATGTTCAGGCATTAAAAACTACTTGGTTATGTTCAGGCATTAAAAACTACTTGGTTATGTTCAGGCATTAAAAACTACTTGGTTATGGCTCTTGCTGGTGCTACTTTTCATGTTTTACTGGGTTATCAGTCCGGTCTCTAAAAGCTACGCATACACTCCTCTGAAATACTTTGAAAGCCAGGCTAGGTGTCATAAAAATCAGATGGACGTCCTCCCCAACAACAGGTGAGCAGCCATTTAAACTTTAACCATTTTACGTTTTGTAGCTGGTCCAATGGTGGAACCTTGCTACCGTCAGGTGACAACACGGAACAACCGAGGCTGTAATAACGCGTCGACACGGTTTTACAAGCGACTGTTGAAGAGACGCATCATCCGAGAATCCACGTCCTGAAGTGTAGATTCATGTGAATGTGACCTTAAACTGAGGGACTATGAAGCCTGACGTTTCACAGCACGGATATGGTTTTATGCTTTTCTTTAGTTCGGTTTCCTCCGCTGAGCGCCGGCCCCCACATGTGAACATGTTCTGGGCCTCAGGGCGACAGCAGAGGACACGCATTCAGCTGCCGTACTCTGTTTCTTGTAGTAGTCTTCCCAGGCCTTACTGTAGTCCGTCATCAAGCTCTGAGGCTGGTTCTGCTGACCTGCAAACACACAAACACACATCTGTTAAACTGCTGCTTCTCAATGAGCCCAAACCTAACACCGGAAACACAACCTGAACCTGTCCGCCAGAGAGCCGAGGAGCCTGGAAGCAGCTTAATGTGTGTGGTGGGTGGACTTGCCTAGCTTCTTATAGTACTGCTCCCATGCTTTAGAGTAGTCCATCTGTCCTGCCTGAGCCATACTGTGACCTGCACACACAAACAGAGTCTTAGCCGTCTGCTTACATGTCTGTGTGTGCACCTAAAGTCACCTAAAGCTCGGTTTTCTACGGTAAAGAACAAACCCGGAGAAGCACAGCTCCCAGAAACTTTTCCTTCTGCCTACATCACTGATCATGAGCTGAGAATCTACCTGCTTTTAGCCTCATGCTGGCGACTCGTTCCGTTGGTGGTTTAACTGTTCAGATACTTTCCTGTTATCGGCAGCTTCCACTAAAGCAGGAACCCGAAAGCTTCTCCTTCCTTATCCAGGACCTCCTTCTTTGGGTCAGAACCCAGATCTGTGAGCAGGTGAGGGTTGGAACAAAGATGGAGCAGGAACCTGAAAGCTTCTCCTTCCGGCTCAGCTTCACCAAACGGACCGGAGCAGCGCCCTCATTACTGCTGACGAAGCCCCGATCCGTCTGTCCATCTCTGATCCAACTCACCATCACTGAGAACCAGAACCAGAGATGCTGAAACTGCTCCAGCTGAGGCAGAGACTCAGCCTGACCCGGAGGGTCAGAACCACCGCCTCAGACTCAAGAGGACCGGAGACGAGGGGCAGCCCTGGTGGAGTCCAACACCGTAACCCAGAACCACTTTGGACCAACAATGTGGACCCAGCTGTGACCATAAAAGAGACTCCGGTACCCCGCACTCCTGCCTTCGCCTCTGTGGAGGAAACTCTGGCTTATTGAGGAGATCCTTAAAGTGCTCCTCAGTTTAGGTCAGCATTTCTCCACCCGGGCCAACCCGGGACGGACCGTTTCACTCCCTGCCAGAACCTCTCTGGAGCCAAAGTCCTGCTCCTCGGCCTCACTGAAGTCCTCAGCCCTTTCAGCCGCTCGGTACCGGTCAGATGTTTCCCTCACCGCTGGCGTCCACCAGCGGGTCCTCGAGTTACCGCCACGACGGGCGCCAACAGCCTTTAGGCCACAGCTGCTGGAACATGGTCCACCTACCCCAGAAGGTGACTTGAAGATGTCATGAACAGCGGCAGAGGTCAAAGTTCACCGTCACTACCTGTTTGGGTTTACCAGCCTTCCCCGCCAATGGATCCAACTCTGTGGGTCGGGGCGGCGTCTCCGTGGGCCGGGGCGGCGTCTCCGTGGGTTTGGGGCGGCGTCTCCGTGGGTCGGCGTCTCCGTGGGTCGGGGCGGCGTCTCCGTGGGTCGACGCTACAGTGACTCATGCGCCATCTAGCGCCCAAACATGGTATTGCGGCGAAGTCTTTGGCCACATTCCATCTGCAGGTGGTTGGTTGTTGACGTTATAATTTAAATGAGACGCCATCAGACCGGAAGAAGACATGATGTCACATGATGTCACATGATGTCACATGATGTCACATGCAGCTCGCTGCGTTTATAGCAGTAAATATGAACGCAACACGTCAGCAAATGTAAAGTTTTCCAGGACAAAGCTACAAGGATTTTAATTAAGTCGTGAACCTGAGTTTCTTTCCACTGATTGGCTCCACCAAAGGTGTCCGCCATGCTTGTTTCGTCCATCGTTTACATTCGATCTCGCCGCGTGTCGCCTCCTCCGGCGCAGAATTGTGATGAAACGCGTTGTGACCGTTCAGACTGAGGTCAGCATCAGGTATGAACCTGATTTAGCACCACAGGTGAAAGCGTCCTGCGTCTCTACATCACGCTTTGTCATTATTCTTGAAATTTAAAGCGTTCAGACGGATTTGGGCCTATTTTTCCTGCAGCGTGAACGTAATCTTTGGTGCTTTTTACACAGGTGTCGTAGGTATTTCTTTTACTGTTTAATATTTATGTTTTTTTTTCTTTTTAGTAAAAAAGACTTTCTGAACATTTTGTTCTAAACTATAAAAAAAATGATCAAGAAGAACTTTTGAAAGACTGTGTCCAGATGTTCAGGTTGTGTTTTCAGACTCACAATATACATTTTTTACTGTGTGTGTTCAAAATGGCAGCAGCGCAGCGGCTCCTCCAGCTCTCGGTGTTCGGGTCAACCTTAGCTCTACAGCTATAGCTATGAAGTGCAGCTCAGCTGAACTAGTGCGCTTAAACAATAGTCTTTACAGCTTTCTGTGGAGCTCGAAGCTTTGCTCGGCAGGCTGCGGACTAGAAAAACAACAACAACACGCCGTGCCGGCCTGAGCTCGGAGCCAAGAGAAGGCGGCGTACGAGGAAGCAGAAGAGGGGAAAGAAGACCCGTCTGCTAACCAGAGCTAACGCTAATGCTAGCAGGCCAGCTTCCCCATCGCTCTTTTTGCCCAACGCCCGGCTCTGGATAACAACGGGAGATGCACAGCTGCAGCGCCTTGGTCCTAATGGAGACAACAACAACAACCCCGACTTCGAGCTCAACGGTCGGTTGCTTTTCGCTCAGATAGAGACCGGCGGCTCTCAGGGAAAACAAGAGGTGGGGGACTCTGTATCTACATCAAGCACTCCTACGCGAGGCTGCTGTTTCTCGACTTAAGTTCTGCATTTAATACCATCATCCTGCAGAAACTGGTGTCCAAGTTGACAGGACTAGGAACCTCCTGGTCTCTATGCAACTGGGTCCTGGATTTCCTCACCTGCAGACCACAGAGTGTCATGATGAACAACTGCACACCCCCCCCCCCCCCCCCCCCCATCACCCTGAACCCCGGCTCCCCACTGTGTGCTCAGACCACTGCTCTTCAGACTGAGGACATCCGGCTGCAGAGCTACAAGAATCACCTGGTGGTGAAGTTTGCAGATGACAGCAGGATGCATCACCCAGGGAGCCGATTACAGGCAGGAGGTGGAGGAGCTGACAGGGTGGTGCAGGAGACAACAACCCCCCTCTACATAAATGGAGCAGCTATGGAGACGTTATCCTCAGTCAAGTACCTCGGGGTGCATCTGACCGACTCCCTCACCTGGCGCTCCACCACCATTAAGAAGGCCCACCAGCGCCTATACTTCCTGAGGAAGAGGATTGGATCCTGCTACCCTCCTGCAGACCTCCTACAGGCCTCCTGCTACCCTCCTGCAGACCTTCTGCAGGCCTTCTGCAGGCCTCCTGCAGGCCTCCTACAGGCCTTCTGCAGACCTCCTACAGGCCTTCTGCAGACCTCCTGCAGGCCTCCTGCAGACCTCCTGCTGCCCTCCTGCAGGCCTTCTGCAGACCTCCT
>NW_027325360.1:989062-999062 GCF_036924035.1 Leuresthes tenuis | reverse complement strand
ACCCACCACCACCACCATCATTCCCCACCACCATTCCCCACAACCACCACCATCACCATCATTCCCCACCATCATTCCCCACAACCACCACCATCACTATCATTCCCCACCATCATTCCCCACAACCACCACCATCACTATCATTCCCCACCATCATTCCCCACAACCACCACCATCACTATCATTCCCCACCATCATTCCCCACAACCACCACCATCACTATCATTCCCCACCATCATTCCCCACAACCACCACCATCACTATCATTCCCCACCATCATTCCCCACAACCACCACCATCACTATCATTCCCCACCATCATTCCCCACAACCACCACCATCACTATCATTCCCCACCATCATTCCCCACAACCACCACCACCACCATAATCCCCACCACCACCACCATCCCCATCCCCACCATCATCAGTTTCTGAGGTGAAGCAAACCAACACAAACCAGTTCAAGGTGAGGAGATGTGTTTGTTTTGCGTACCCCGATCTTGTCGTCTATGAGCTGGCGGGCCACGTCCATCTGCTGGGCGGTGCCTCTGATGGTGAAGACCCGGGTGTTGGGGTCGGTGGAGGGGGGTGGGTTCCTCTGCAGCTCCACGTGAGCTCCAGACTGCTGGTTAATACTCTTAATGGTTTCTCCACCTGCACACAGAACAGTGGCTTAGCTTTTCCATCTTCCTCTGAATCAGACTGAAGCCGCTGTTACAGCACGCCGCCTTTAGCACGCCGCTGTTACAGCACGCCGCCTTTAGCACGCCGCTGTTACAGCACGCCACCTTTAGCACGCCGCTGTTACAGCACGCCGCCTTTAGCACATCATTTATACGCATTTTAAGCTTCGGGCGTCACTTCATGTCAGTCACATAATTAGGTCTTGGTGTTGCTTCTAATCCGTGTTGTTCCTTCAGCTCCATCGATCAACTGTGGCTGTTTTAACTGTTTTCACAAATAAATTTGGTTTGATTTGATCTGTGATGGACAGAAACTTCACATTTAAGCTCCATGAACACGATGTTTCAGAAGATGTTTCTGGGTCTTTGGAGCTCAGGCTGCTGGTCGCAGTCTCACATTATTCCCCCCAAACTCTCTGCTGCCTTCAGTCACTGAAAGCTGATTTTTGGCCCCCTGAAGCCCACCATGCACCTGCTGGACAGTCCAACCTCTGACTGGGACTGTTCCAACTGGTCTTAAACAGGCCAAAACGCACAGTGAGCACACCGTTTCATTTTAGGCTGAACAGCCTTTTCTACACCAGCTGTGACCTTCCTGAAAGGGGAACTCCGGTGTTTTTAAACCTTATTTCTGGCATGAAATACGTTCATCTGCTCACAGAGAACAGTTTGGTGAAAGTCGGCGTCCTCCAGAAGATATTTAGATAACTGGAGATCCATATAACAGAGTGAACGGGGCTTAGAGGATGCAGCCTCTAAATAAGGCATTATCTGTCTTTATTTCACCAATACTTTAAGAAGAATGAATGAATGAACGTGTGCTATAGCTCTGTTAGCTCATAGCTCTGTTAGCTCATAGCTGCGGTTAGCTCATTGCTGCTGTTAGCTCATAGCTCTGTTAGCTCATAGCTGCTGTTAGCTCATAGCTCTGTTATGTGGCTACTTGCAGCTATAGGAGAGCTAATGGAGGGATTTCTACACAGGCACTCTACTGGGACCACTTCATCCACACGCCCCCCTGCAGCACAGTTTATTCACTCCGGTAAGAACGTCCATCTTACTCAAAGTTGTCGTTCACGTTGTCAAAATCTGATAAATATCCTGCCATGTTGCACAAAACGATCAGCAGCAAACTCTGTGTGAAGTTAGCCGACTGTCACAGAGCACGGAGTGAATAAACTGTGCTGCAGGGGGGCGTGTGGATGAAGTGGTACCAGTAGAGTGCCTGTGTAGCTGTCTTTATTTCACCAATACTTTAAGAAGAATGAATGAATGAACGTGTGCTATAGCTCTGTTAGCTCATAGCTCTGTTAGCTCATAGCTGCTGTTAGCTCATAGCTGCTGTTAGCTCATAGCTCTGTTAGCTCATAGCTGCTGTTAGCGCATAGCTGCTGTTAGCTCATAGCTCTGTTATGTGGCTACTTGCAGCTAAAGGAGAGCTAACGGAGGGATTTCTACACAGGCACTCAGATTTAGAGGCTGCATCCTCTAAGCCCCGTTCACTCCGTTATATGGATCTCCAGTTATCTAAATATCTTCCGAAGGACGCCGACTTTTACCAAACTGTTCTCTGTGAGCAGATGAACGTATTTCAGCCAGAAATAAGGTCAAAGTTTAAAGAGTTCCCCTTTAAAGTTAGAAATTATTCTTTATTAGCTGCAGACTCCGGTGATTCTGTTGTTTTATTGCTTTTTGACTTTATCTCCCGACTGCAGCACATTAAAATCTGCTCTAATGGTTGAAATATTCAAACAGACAGAAGCTTTGCTGTCAGATTGAGGTGGTTTCTCATCATCATCAGCTTCTCTGCGTTTGACCCCCAAAAAGGACGCATATTCACACCGATATGATGTCACACCCTCTTCTTACTGTTCAAAAACAACCCAAAACTGAAGAGTTCTGGGTGCCCACAGCCCGTTAAACCGTGAAAACGTGTTGTAAACAAAGCAGATTCAGTTCACAACAGAACCTGGAAGCTAAATCATCAGATGAGTCCAGCACAGATTAAACATGCTGAGAGGAATCGCAACAGATTTCTCAGTCCTAAAACTGGACGCTAACCTCCTCCTCCTCCTCCTCAGGGAATACCCTGAGCTCTTTAACTCTTTGTTAACCAAATGAGGAGCCTTAATGGACCGTTCATGAGGTGAAAAGACAGAACAAGCAGCTGATGGGTGCTGTGCAGACTTCATCTCTCATTATTCTATCTTCTATCAAATGTGGTGAATTTTTACATGTTTAAAAGCAGCTTTAAAGGCGACATATTCTGCCTAATTTAGTTAGTTTTAAACACACCTTAAACACAGCTGCAGGTTGTCTGAGTTACAGAACGGAACCGTTCAGCTAGAAAGCTTCAGCTAACAAAGTAATGTGGGAACAATAATGTTCATCTTTCAGAAAGGAGCAGCAGTAACTCCTTAGAAGTTGCTGTAAGTCATCTTCATTAGCTAAGCTGTTAGCGTTAGCTTCAGCTAACAAAGTAATGTGGGAACAATAATGTTCATCTTTCAGAAAGGAACAGCAGTAACTCCTTAGAAGTTGCTGTACGTCATCTTCATTAGCTAAGCTGTTAGCATTAGCTGCTGCTAAAGGAAGAAATAAATCAGTAAATAAACCATGAGGAGTTATTTCATTAGCTAAGCTGTTAGCTGTTAGCTGCTGCTAAAGGAAGAAATAAATCAGTAAATAAACCATGAGGAGTTATTTCATTAGCTTAGCTGTTAGCGTTAGCTGCTGCTAAAGGAAGAAATAAATCAGTAAATAAACCATGAGGAGTTATTTCATTAGCTAAGCTGTTAGCGTTAGCTGCTGCTAAAGGAAGAAATAAATCAGTAAATAAACCATGAGGAGTTATTTCATTAGCTAAGCTGTTAGCTGTTAGCTGCTGCTAAAGGAAGAAATAAATCAGTAAATAAACCATGAGGAGTTATTTCATTAGCTAAGCTGTTAGCGTTAGCTGCTGCTAAAGGAAGAAATAAATCAGTAAATAAACCATGAGGAGTTATTTCATTAGCTAAGCTGTTAGCTGTTAGCTGCTGCTAAAGGAAGAAATAAATCAGTAAATAAACCATGAGGAGTTATTTCATTAGCTTAGCTGTTAGCGTTAGCTGCTGCTAAAGGAAGAAATAAATCAGTAAATAAACCATGAGGAGTTATTTCATTAGCTAAGCTGTTAGCGTTAGCTGCTGCTAAAGGAAGAAATAAATCAGTAAATAAACCATGAGGAGTTATTTCATTAGCTAAGCTGTTAGCTGTTAGCTGCTGCTAAAGGAAGAAATAAATCAGTAAATAAACCATGAGGAGTTATTTCATTAGCTAAGCTGTTAGCGTTAGCTGCTGCTAAAGGAAGAAATAAATCAGTAAATAAACCATGAGGAGTTATTTCATTAGCTAAGCTGTTAGCTGTTAGCTGCTGCTAAAGGAAGAAATAAATCAGTAAATAAACCATGAGGAGTTATTTCATTAGCTTAGCTGTTAGCGTTAGCTGCTGCTAAAGGAAGAAATAAATCAGTAAATAAACCATGAGGAGTTATTTCATTAGCTAAGCTGTTAGCGTTAGCTGCTGCTAAAGGAAGAAATAAATCAGTAAATAAACCATGAGGAGTTATTTCTCAGATGCTTCCATTTCCCTGCTCTGAAGTTCAGGCTCTGAGAGTTGGAACTGATCCTCTTTGTGGCTCAGTTCCTTCAGTCCAGCGTTGAACTGGACCAAGTTGTTAAAACAGTGGGATGAAAAGTGTCTGCTGCACATTCACAGTCTTTAGCTAACTCTGCTGGAACATTAGCCTCAGATATAGTTTATCCACTGGGCTCTTATATCCTCTGAGGCTGCTGCTGGATGGAAGATGCATGCTCCTCAGTACTGTGGATTTAAAATGGCTCCAGGTTACATATTACCGTAAACTCCGGACTATAGAGGCACCTGAATATAAGTCATTTTGTATTGGCTGCACCGCGGTGCTCAAAGCCTGGGAAGAAAGTAGCGGTTTCTGATGGAAACATTGAAAATAAAGTCTTTATAAATCTGGTTTCTGTCACATTAACTTCTTCAGATCAACATGTTCGATCTGCTGCTCTGAATAAAGCAACCAGAGAGGCTCAACCTGTAAAGGATCCCGTCACTGTGTGATTGACTCTTTTAAACCTCGGAACAAAGCGTTCTGCTGTGAACTGGACTAACTGGTATAAAGTCACATGAAGAAAACATTCAGCTGCAGCCTGAAGTCTCAGTTTAACTCTTTAAGAACCAAAACCTCCTTTAAAACATTCCAAAACCTGAGTGCTGGAAAACATCCTGACATTTATCAGCCTGGAAAGAACCCAGAACTAAAAACCATCTGAGACGTTAAACCAGTTTTAACGAGTTACTGCCGTGTAAAAAGATCATAAAACAGAAGTGAAGCTTGTTAAAAGACTCGTGTTTCTGAACAAAAAGCTTTGTTCTTCTCACAGGTTGGAAACTGATAATTAGAAAAAGTTGAAGGTTTATTTTTGAGTTTTAATAACGTTAAAATAACGCTTCTTCTTCTTCTGTGGATTTGGTT
Organism: Leuresthes tenuis; assembly: GCF_036924035.1. Classification (NCBI taxonomy): domain Eukaryota; kingdom Metazoa; phylum Chordata; class Actinopteri; order Atheriniformes; family Atherinopsidae; genus Leuresthes; species Leuresthes tenuis. Next base: position 993,834 of record NW_027325360.1, on the reverse strand, counting down.
CAAGGATTAAAACCAACGACGGCTGCTCCCAACATAAACCACACTGAGTCATTATTTAGGGAGCAAAAACAGAGACAAAACACAGAAGCAGAGAGTTAGAAACTAAGTGAACCCTCACAGCTTTCACAGGATGTAGCAGCTGATCAATGCTCTGATTAACTGATCAATGCTCTGATTAACTGATCAATGCTCTGATTAACTGATCAATGCTCTGATTAACTGATCAATGCTCTGATTAACTGATCAACGCTCTGATTAACTGATCAATGCTCTGATTAACTGATCAATGCTCTGATTAACTGATCAATGCTCTGATTAACTGATCAATGCTCTGATTAACTGATCAATGCTCTGATTAACTGATCAATGCTCTGATTAACTGATCAATGCTCTGATTAACTGATCAATGCTCTGATTAACTGATCAATGCTCTGATTAACTGATCAATGCTCTGATTAACTGATCAATGCTCTGATTAACTGATCGATGCTCTGATTAACTGATCAATACTCTGATTAACTGATCAATGCTCTGATTCACTGATCAATGCTCTGATTAACTGATCCTCAGTCAGTGTGAGCAGCTCTATAAAAGCAGGAGTTCTGTCAGTTTAACACGATGCCAAGGAGGAAAGACACCAGCAATGATCTGAGAGAAGCAGCTGCTGCTGCCCATCAGTCTGGGAAGGGTTATAAGGCCATTTCCAGACTATCTGGAGTCCATCATTCTACAGAGAGAAAGATTATTCACAAGTGGAAAACATTCAGGACAGCTGTCAATCTTCCCAGGAGTGGACGTCCCAGCAAGGTCACCCCAAGGTGAAGAAGCCCAGAGCTACATCTCAGACTCTACAGGCCTCAGTTAGCATGTTAAAGGTTAAAGGTCACCCCAAGGTGAAGAAGCCCAGAGCTACATCTCAGACTCTACAGGCCTCAGTTAGCATGTTAAAGGTTAAAGGTCACCCCAAGGTGAAGAAGCCCAGAGCTACATCTCAGACTCCACAGGCCTCAGTTAGCATGTTAAAGGTTAAAGTTCACCCCAAGGTGAAAAAGCCCAGAGCTACATCTCAGACTCTACAGGCCTCAGTTAGCATGCTAAAGGTTAAAGGTCACCCCAAGGTGAAAAAGCCCAGAGCTACATCTCAGACTCTACAGGCCTCAGTTAGCATGTTAAAGGTTAAAGTTCACCCCAAGGTGAAAAAGCCCAGAGCTACATCTCAGACTCTCCAGGCCTCAGTTAGCATGTTAAAGGTCAAAGGTCACCCCAAGGTGAAAAAGCCCAGAGCTACATCTCAGACTCTACAGGCCTCAGTTAGCATGTTAAAGGTTAAAGGTCACCCCAAGGTGAAGAAGCCCAGAGCTACATCTCAGACTCTACAGGCCTCAGTTAGCATGCTAAAGGTTAAAGGTCACCCCAAGGTGAAGAAGCCCAGAGCTACATCTCAGACTCTACAGGCCTCAGTTAGCATGTTAAAGGTTAAAGGTCACCCCAAGGTGAAAAAGCCCAGAGCTACATCTCAGACTCTACAGGCCTCAGTTAGCATGCTAAAGGTTAAAGGTCACCCCAAGGTGAAAAAGCCCAGAGCTACATCTCAGACTCTACAGGCCTCAGTTAGCATGCTAAAGGTTAAAGGTCACCCCAAGGTGAAGAAGCCCAGAGCTACATCTCAGACTCTACAGGCCTCAGTTAGCATGCTAAAGGTTAAAGGTCATGACAGCACAGTTAGAAAAAGACTGAACAAGGATGGCTTGTTTGGAAGGGCTGCAGGAGAAAGCCTCTTCTCTCTAAAAAGAACATGGCAGCACAGCTTAGGTTTGCAAAGCTGCATCTGAACAAAGCTCAAGACTTCTGGAACAATGTCCTTTGGACAGACCAGAGCAAAGTGCTGCTGCTGGATCAGGGGTTCACTTAGTTTGCAGCTCATTCAGAGAAGCTGAACACAAACTACTTGACATTTCTGTTTTTGTGCAGCTTCATTTTGGAAGCTGCTGCTCGACCCTCTTGACCTCCTGCACACACACACACACACGTGCACACACACACACGTGCACACACTCTGGTGGATGGTTAATGGCTTTTTAAGGGCTTTTAAAATAGAGAACGGGGCTGATGGAGCTCTCATGCACTCAGTCTCGTGCTCGCTGCTGGTCACTTTGTGGTTGTTTACGTCTGATCATTTATTAAATTCTGAGTATTTTCAGCAGATTCTGCTCAGTGATGTCAGAGGAAGCTGATCAGCAGCCCCGCTAACACACAGATTACTGCTGTGGAAACGCGGAAATCACAGCCAAATCCGTCTAATTTAGCATTTATCAAGCCGACTCCACACATTTACAGTCTAAGGAGGAGCCACAGCAGGAACAGTAGAAGAAGAAGTCCTACAGGAAGTTAGCATGCTAACGCTACAACAGAGCAGGTGAAGAGCCGACCTGGGCGACAGGTTTGAAGCGTTTCCTCTCAGTTAGAAATGAAAGGAGCTGCCGAAGATCAATCATATCTATTGATTTCACTGTTGGCGTTAATGATGGCGGTTACTGCGAGCGATTGATCCGTGTTCAGCCAGCGATGAACACGTGAAGCTTTGACTCCGACGCACCTGAACGCAACATGAGAGTCTGACTGATAAACAGATGAAGCTTCTCGAACCTTCACCATGACACGCAAATTAAAAGAGTTAATAATTCAGTGTGACTCGTTTCAAAGGGTCAAAGGAAGAAGCGTTATGGTCACGGTAACTACGGTAACTCCCCCTCGCTGCTTTTAACTGGTTACACGACTTCTTCAAACTCGAGACGCATTCCTGCTTGTTGGACATTTAAAGCTGTGCATCTTCTTTGATTATTTCCTCTAAGATGTTCGATCACACAGAGGAGGGGCGGGCAGAACAAAAGCTCCTATTGGCTGAGGTGAGCTGTCAATCAAAGCAGAGGAGGGCTTCATGACATCACAGCTGAGATGGTCCAATGACGTCTTCTCCTACCTTTCCCGATGACCAGGCCACACTTGTCGGCAGGGATGGTGTAGGTCACTTCCTGCAGGGGACCAGGGGAGCCCATAGTCCAATCACCACGACCTCTGACCCGGCCGCCGCGCAGGGCTGAGCCGAACCCGTCACGCTCCTGCAAACAGACCGACCACCGGGTTAAAACCAAGTCGCACAAGTCCGGTCCGGTTCTGACCCGGCTGTGGCTCAGGTGTTACCTGCGCAGTCTGGATGAGTTCGTTGATCAGGTGGACTGCGTGCTGGCAGCGGTCCGGCTGGCCCATCACCATGGCAACGCGCTCCGGACTGATGCCATCATCTGGACACACAGAGGGCAAAGGTCAGCGGGTCAAAATACCTGCTCAGCCCTAAGTGAACGCTCTCTGTTCCTGCTCCGGTTTAAACTGGATCTGAACCAATTTCACTTTAAACTTCGGTTTTAGACGCATCAAAAGTTAAAGAACAGGACAAATAACAGATTAAAAGCCAAAGTTTTGACCTCAGAAATGCAGAAAACCTTCAGCAGATTGTTCTGGTTTCAAACAGGATCTCACTGGTGTAAACACACCTGCTTTAAACTGGATTCGGACGCCGGCATCATTCTGGATCTTCTTGATCATTTCTCCGTTTCTGCCAATCACGATGCCCACAGCGAACCTGGGAACTGGAACCTGAACGCAGCGAGATTGGATCAGGATTTCTGATCTAAATCAGTGAAAAGTGTGTTTTAAGGTGTGTTTCTTACATCCAGGCTGGTTCCTCCGAGTCGGCTGCCAAAGTCGCTGCGCCCTGACCTGAAGTCGCCGTCCTTCTCCCTGATCACCTCCAGCACCAGCTCCCTCGCTGCCTGAAGGATCAGAGCAAACATCTGTGTCTGAGCTCTTCCAGTTCATCATCAAACCTTTGAGAAATGGCTCATTTTGCATCCCTTTCACACCGAATGTGTTGAATAAATATCATCTGTCAGCTCTGACCGGTGTTACTACTACAGTTTCACTTTATTCACTGAATATACGCACATCCTCTGCACTTTAACCACTCTTACTGCTGTTTTGCACTTCTGGTTGGATGCTAACTGCATTTCCTTGTCTCAGTACCTTGTGCAATGACAATAAAGTTGAATCTAATCTAATCTAACATGAACCTTTCTTACTCTTTGTGTCTACAGGTAATCGCACATCTGAGTGAGCAAAAAAAGGACGTGTGGAGTTCCACAGGGTTCGATTCTGGGGCCTCTTTGATTCACTTGCACTGTAGCTTCTCTTGGCCTGAAGCAACAGTTCGAGCTCACAGCCGCTTGAATGAGCCGCTTCAAAGGTTGGATTGGACCAACGCTGGCGAGAGCAACGTCTGGTGTGTTGGTAACGCACGACATCATCGGACAACAATGGAAGAGGTCGCCCAGGTTACTCCTCTGGACAGCGGCACCAATCAGAACATCACGGAAACAGCTCAGCCACGCAGCGCCTGCAGCCGGCCTGGACCTCGCCTCCTACGAAGAGCCGCCCTCTTAACTGTCATCCCCACCTATGCCTGCGAAACCTGCTTCGATTGTGTCAACCGATTGTCCAACTAATTCTTCGCCTTCTATCAGGATCACATATCGTGATCCACGACCACCTTTGGCAGCAGAAACCTGACCGGCTACCAACAACTACCTCTTTTGGAAGCCAGAACAGGGTCGGTGGAAGAAAGGACGTCTGTGGCGAACCTGCTGGAGGACATTTCAGGTTATCCTGGGAGGAGTCGGAGCGGTGCCGGCGGATCGGACTCCATGGCGATCGCTTAC
>NW_027325360.1:865305-988962 GCF_036924035.1 Leuresthes tenuis | reverse complement strand
TTATGAAGCTTTAACTGGTTTAATCTCAGATCTTCTGCTGGTTTATGAAGCTTTAACTGGTTTAATCTCAGATCTTCTGCTGGTTTATGAAGCTTTAACTGGTTTAATCTCAGATCTTCTGCTGGTTTATGAAGCTTTAACTGGTTTAATCTCAGATCTTCTGCTGGTTTATGAAGCTTTAACTGGTTTAATCTCAGATCTTCTGCTGGTTTATGAAGCTTTAACTGGTTTAATCTCAGATCTTCTGCTGGTTTATGAATCTTTAACTGGTTTAATCTCAGATCTTCTGCTGGTTTATGAAGCTTTAACTGGTTTAATCTCAGATCTTCTGCTGGTTTATGAAGCTTTAACTGGTTTAATCTCAGATCTTCTGCTGGTTTATGAAGCTTTAACTGGTTTAATCTCAGATCTTCTGCTGGTTTATGAAGCTTTAACTGGTTTAATCTCAGATCTTCTGCTGGTTTCTGAAGCTTTAACTGGTTTAATCTCAGATCTTCTGCTGGTTTATGAAGCTTTAACTGGTTTAATCTCAGATCTTCTGCTGGTTTCTGAAGCTTTAACTGGTTTAATCTCAGATCTTCTGCTGGTTTATGAAGCTTTAACTGGTTTAATCTCAGATCTTCTGCTGGTTTCTGAAGCTTTAACTGGTTTAATCTCAGATCTTCTGCTGGTTTATGAAGCTTTAACTGGTTTAATCTCAGATCTTCTGCTGGTTTATGAAGCTTTAACTGGTTTAATCTCAGATCTTCTGCTGGTTTATGAAGCTTTAACTGGTTTAATCTCAGATCTTCTGCTGGTTTATGAAGCTTTAACTGGTTTAATCTCAGATCTTCTGCTGGTTTCTGAAGCTTTAACTGGTTCCATCTCAGATCTTCTGCTGGTTTCTAAAGGTTTAACTGGTTTAATCTCAGATCTTCTGCTGGTTTATGAAGCTTTAACTGGTTTAATCTCAGATCTTCTGCTGGTTTATGAAGCTTTAACTGGTTTAATCTCAGATCTTCTGCTGGTTTATGAAGCTTTAACTGGTTTAATCTCAGATCTTCTGCTGGTTTATGAAGCTTTAACTGGTTTAATCTCAGATCTTCTGCTGGTTTATGAAGCTTTAACTGGTTTAATCTCAGATCTTCTGCTGGTTTATGAAGCTTTAACTGGTTTAATCTCAGATCTTCTGCTGGTTTATGAATCTTTAACTGGTTTAATCTCAGATCTTCTGCTGGTTTATGAAGCTTTAACTGGTTTAATCTCAGATCTTCTGCTGGTTTATGAAGCTTTAACTGGTTTAATCTCAGATCTTCTGCTGGTTTATGAAGCTTTAACTGGTTTAATCTCAGATCTTCTGCTGGTTTATGAAGCTTTAACTGGTTTAATCTCAGATCTTCTGCTGGTTTCTGAAGCTTTAACTGGTTTAATCTCAGATCTTCTGCTGGTTTATGAAGCTTTAACTGGTTTAATCTCAGATCTTCTGCTGGTTTATGAAGCTTTAACTGGTTCCATCTCAGATCTTCTGCTGGTTTCTAAAGGTTTAACTGGTTTAATCTCAGATCTTCTGCTGGTTTATGAAGCTTTAACTGGTTTAATCTCAGATCTTCTGCTGGTTTATGAAGCTTTAACTGGTTTAATCTCAGATCTTCTGCTGGTTTATGAAGCTTTAACTGGTTTAATCTCAGATCTTCTGCTGGTTTATGAAGCTTTAACTGGTTTAATCTCAGATCTTCTGCTGGTTTATGAAGCTTTAACTGGTTTAATCTCAGATCTTCTGCTGGTTTCTGAAGCTTTAACTGGTTTAATCTCAGATCTTCTGCTGGTTTCTGAAGCTTTAACTGGTTTAATCTCAGATCTTCTGCTGGTTTATGAAGCTTTAACTGGTTTAATCTCAGATCTTCTGCTGGTTTATGAAGCTTTAACTGGTTTAATCTCAGATCTTCTGCTGGTTTCTGAAGCTTTAACTGGTTTAATCTCAGATCTTCTGCTGGTTTATGAAGCTTTAACTGGTTTAATCTCAGATCTTCTGCTGGTTTCTGAAGCTTTAACTGGTTTAATCTCAGATCTTCTGCTGGTTTCTGAAGCTTTAACTGGTTTAATCTCAGATCTTCTGCTGGTTTATGAAGCTTTAACTGGTTTAATCTCAGATCTTCTGCTGGTTTATGAAGCTTTAACTGGTTTAATCTCAGATCTTCTGCTGGTTTATGAAGCTTTAACTGGTTTAATCTCAGATCTTCTGCTGGTTTCTGAAGCTTTAACTGGTTTAATCTCAGATCTTCTGCTGGTTTATGAAGCTTTAACTGGTTTAATCTCCGATCTTCTGCTGGTTTATGAAGCTTTAACTGGTTTAATCTCAGATCTTCTGCTGGTTTATGAAGCTTTAACTGGTTTAATCTCAGATCTTCTGCTGGTTTCTGAAGCTTTAACTGGTTTAATCTCAGATCTTCTGCTGGTTTCTGAAGCTTTAACTGGTTTAATCTCAGATCTTCTGCTGGTTTATGAAGCTTTAACTGATAGTTTTTCAGATGATGGAATAATTCGTGCACGTGTTCTACCTGATCCCTTCTGCCTCATTTCTGCTCATCACATCCTGAACGCCGCCGCATCGATCCTCCTCTGCAGCCGATGATTCCAAAGGTCAGACTCCATCACGGCTTCTTTGTGTTGATGTCAGAGTTCCCACATGAACAGCGATGATGTCATCACCAGCAGAAACGGCGGGGAGAGCGCCTCGCTCCAATTCAACCGTGTTGAAAAAAGAAAAACAGAAATTATCCACATGATTAAACCACAAACCTCTTTCAGCCGGCTGACACACACACAGTTTACGGACCATTTGACTCAAATACTCCCCCCTGCTCTTTATCTTTCACCCCCGCTGGGATCTGCAATAACATGCACAGACACACGTGCACAGACACACGTGCACAGGCACACGTGCACAGGCACACAGGCACAGACACACAGCGCCTGAACCAGAGCTATGTGGAGTCTGTGTACCTTTTAAGCCCCGCCCACAGGCAAAGGTGATGAACTTCATGAGGAAAATCATATCAACAGAGGAAGTTCTCGTTGGTTTCCAAAAGAGTCGGGACGCTGTGTCGATAAAAACAGAATTCAATGATCTGTGAAGCATTAAATAAATGAATAAATGATTAAATAAACATTTAATTCCACAGAAAACGTGTCAAATGTTGAAATCATCTCATCAGCAGCACGTCTCTAAAGACTCAGGACGGGAAAAGTGAAGAGAAACAGCCGGAGGAACATGTTGAAGCTAATTAAGTTCATTAAGAACAGCTCAGTCAATGACGGGGGACAAAGAGCACCTCAGAGAGGCCGAGTCTCTCAGAACTAAAGATCAGCACAGGTATTTCCACAGGAATGTTCCTCAGACTCTGAATCTTCCATCAGCTAAACATGAAATCATCCAAAGAGTCTGAGAGTCTGGAGCCAGCTCTCTAAAAAACGTGAGATTATTCCAGTGAAAGGAAATAAGTTGCATCCCTGCCTTTCTGTGTGGAGTTTGCATGTTCTCTCCGGTTCTCCGGGTTCTTCCCACCATCCAAAAACGTGCTGTCAGGTTAGCTGGTGACTCTAAATTGTCCGTAGGAGTGAGTGTGGTTGTTTGTCTTATTGTCTCTGTGTGGCCTGTGATGGACCGACCTGTCCAGGGTGAACCCCGCCTCTCGCCCGATGACTGCTGGGATAGGCTCCACCCCCCCGCTACCCGATTAACGGACTGATGGTATAGAAAATGGATGGATGGATGTAAATAAGTTGCAGCTCAAACTGATTCAGGGGCTGTGGCGCCGTGGTTAGCGCCTCACTGCAGAAGGTTCAGAGAGTGACCTCTCAGAGACAGACTTCCTGTGACCTTTGACCCGCTGTGGTTCTCAGGTGTCGGATACCCTCCTGCAGGCTCACTGGACGCAGCCTTGCCGCCGTGTGGCTCGTGGCGTGCTGATGACTCTCACCGTGGAGGCGGACAGACACTCAGAGCTGAGCCTGTATTACCGCAGCCTGCTGCTTTTAGACGACTCATTACTGCGACCTCCTGCCGGCTCGATCCATTACTCATTACACACTCGCTGCTAACTTTCAGAGACATCCAGCCGACCGAGCGCGCTCAGCTCCTCTCTGACAGCAGAAAGCTCTGATTCCACAGATGAATCTATCCTCTCTGACAGCTGAAAGCTCTGATTCCACAGATGAATCTATCGAACTTCCAAAGAGAAACTGAACAGAAAAACAGACGTAATAACACCTGCAACATGTTTTCACTTTAAAGCCTGAACTTCAGAGCAGGGAAATGGAAGCATCTGAGAAATAACTCCTCATGGTTTATTTACTGATTTATTTCTTCCTTTAGCAGCAGCTAACGCTAACAGCTTAGCTAATGAAATAACTCCTCATGGTTTATTTACTGATTTATTTCTTCCTTTAGCAGCAGCTAACGCTAACAGCTTAGCTAATGAAATAACTCCTCATGGTTTATTTACTGATTTATTTCTTCCTTTAGCAGCAGCTAACGCTAACAGCTTAGCTAATGAAATAACTCCTCATGGTTTATTTACTGATTTATTTCTTCCTTTAGCAGCAGCTAACGCTAACAGCTTAGCTAATGAAGATGACGTACACCAACTTCTAAGGAGTTACTGCTGCTCCTTTCTGAAAGATGAACATTATTATTCCCACATTACTTTGTTAGCTGAAGCTAACGCTAACAGCTTAGCTAATGAAGATGACGTACACCAACTTCTAAGGAGTTACTGCTGTTCCTTTCTGAAAGATGAACATTATTGTTCCCACATTACTTTGTTAGCTGAAGCTTTCTAGCTGAACGGTTCCGTTCTGTAACTCAGACAACCTGCAGCTGTGTTTAAGGTGTGTTTCCAACACAACACCGGTCCTCTCCTCACTCTCGGTGTGCTAACGTTACATTATCGGCATGTTTCTGATAAAGATGGAGGTCTCCAGGTACAACTGTTTAATGAGGTTAATATATCCAAAATGTTTAAACGCAGTAATTAACGGTTCACATGCATTACTACGAGTTACGCTGTGCACATCTCCGGCTTGGTCCATTACTGCTGATGAGAAAGCATTGTTTGCTAGCATCTGCTGCTAACTTACAGCTAACTGCTAACTCACAGCTAACTGCTAACTCACAGCTAACTACTAACTTACAGCTAACTGCTAACTTACAACTAACTGCTAACTCACAGCTAACTGCTAACTCACAGCTAACTGCTAACTTAAAGCTAACTGCTAACTTACAGCTAACTGCTAACCTGTTTCCCTCTGGGATAAATACAGTAACTATCTGTATCTATATGTAGAGCTGGAGTGTTTCTGACTGCAGGAACAGCTTCATTAGCTTCATTATGTCTGTGTTGCTGCATTAGTTATTATTATTATTATTAATTATTCATTTTATTATTATTAGTTACGCTGTGCATCTCTGGCTTCAACACGTCTAAAAAATGAGGCAGAATATGTCAGAACAAAGTCAGATCCTGGTTTTTGTTTCAGTTAAGAGCTTCAGCTGAACAATAAAACCTTAAATGTCCAAATTAAGCAAGTCACCTGCTGCCATGTTCAGATGATTCAGCATTAAATTAAAAGCTGCAGAGATCTGTGACTGTTTGAGTATTCAGCTCATAAATCACAGAAGGAGCTGTTGATGTGGAGCAGACTCAGCCGTAAACTGAGATTGAAACACAGATGATGTGTGTTTTCTCAGCAGGGGGTGAAAGAGTCCTTACCTCACTTTCTCATCACTGAGACACAGGAGAGGGAAATCAGGCTGTTTGTATTCAGCTTCAGATAAACATGAGCCTCATCACCGCCTCCTTCATCTTTCTGTCACCAAGAAACATTCATTCTCATTCTGATTCAAAGTATTTACAGTCCTGATCCATATATATACCTTCCTGAAACCTTTAAAGTGTCCTGATCAACAGTTCTGCAGCTTTCTGAAGCTCTTTCACAGTTTTTCTGCTTTTTCTCTCATCTTCAGTCCTTGTTCCTGAGCATTTTCATGTTTTTTCTCTGTTCAGCCACTTAACTCTGACCTTTGAACCCTTCAGGCAGGAAAAAGGCTCCTAACTCAAGGGATGAACCAGTGTTGTGTCGACACAGAACAGACAACTTAGCAAAGAAGCCATTTTAAACTGGATCTTTAGGCACTTTGTTACCAGCAGCCAGTCAGAAAGACACATCATTTGTTCCCATTTCTTTAGCTGCATCTATGAAAAACAGCAAAGAAAACACAGTTTGACAGACAGAAAATAGGATTTCTGCAGCAACAAGGTGATTCCCAAAGAGCTATTAGCTGAAAACTTGGCATATCTCAGCATGGTGTGCAGTGTGTCCTTAAAACATTTGAGGAAACTGGACAAGTGGAGGACAAAAGAAGAAGTGTCAGGCCTAAAAAACTATCTCCAGCAGATGAACAGGATCTGAAAGTGATGTCCTTAAGAAAGAGGAAAAAATCCAGCTGTGACCTGACAGGACCTGAGAGATGCATCTGGACCTTCAGCTGATCCATCTACTGTTGGCCCAAGCCTCATCAGAAATGGTCTCCATGGAAGGGTGGCTGTCAAGAAGCCGTTCTTAAGGAAGGGAAACAGGGAGAAAAGGCTGAGCTGTGCCAAATGACACAAGAAGTGGACTGAAAATCAGTGGCAACAGGTCTTATGGAGGGATGAATCCTCCCCAGAGCCCGGACCTCAACATTATTGAAGCAGTGTGGGATCATCTGACAGAGAACGGAACAAAAGGCAGCCCACATCCAAAGAAGAGCTTTGGGATGTCCTTCAAGAAGCCTGGAGAACTATTCCTGAAGACTCCTTAAAGAAATGACAGAAAGCTGGTCTCAGAGGGTTCAGGCTGTGTTGGAGAATAAAGGAGCTCAGACCAGAGATTCACTTTAAAGCTGCTGAGAACTGAGAAAAAACTCTGTTTCTGCCTCAGATTCTGGGTTTATGTTCAGGTTTGATCCTGTTTCAGTGAATCTCTGCAGCTGCTTCCTGTTTTTATGGAAATAAATAAAGAAATGAGGCTCATCAGCAGGTTGAATTCTTCTTTAGCTGCTCCCAACAGTTCAGAGTTAGTTTGATTTTACAGCAGACTTTGAACCATGGTGTTGTTCTTGATGTTTATGAGCCCCCCCCAGTGGCCCCAGAGCAGTGATAAATGACCCGTTTCCACCTCTCTGAGGCTGAAACCTGCTGCAGACAGACAGCAGGCGGCTCTCAGCCTCCTTTCACTCACACACTTCATTTATTTCAACTTTTAATCTAATTATTAACTATTTAGTTTGGGGGGGGGGGGGCTCTTTGTGTCGCAGCAGGCTGAGTGCAGGGAGGGTGTCGCTGACAAAGCCCCCTGTCCAAAAACATTTAGTCCGATGTTTTGGTGTCATTTAAAGCCTGGGGGGGGGGGGTCATGAATACAGCAGCAGATGGAGCCAGATAAGCCCACCCGTCACTCCCCATTCTCCACACTCCCCGCCATTCTCCTGCCTCTCCACCTCCACAAAAGTTTCACTCTTGTCTCCTAAGTCCCCCCCCGACTCCTGTCACCCCCCCCCCCCCCCCCCCGCCCCCCCGAGCCTCTTTTATTGCTCATTTCAGCGCGATGAAGACGCGGCGGCGTGCCTTCTCAGCCAGAAAGCAGCCCTAATGAATTCATGGGCTGTAAAGGCCTTGATCCTTCGTGCCCCCCCCCCCCCCCCCGCCGGGGGAGGGCCGCCATTGTTCAGCAGTATATAGGCTTGTCTATTACCCACACACACATGCACGCTGAAAAGAGCCATTTATCCCCCCCACGCCTCCGTAAACACACGCTTTGCTTCGTTCACGCTCACTCAGAGCTGCAACCGTAACAGAAGGTGGCGAGAATTTCAGCGAGCGCCACAAAGGCGGGTCCCCAAGTTCAATTAGCCCTGAGTGTGTGTGTGTGGTTCTGCGCCGCGGTCTTAGTGAGGACCGCGGTGGGCGTCAGAGCCTGGGAGCGAGGACGCACAGAACTGGGCCGGTCCGGTCCAGGGCCGGTCCGATGCAGTCCGGTCCGGTCCGGTCCGGTCCGGTCCGGTGCGGTCCGGTCCGGTCCGGTCCGGTCCAGGTCCAGTCCGGTAGAAGCACTCGGCTCAGTTCTGGAACCGGCTGTTTTGAACACCTTCAGTTTTCTCCTTAAATGTGACACTTTTGTTTTGTCTCAGCTGAAGGATTCAGAACAGAACCTCAGTTCAGTTTAATTCAGTTTAATTCAGTTTAAATCAGTTTAAATCAGTTTAAATCAGTTTAAATCAGTTTAAATCAGTTCAGTTTAAATCAGATTAAATCAGTTCAGTTTAATTCAGTTTAAATCAGTTCAGATTAATTCAGTTTAATTCAGTTCATTTTAATTCAGTTCAGATTAAATCAGATTAATTCAGTTCAGATTAATTCAGTTTAATTCAGTTCAGTTTAATTCAGTTTAATTCAGTTCAGTTTAATTCAGTTACATGGAGCCAATTCAACAGTTTACAGAAATAAACTCACCTGCTGCATCAGGTCTTATCAGGTTTGAGTCCAAACTCGAAATCCTGAGCCCAAAGTCCAGAGCAAAGAGAAACCCGACAGGTCTGAGGTTCAGCTTCAACATCCTCCCAGGTTAGAAACTCACAGTTATAATTCATTACAGAACCAGACTGGGGGGGCAGGTAAAACCTGAAGAACATGAAAAGCACTCATTAGCTGACATCATATTTATGTTATTTGAGCCGTTTTAAGTAGTAAAACGAACTGTTTGTAGTTCAATCTGAAAACATTTGTATTTTATATCTAAATCATCTGAGTTTAACTCATAAATGTGACAAAAAGCATCGATTTCCACCTCTGAGGAGATGAATCTGTCGTTTTGAGGCTCAGACACAGTCAATAATTAGATGAAAACCTCTTTAAAGCATTGGTCGGCCTTGTGAGGATCGTTTTTCCTGATCCTTCAGAGGCTTCAGACGTGGTTTTAGAGTCAGGTTGAGGTCCCCATGAGGAGCCAGGGCCAGTATCTGTGTGTGGAATCAGAAGGTCTGGATCACTTCCCTCTTCATCCTCTGTCATGTGTCTGCTAATGGAGCAGCTTTTCTCTAACGCTGACCTGTTAGAGATGGTTTGACCTCAGTTTTTCTTCCTCTTTATGGTAATAATAACAACACTCTCAGTCATGAAGAGAAAATCCAGCTCCTGAATAGAAGCTTTTCAGGCTGAATATTGGTGCTCGTTTCTCTTCTGGAGGACAAAGATCTGCTGTTCAATAGCTTCATTTTCTGAGCTGCGGTGGGAAAATATTCATCCTGACATTTTGTATTCAGGCTGCAAATGAAACTCAGAGACGTTGAGATGCTGAAGAGTCAGAAAATGAATCCTACAACCAGTGGGAAGTTATTTTAAAGGCTTCATTTATTTATCAACTCTGATGAACTGAGCTCTGAAACTTTACTGACCTCTTTTAGACCAATAAGATCTAAGTTTATGGGTCCTTTGGGGCTGTTTGACCCCCGACTTTCTTTTAAAGGGCAGCAGGAAAATCAATTCAATAATTGGTTGTTCGACTTAAAATAACAGGATTTATATTTATAGGTTATATTTATTTTTCTAACCAAGTTAATGTTGATTTAAAGTTGGTTATTTTTGGTGTTTTTAATGTTGATTCTATAAAAAAAACGCATTTGTTGAAACTATTTTTTCTTTGCTTCTTGAATTTAACAGAAATGTTAGAAAAAAATGGTATTTTCCAGTTATTAGACATTAAAAAATCACTCTTATTGATGTTTAAAAAGGGCGACGTTTCAGTGATGTTTACGAGTTTCATCACAGATGGTTTTTCAGACGCTGAAGATTCAGGATTAAAGACATTTCACTGATTTTCTGTTGTTTTTATGTGGATAAAATGACAGAAAAACATCAGAAGTTGGAGCAGCTTTGTTCATAAGTTCAGAAAAGGATCAAAAAGCAAAAAGTAGAAGTTAAAAACGTGTGGAAATGTTTTCAGAATCCAATCACTGCGCTGCCACACAGTGATGTCATCAGTGATGTCACCACATGCAAATTAGGTGATTAAATTGACCACCTTCAGAACAGAATTTAAGGTTCTTCTCCTCACATATAAAGCTCTTAATGACCGAGCTCCATCACATCTTAAAGATCTCACAGTTGGATATTTCCCCAACAGAGCACTTTGCTCTCAGGCTGCAGGTTTCCTTGTGGTTCCCAGAGTTTCTAAAAGCAGAATGGGAGGCAGAGCCTTCAGTTATCAGGCCCCTAAAAGCAGAATGGGAGGCAGAGCCTTCAGTTATCAGGCCCCTAAAAGCAGAATGGGAGGCAGAGCCTTCAGTTATCAGGCCCCTAAAAGCAGAATGGGAGGCAGAGCCTTCAGTTATCAGGCCCCTAAAAGCAGAATGGGAGGCAGAGCCTTCAGTTATCAGGCCCCTAAAAGCAGAATGGGAGGCAGAGCCTTCAGTTATCAGGCCCCTAAAAGCAGAATGGGAGGCAGAGCCTTCAGTTATCAGGCCCCTAAAAGCAGAATGGGAGGCAGAGCCTTCAGTTATCAGGCCCCTAAAAGCAGAATGGGAGGCAGAGCCTTCAGTTATCAGGCCCCTCTCTGTGGAACCAGCTGCCAGTTTGGCTTCAGGAAGCAGACACCCTCTCTACCTTTAAGATCAGGCTGAAACTTTCCTTTCTGATAAAGCTTATAGTTAGGGATGGCTCAGGTGAGCCTGAAACATCCCATAGTTCTGCTGCTATAGGCCCAGCCTGCTGGGGGAGCTCCCATGATGCACCTCTCCTCCCTCCATGTACAGATGACATCATTGCTGTCATTAACTTGTGTTTCTCTCTCTCAGCAGGTGTCTCTGGCCTGGTGTTACGCTGCTTGTTGTCCCCTCTTTCCTGTCCTCTCAGCCCCAGCTGGTCCAGGCAGATGGACCCTTCCTGGTTCTGGTTCTGATGGAGGTTTCTTCCTGGTTCTGGTTCTGATGGAGGTTTCTTCCTGGTTCTGGTTCTGATGGAGGTTTCTTCCTGGTTCTGGTTCTGATGGAGGTTTCTTCCTGTTAAAGGGAGCTTTTTCTCTCCACAGTCGCCTCGTGCAGCTCAGGATCAGAGAGAAGCTTCAGTTAATCTGTTGGTTTCCTGAGCTAAGAAACTGTTTTAATTGGCTCTAAATTAATTAATTGGACTCATTTGGAGTTTAATGAACTGGATTTGATTGGATTATGATTATAATGAATGTTTGAGGGGACATTTGTTGTGATTTGGCGCTCTCTAAATAAACCGAAGTGAAGAAAGCTCCGCGGAGATGAAGAGTTTCCACAGATCAGCAGGACCAGCTGCTCTTTGTGTGTCGACAATACAGACGGCGTGTTGTGTTGTGTTGAGGGTCGCACCGTAAAAATGTGTCCATCTGTTTGCCAGAGCTCCCACAGCTGTGGCCTCGCCGAAGGAGAGTGTCTGAGGCTGTGTTTGCACTAACTAATGAGTGTGTATTGTGTCCATTAGAAGTCACGGTTTGTTATCCTGAGTCAATTATTACCAGTTAAAAGATGTAATGCTGTCAAATCTAAATAATAATCTGTGTCTGTTTGCTGCAGCTTCATCTAAACCCTCAACTTGTGTTTTAGATTGATTCATTGATCTATTTATTCCCTCCAAATGATTTATTTCTTTATTTTACACATTCAGAAAGAGCCTCAGTTGCATTAAGAAGCAGAAAAACATTCAGGAGTGAAAAACCAGAGACAGACAACATGGAAAGTTGTATTTAAACAAATAAGCAAAGAAAAAAATTTAATCTATTACAATTAAAAAATGCAAAATAAGGAAAAAGCAACATTAACACAATCTTAAATCAATTTAATCTAAAATCAAAGCAGAAAAATGTTTATTTCAGATTCTATTAATTTATTATTGCATAAATTATTGTTTTAATTTACTTTTACCTGTATTTATGTGTTTTATATATGTTTAGGATAATAGTTATTTCAGTCCTTTGTGCTGTATTTGATTTAATTGTTGGTTAATTGGTTATTTGTTGTTAATTGTGGTTAAACTGCCTCGTCTGAGCCTCTGACTTGTTTCTTGTCCTGTTGGATCTCAGAGCTGCATTTGATTTAATTAAACTGTCACGATACGATTGATGCTTATAATAATCTGTTTGAAGAGTTTCAGTCAGGATTCAGAGTGCATCATAGCACAGAAACAGCACTGGTGAAAGTTACCAATGATCTCCTGTTAGCCTCTGATAGCAGACTTGTTTCTTGTCCTGTTGGATCTCAGAGCTGCATTTGATACGATCGATCACAGCATTCTGTTACAGAGACTTGAACATGTTATTGGGATTAAAGGAACTGCATTAGGCTGGTTTAAGTCATATTTATCTGATAGATTCCAGTTTGTTCTTCTAAATGAAGAATCTTCCTCACACACCAGAGTAAGTCATGGAGTTCCTCAGGGTTCTGTGCTTGGACCGATTCTTTTTACTTTATACATGCTTCCATTAGGTAACATTATTAGACAGCATGGCATAAATTTCCATTGTTATGCTGATGATACTCAGCTGTACTTATCTATGAAACCAGATGAAACCAACAGGTTGGTCAGACTACAAGCCTGTCTTAAAGACATAAAGACCTGGATGAGTCAGAACTTTCTGCTTTTAAATTCAGACAAAACTGAAGTTGTTCAGGGAGAAATTGTCCTGTTATATAGTTACTCTAGATGGTATTTCCTTGGCTTCTAGTTCTACAGTGAGGAACCTTGGAGTTATTTCTGACCAGGATCTGTCCTCTGACTCACATATAAAACAGGTTTCTGCCTTCTTTCACCTTCGTAATATCATTAAAATCAGGACCATCCTGTCTCAGGGTGATGCAGAGAAACTGCTCCATGCATCTGTTCCTTCAGGACTGAACTACTGTAATTCCTTATTATTCTTCTGTCCCACAGATTCTCTGAAAGCCTCCAGCTGATCCAAAACCCTGCAGCCAGAGTTCTGATGAGATCTAACAGCAGAGATAGTGTTTCTCCAGTTTTAGCTTCTCTTCATTGGCTCCCTGTTAGATTCAGAATAGATTTTAAGGTTCTTCTCCTCACATATAAAGCTCTTAATGACCGAGCTCCATCACATCTTAAAGATCTCATATTTTTAAAGTCAGAGCAGCTTCATCCTGATGAAACTAAACAAATAATATTCTGATGTGCTCAGAGTAATTAAATGTGTCCTCAACATATTCCTCTGTTGTTTGGAGGAAGAAAGGATCTGTTTGTCTGCAGAAGAACTTTGATCAGAGTCTGAAGCCTTCCTTTGTCAGTCGTCCTCCGTTTGATTCAGTCTCAAACACACCTGAACTCTGCAGGAAGCTCTTTGTGCTGCAGGCCTTTTGTTCCACATGCAGATGCTTAAAATGGAACTCCTTTTGTTCCTGCTGCTCTTAATTTTCTTGCCGTCTGCTGATGAAAAGAAGCTGAACATTTTTCAGAGACGTCCTCGTTCGTATTCAAATCAGCAGATTTGATTGTCTGCCACAATGAACATGTTGTGTGTTTTCATGGAGAAACTCGTTATCTCTGATTTTCTGACGGTTTCCTGCATCCAGAAACATCTCAGATAATGAATGTGTCATTCTCATCAGCCTGAGTCTGTTCAGACATTTAAAAGCTGTGGAGAATGTCTCTGAGGACAAAAGTGAGACAAGCAGCAGTCGACCTTCAGGACTCCAATCAGCGGAAATCCAACAGGAAAAGCAGAAATAAGACGGCAGAATCTGTGTGGTTCGGACAGAAAACCTACGAGTAAAAATCCGTTAAAAGTTCTGTTGCTGGAGAGGAAAGCTGAGCTGGGTCCACACAGTTTACAGCATGGACCCAGCTGGGTCCACGCAGTTTACAGCATGGACCCAGCTCAGCAGCGACAGACTTCCCCTGAAAGACTAAACCCTTCTGGAACGAGTCGAACCAACACTTCATGATCTGATGAATCCACAGCTCCGGTTGGTAAAAATGCTGCAGAAACACAAAAGTTCTGACCTGGTCGGTAAAGTTTGGCCGAAGGTTCTGTGCACGGCAGAGCGAAGGAAAGCAGGTAGAAGAAGAACATTTTATCTGATCAAACACAGTCCTGCTAAAGCCTCACTGACCCTGTGGAAGGAGGCGGGAGGACGGGCAGGTAAAGGTGAGGGATCCTCTCCTTGTTCCTCTCCTGGATCCTTTCCTGTGTCCCTGCAGAAAAGGCTGAAGATTTGAAGATAATCGGCCTGAAAAACATGAAAAACTTTAAGTTACATGACATGAAGAGACCACAGAAGAAGAATTACAGCGAGTTTCAGGCCAGAACAACTTTCTCCAACTGAAAGTCTGAACTGAAGAATAAAATCTGTGAGAAAAATAAGAATAAATGAGCTTATTTTCCTGTTTATCTGAAGGCAAACAGGATCATTTACAAGGTTTTACAGACTCCATGGAATAAAAGGATCGTCATTCAGTTCAGGCAGAAACATGCAGCTCCTTTACCTGCTTAATCTCACCCAGGGTCGCTGGAGGTCAAAGGTCACGCAATGAGAACATTTAGGCTTTCAAGCTTTGTGCTGAACACCGGTAATAAGAAATAAAAGATGTTTTTAGTGGAGTGAAGTATCTCTGTCCTCAGTTCATCTGTTTACCTTCAATCCTTCCTTAAATCACTCCCGTTTACGTCCATCTGTGGAACAATCCAGAGAAAGCTTTTAAAAAGAAAAAGCTTTTAAAAAGGAAAAGCTTTTAAAAAGTAAAAGCTTTTAAAAACAAAAAGCTTTTAAAAAGAAAAAGCTTTTAAAAAGGAAAAGCTTTTAAAAACAAAAAGCTTTTAAAAAGGAAAAGCTTTTAAAAAGAAAAAGCTTTTAAAAAGGAAAAGCTTTTAAAAAGTAAAAGCTTTTAAAAACAAAAAGCTTTTAAAAAGAAAAAGCTTTTAAAAAGGAAAAGCTTTTAAAAAGAAAAAGCTTTTAAAAAGGAAAAGCTTTTAAAAAGAAAAAGCTTTTAAAAAGTAAAAGCTTTTAAAAACAAAAAGCTTTTAAAAACAAAAAGCTTTTAAAAAGGAAAAGCTTTTAAAAAGGAAAAGCTTTTAAAAAGGAAAAGCTTTTAAAAAGGAAAAGCTTTTAAAAAGGAAAAGCTTTTAAAAAGAAAAAGCTTTTAAAAAGAAAAATCTTTGAAAAAGAAAAAGATTTTAAAGTTTTTAAGACTTCGTGTTGTTTCTCCTTCTGTCTGCAGAACCTCAAAAAAGGTTATAAAGAGCTTTATGTGTGAGGAGAAGAACCTTAAATTCTACTCTGAATTTAACAGGACACACACACATGCACACACACGTGCACACACACACGTGCACACACACGTGCACACACAGATAGGCACAGAAAGGACCTCCTTAGAAGTGACACAGTAATGGATTCAGTCCTTCCTGCTGCATCAGGAACTCCCACTGAGTGATGGACAGGTGGGGGGGGGGGGGGGGGCTGAAGGCCAATCAGCTGCTAATTGGTGGACGAGCCCTCACACCTGATTGGATAATTGTCAAATGAGCAGTTTGAGTGGAAGGAAGAACACTGACCCCACAGGTAAACAACAGCTAAACAACAGGTAAACAACAGGTAAACAACGGGTAAACAACAGGTTAACAACAGGTAAACAACAGGTAAACAACGGGTAAACAACAGGTTAACAACAGGTTAACAACAGGTAAACAACGGGTAAACAACAGGTAAACAACGGGTAAACAACAGGTTAACAACAGGTTAACAACAGGTAAACAACGGGTAAACAACAGGTTAACAACAGGTTAACAACAGGTAAACAACAGGTAAACAACGGGTAAACAACAGGTTAACAACAGGTTAACAACAGGTAAACAACGGGTAAACAACAGGTTAACAACAGGTTAACAACAGGTTAACAAAAGGTTAACAACAGGTAAACAACAGGTAAACAACAGGTAAACAACAGGTTAACAACAGGTTA
This sequence comes from Leuresthes tenuis, assembly GCF_036924035.1. Classification (NCBI taxonomy): domain Eukaryota; kingdom Metazoa; phylum Chordata; class Actinopteri; order Atheriniformes; family Atherinopsidae; genus Leuresthes; species Leuresthes tenuis. The sequence goes on along the minus strand of NW_027325360.1, from coordinate 972,955 downwards.
ACAACAGGTAAACAACGGGTAAACAACAGGTTAACAACAGGTTAACAACAGGTTAACAAAAGGTTAACAACAGGTAAACAACAGGTAAACAACAGGTTAACAACAAGTAAACAACAGGTTAACAACAGGTAAACAACAGGTAAACAACAGGTAAACAACAGGTTAACAACAGGTTAACAACAGGTAAACAACGGGTAAACAACAGGTTAACAACAGGTTAACAACAGGTTAACAAAAGGTTAACAACAGGTAAACAACAGGTAAACAACAGGTAAACAACAGGTTAACAACAAGTAAACAACAGGTTAACAACAGGTAAACAACAGGTAAACAACGGGTAAACAACAGGTTAACAACAGGTAAACAACAGGTAAACAACAGGTTAACAACAGGTAAACAACAGGTAAACAACAGGTTAACAACAGGTAAACAACAGGTAAACAACAGGTAAACAACGGGTAAACAACAGGTTAACAACAGGTAAACAAAAGGTTAACAACAGGTTAACAAAAGGTTAACAACAGGTAAACAACAGGTTAACAACAGGTAAACAACAGGTTAACAACAAGTAAACAACAGGTTAACAAAAGGTTAACAAAAGGTTAACAACAAGTAAACAACAGGTTAACAAAAGGTTAACAACAAGTAAACAACAGGTTAACAACAGGTAAACAACAGGTTAACAACAGGTAAACAACAGGTTAACAACAGGTAAACAACAGGTAAACAACAGGTTAACAACAAATAAACAACAGGTTAACAAAAGGTTAACAACAAGTAAACAACAGGTTAACAAAAGGTTAACAACAGGTAAACAACAGGTTAACAACAGGTAAACAACAGGTTAACAACAAGTAAACAACAGGTTAACAAAAGGTTAACAACAGGTAAACAACAAGTAAACAACAGGTTAACAAAAGGTTAACAACAAGTAAACAACAGGTAAACAACAAGTAAACAACAGGTTAACAAAAGGTTAACAACAAGTAAACAACAGGTTAACAAAAGGTTAACAACAGGTTAACAAAAGGTTAACAACAGGTTAACAAAAGGTTAACAACAGGTAAACAACAGGTTAACAACAGGTTAACAAAAGGTTAACAACAGGTAAACAACAAGTAAACAACAGGTTAACAAAAGGTTAACAACAAGTAAACAACAGGTTAACAAAAGGTTAACAACAGGTTAACAAAAGGTTAACAACAGGTTAACAACAGGTTAACAACAAGTAAACAACAGGTTAACAAAAGGTTAACAACAGGTAAACAACAAGTAAACAACAGGTTAACAAAAGGTTAACAACAGGTTAACAAAAGGTTAACAACAGGTAAACAACAGGTTAACAACAAGTAAACAACAGGTTAACAAAAGGTTAACAACAGGTAAACAACAAGTAAACAACAGGTTAACAAAAGGTTAACAACAGGTAAACAACAGGTTAACAACAAGTAAACAACAGGTTAACAAAAGGTTAACAACAGGTAAACAACAAGTAAACAACAGGTTAACAAAAGGTTAACAACAAGTAAACAACAGGTTAACAACAGGTTAACAACAGGTAAACAACAAGTAAACAACAGGTTAACAAAAGGTTAACAACAGGTAAACAACAGGTTAACAACAGGTAAACAACAGGTTAACAACAAGTAAACAACAGGTTAACAACAGGTTAACAACAGGTAAACAACAAGTAAACAACAGGTTAACAAAAGGTTAACAACAGGTTAACAACAGGTTAACAACAAGTAAACAACAGGTTAACAAAAGGTTAACAACAGGTAAACAACAAGTAAACAACAGGTTAACAAAAGGTTAACAACAGGTTAACAAAAGGTTAACAACAGGTAAACAACAGGTTAACAACAAGTAAACAACAGGTTAACAAAAGGTTAACAACAGGTAAACAACAAGTAAACAACAGGTTAACAAAAGGTTAACAACAGGTAAACAACAGGTTAACAACAAGTAAACAACAGGTTAACAAAAGGTTAACAACAGGTAAACAACAAGTAAACAACAGGTTAACAAAAGGTTAACAACAAGTAAACAACAGGTTAACAACAGGTTAACAACAGGTAAACAACAAGTAAACAACAGGTTAACAAAAGGTTAACAACAGGTAAACAACAGGTTAACAACAGGTAAACAACAGGTTAACAACAAGTAAACAACAGGTTAACAACAGGTAAACAACAGGTAAACAGATGGTCGTCCCCTTCCTCTAAAAACTCCACTGGCTCCTTGTCCTGACTCAGCGGCCCTCCACCCCGACTCAGGGGCCCTCCACCCCGACTCAGGGGCCTCTCGCTGACTCAGGGGCCCTCCACCCTGACTCAGGGGCCCTCCACCCCGACTCAGGGGCCCTCCACCACGACTCAGGGGCCCTCCACCACCCTGACTCAGGGGCCCTCCACCCTGACTCAGGGGTTTTACACAATAAAACCTCCTTTAAACTGCAGAACTTTGCTGCTGATTCCGGATCCTTCTTCTTCTGGAGCTCGAGTCGCTTGTCTCTTATTTTTTTGGAACACCTTTCATGGCGTGAGGCTCCTCTGACACCTTCATCACACTCGCTCCTCCTCCTCCTCTCTGCTCTCTGCAGTGACTTAATTGCAGGGTAGCAGTGGAGGGAGCGTTGGATTCGCGGCGCGGGGCGTCCAGGAGGAGCCAACCCTGTCATTTAACTCTCTGGCTCTGGGCTCAGACTGGCAGGGAAGCTGGAGATTTTCCCAGCATGCCGTGGGCCAGAGTGGACTGAACTGCTCGGCGGTGGGCGCCTAATGGCAGCTGACACACACCCAGAGTGCAACTTAATGACAGCTGCCTTTTAACGCCGCGCTGAGCGGGGAGGACACCGCTGCCGCTGGGGGCGAGCCGCAGGGGTACCTGTCAGCCTGAAGGGGATCATTTTGAGGCGGCTTTCTCTCTGAATGTAAATGTGAATGAATTCTTTGTGCTTCATTTGAGCAGCAGGTTGGAACCTGTCAGTTTTTTCAGAGGAAACACTCAGAACTCAGAGTGAATTACAGCTTTTCATGCACCAGAGGGAAAAACCACACAGATTTCAGGAAAGTGGCTCCACTTTGTGATAAGACTCCTTTTCTAAGGGCTTCATTTTCTGTAATTAATGCCTTTGTTGCCACTTCATAACTTCCTGCTCCGACTAAAACAGATCATGAAGCTGCAGCACCACAGATTGAATCTTTCAGTTTGTCTTTGTTTGCTCAGAATCTGGATATTTAGAAACGTTTTGGTCCACATTCAGAACCTGAGTCTCTCTGTGTGACCCAGACTGGGTCCATGATGCTGAGGTTCTGCTCATTGTGGATATTTTGAGTGTTTCACTTTCACTCTGGTCCTTCCTCCTGCTCTCATTCCTTCTGTTTGCCCCCCCCCCTCCGCTGTGACTGACAGACTGACATTATAAGGCAGTTAGTCTCTCAGTGGGTAGAAAGTACCGACTAATTACACACACACCTACGGGCAGGTATATGAATAAAAGCTTTTCAACCAAGATTAAATGCAGATGGAGGTGCTGATCGGAAAGGAGAAAAATGGGTGAAAGAAAAGAAAGTGGGAAGCTTTGAAAAGAACATGAAGGGAGGGGAGGAAGGAAATGAGTGGGTGAGAAATGTGCTTTAAAGCAAGAAAAAGGAACATTATTAAGAAATAGAAGAATTCATGTTGTGCTGTCAAAATGTCTAAAGATCAAAGTCTGTTGCAGTTCGTTGTCTGGCCTGAAGGAGGCGGTGTTCCAGCACCGAAGGCCAGAAGCAATGACACGGCAGTTTATCGTTACCATGGCAGCAGGAAGGTTGCCCACCTGTTCGAGCAGCTAGTAATACCTGGAATAAGGCTGAGCTGAAGAGGAGAAAGGAACCCAGAGCAGGAACAAAATGGAGGAAAAGCAGGAAGTTCAAACCATTTCTTCCTCTGATCATCAGGGTAAATGTGAGATCTCTGCTGGATAAAATGGACGAGCTCGGAGCCCTGATGCAGGAACAACTCTAACAGCTCTCTGCTCAGCTTTAAGACTATCCGGGCAGACAGAGACTGCAGACAGAGCGCTAACAGTAAAGGAGGAGGATCACAGAGCTGAGTTGTTGCTAAGCTACAATAACTGAAGCTTCTCTCTGATCCTGAGCTGCACGAGGCGACTGTGGAGAGAAAAAACTCCCTTTTAACAGGAAGAAACCTCCATCAGAACCAGAACCAGGAAGGGTCCATCTGCCTGGACCAGCTGGGGCTGAGAGGACAGGAAAGAGGGGACAACAAGCAGCGTAACACCAGGCCAGAGACACCTGCTGAGAGAGAGAAACACAAGTTAATGACAGCAATGATGTCATCTGTACATGGAGGGAGGAGAGGTGCATCATGGGAGCTCCCCCAGCAGGCTGGGCCTATAGCAGCAGAACTATGGGATGTTTCAGGCTCACCTGAGCCATCCCTAACTATAAGCTTTATCAGAAAGGAAAGTTTCAGCCTGATCTTAAAGGTAGAGAGGGTGTCTGCTTCCTGAAGCCAAACTGGCAGCTGGTTCCACAGAGAGGGGCCTGATAACTGAAGGCTCTGCCTCCCATTCTGCTTTTAGGGGCCTGATAACTGAAGGCTCTGCCTCCCATTCTGCTTTTAGGGGCCAGATAACTGAAGGCTCTGCCTCCCATTCTGCTTTTAGGGGCCTGATAACTGAAGGCTCTGCCTCCCATTCTGCTTTTAGGGGCCTGATAACTGAAGGCTCTGCCTCCCATTCTGCTTTTAGGGGCCTGATAACTGAAGGCTCTGCCTCCCATTCTGCTTTTAGGGGCCTGATAACTGAAGGCTCTGCCTCCCATTCTGCTTTTAGGGCCCTGATAACTGAAGGCTCTGCCTCCCATTCTGCTTTTAGGGGCCTGATAACTGAAGGCTCTGCCTCCCATTCTGCTTTTAGGGCCCTGATAACTGAAGGCTCTGCCTCCCATTCTGCTTTTAGGGGCCTGATAACTGAAGGCTCTGCCTCCCATTCTACTTTTAGGGGCCTGATAACTGAAGGCTCTGCCTCCCATTCTACTTTTAGGGGCCTGATAACTGAAGGCTCTGCCTCCCATTCTGCTTTTAGGGGCCTGATAACTGAAGGCTCTGCCTCCCATTCTGCTTTTAGGGGCCTGATAACTGAAGGCTTTGCCTCCCATTCTGCTTTTAGGGGCCTGATAACTGAAGGCTCTGCCTCCCATTCTGCTTTTAGGGGCCTGATAACTGAAGGCTCTGCCTCTCATTCTGCTTTTAGGGGCCTGATAACTGAAGGCTCTGCCTCCCATTCTGCTTTTAGGGGCCTGATAACTGAAGGCTCTGCCTCCCGTTCTGCTTTTAGGGGCCTGATAACTGAAGGCTTTGCCTCCCATTCTGCTTTTAGGGGCCTGATAACTGAAGGCTCTGCCTCCCATTCTGCTTTTAGGGGCCTGATAACTGAAGGCTCTGCCTCCCATTCTGCTTTTAGGGGCTTGATAACTGAAGGCTGTGCCTCCCATTCTGCTTTTAGGGGCCTGATAACTGAAGGCTCTGCCTCCCATTCTGCTTTTAGGGGCCTGATAACTGAAGGCTCTGCCTCCCATTCTGCTTTTAGGGGCCTGATAACTGAAGGCTCTGCCTCCCATTCTGCTTTTAGGGGCCTGATAACTGAAGGCTCTGCCTCCCATTCTGCTTTTAGGGGCCTGATAACTGAAGGCTCTGCCTCCCATTCTGCTTTTAGGGGCCTGATAACTGAAGGCTCTGCCTCCCATTCTGCTTTTAGGGGCCTGATAACTGAAGGCTCTGCCTCCCATTCTGCTTTTAGGGGCCTGATAACTGAAGGCTCTGCCTCCCATTCTGCTTTTAGGGGCCTGATAACTGAAGGCTCTGCCTCCCATTCTGCTTTTAGAAACTCTGGGAACAACAAGGAAACCTGCAGCCTGAGAGCAAATTGCTCTGTTGGGGAAATATCCAACTGTGAGATCTTTAAGATGTGATGGAGCTCGGTCATTAAGAGCTTTATATGTGAGGAGAAGAATCTTAAATTCTATTCTGAATTTAACAGGGAGCCAATGAAGAGAAGCTAAAACTGGAGAAACATGATCTCTGCTGTTAGATCTCATCAGAACTCTGGCTGCAGGGTTCTGGATCAGCTGGAGGCTTTTCAGAGAGTCTGACTCTGAAACTCTGCAGATAAAAGCTGGGCTGCATTATTCCACCTGCTGCTGCGACACAAGGCCAGAGAGCTCTGAGAGATGCTTTTAATGCACTTTATCTGCATGTGAAAGCGTATGTTTTTATTTGTTCCTGCAGGAGTTCAATCAGGATGAAGTCATTATCAGTGACAACAAGGTCACAAGCCGGCCTTCAGGGATTCGGTGCTTTTAGTTCACACACACAGCCGGCCTTCAGAGTCACTTTGCTTCATAATAACAGTCAGCGGCTCCCGATGCTAACCGCTAGCAGACGTCTTTCTCCTCTTTGTGTCTTAAAGACGACTTAAAAGCTTCCAGCTGAGTTTAAACAGTAACTAAAGCTTTCACTCAAACTTTTAGCTCCATTTGAGACCCTTTACCTGAAGCTTTATGCCTCTTTTTCCACTTTAAACGCCGACATGTTTCTATTCATCTGATCAGAATGATTCCAAATGGATTCTATTAAAAGTTTAACTCCAGAAGTTCTTAAATCTCCAAAACTCAGCTGTAAATCTGTGAATGTTACAGAAAAACCCTCATGGGATAATAGGGCAGGATTCAGTGGATGGGGATCAATAAATATGTTAATATGTCAGACACCGGAGGAGCTGACGCCTGACAGAAGAGAGAATAAAACAAACGTGACAAAAGATGCAGATCATGACCCTTTTTCATGTTTTTCTGTCATTTTATCCACATAAAAACAACAGAAAATCAGTAAAAAGTCTTTAATCAGATCCTGATTCTTCAGTGTCTGAGTGGCAGAGAACTGGTTCATATCTGTCAGTTTCACCTGTTCTCAGAGTCCAGAAATCATCATTTAGGATGATTCTGGGTCAGTATTTTACCTTAAAACCAGGTTCCTGTTGAGTGATGATTTAACTGAATATGTTTCTGGTTCCGTTAAATCTTCTTAAATGTGTTACATATAAATATGAATAGTTTAAGCTCAGGTCTCGGTTGTTTCCTGAAATCTTAAAATGAGTGATAAAGTAGGTTAGCAGCATTAGCTGCTGAGCTAACAAGCTGCCGGTATGATAATGATGAAGCAGATCGAGAGCTGTTGGCCCTGCTGAGCATCACCTCTGCAGGTGGGCTGGTCTGAGGTCAGCTTTGGTCGATATTCAATCTGCTCAATGAGCCGGAAACAATGAGAGGAAACAGTTCTGATCATCTGCAGGGAAACAGGTTTCTTGTTCCTTCTTGTTTCCTCGACTCCGTCTCTCAGGTCTTGTGTCATTTGGCACAGCTCAGCCTTTTCTCCCTGTTTCCCTTCCTTAAGAACGGCTTCTTGACAGCCACCCTTCCATGGAGACCATTTCTGATGAGGCTTGGGCCAACAGTAGATGGATCAGCTGAAGGTCCAGATGCATCTCTCAGGTCCTGTCAGGTCACAGCTGGATTTTTTCCTCTTTCTTAAGGACATCACTTTCAGATCCTGTTCATCTGCTGGAGATAGTTTTTTAGGCCTGACACTTCTTCTTTTGTCCTCCACTTGTCCAGTTTCCTCAAATGTTTTAAGGACACACTGCACACCATGCTGAGATATGCCAAGTTTTCAGCTAATAGCTCTTTGGGAATCACCTTGTTGCTGCAGAAATCCTATTTTCTGTCTGTCAAACTGTGTTTTCTTTGCTGTTTTTCATAGATGCAGCTAAAGAAATGGGAACAAATGATGTGTCTTTGTAACAAAGTGCCTAAAGATCCAGTTTAAAATGGCTTCTTTGCTAAGTTGTCTGTTCTGTGTCGACACAACACTGGTTCATCCCTTGAGTTAGGAGCCTTTTTTCTGCCTGAATGGGTCAAAGGTCAGAGTTAAGTGGCTGAACAAAGAAAAAACACTGAAAATGCTCAGGAACAAGGACTGAAGATGAGGGAAAAAGCAGAAAAACTGTGAAAGAGCTTCAGAAAGCTGCAGAACTGTTGATCAGGACACTTTAAAGGTTTCAGAAAGCTGCAGAACTGTTGATCAGGACACTTTAAAGGTTACAGAAAGCTGCAGAACTGTTGATCAGGACACTTTAAATGAATGAGGCTGATCAGGACTCTGGGTCATGGATGGAGTTTTCCTAATTGGTTAAACTAACCAGTGTAACTGACTCTGGGTCGGGAAGGTTTCCTCTTCAACAGTCTCAGTTAGCAAACTGCCAACATCCCAGGACCCAGAGAGGCTAACCCAGGAGACATGATCTGTTCGGACCTGGTTCTTGGTGAAATTAGAGGCTGAAGTAAAAAAAACATGAGATTAAGAGTATAAAATGGTCTCTGTGTCTTTAAAAGATGGAATTAATTTTTAAATTATTTACACAGCAGAAGTTCTGTGACGGGGAGGCAGTTTTTCCGAGTGTCCCTGAAGGCACCACCCAGCAGGTGAGTGGTGATGTCATCGTTACCTGCTGCAGGACATGGTGATGGAGTCTCATCTAACACACACGATGTCATCTCAGCCTGACCCCTCATCGGGGTCAGAGGTCAACCCGCTGCTTTCCCACCACTTTTGAACCCCCCCCACACACACACACACACAATGCAGCACCTGAATGCAGGTACCGCTAATCAATGAAGCTCAAACTACCTCTGACACAGATGTTCAGCCAATCAGATGCTGAGTTCACTGATGACACACTGTTGTCGTAGCAACCGAGTTGTCTCTCAGGTGCCCAGGAGGGCCACTCGTCTCTGTTCCCAGCATGCTTTGCTTCTTCAGGAGCATTGATTGTCACATTCCATCATGTCAGAGAGCAGCAGAGCGAGGAATCAATCAGCCGCCGATCAATAACCTGCCAACAGCAGCCCGCACACACACACGTGCACACACACGTGCACACACACGTGCACACACACGTGCACACACACGTGCACACACAGCGTTTATTTAGAAACAGAACCTAATGGCACCGTCTCTGTTAAATTTAAAACTTTATTTAAAACATTTCTGTGATCACTGCGTCTGACGTTTCAACATCAGCTGATCTGATCAATCAGCTCCTCAATCAATTAGTGGGTATTACCTGGAAGGATGATCGCTGAATCATTTCAGTCAAAGCTGAGCTCTCTGCAGACGTCTTCAGATCATCCTGAACTCATCTCTGCCAGATTCACAATTAAGATGAGGATCAATAATTTTCACGTTGTACGATCAATAGCTTTTAAAACTGCTCTGAATTAACTTTTTACAGCAGGTCGACTCAGAGTGACGAGTCGGTCTGTCCTGCTGCTGCTGCTGCTGCTGCTGCTGCTGCAACCTGCTGCTGCTGCAACCTGCTGCTGCTGCTGCTGCTGCTGCTGCTGCTGCTGCTGCTTCTGCTGCTGCTGCTGCTGCAACCTGCTGCTGCTGCTGCTGCTGCAACCTGCTGCTGCTGCTGCTGCTGCAACCTGCTGCTGCTGCAACCTGCTGCTGCTGCTGCTGCTGCTGCTGCAACCTGCTGCTGCTGCAACCTGCTGCTGCTGCTGCTGCTGCTGCTGCAACCTGCTGCTGCTGCAACCTGCTGCTGCTGCTGCTGCAACCTGCTGCTGCTGCTGCTGCTGCTGCAACCTGCTGCTGCTGCAACCTGCTGCTGCTGCAACCTGCTGCAACCTGCTGCTGCTGCTGCAACCTGCTGCAACCTGCTGCTGCAACCTGCTGCTGCTGCTGCAACCTGCTGCTGCTGCAACCTGCTGCTGCTGCAACCTGCTGCTGCTGCTGCTGCTGCTGCAACCTGCTGCTGCTGCTGCTGCTGCTGCTGCTGCAACCTGCTGCTGCAACCTGCTGCAACCTGCTGCTGCTGCTGCAACCTGCTGCAACCTGCTGCTGCAACCTGCTGCTGCTGCTGCAACCTGCTGCTGCTGCAACCTGCTGCTGCTGCTGCTGCAACCTGCTGCTGCTGCTGCTGCTGCTGCTGCAACCTGCTGCTGCTGCAACCTGCTGCTGCTGCTGCTGCTGCTGCTGCTGCAACCTGCTGCTGCTGCAACCTGCTGCTGCTGCTGCTGCAACCTGCTGCTGCTGCAACCTGCTGCTGCTGCTGCTGCAACCTGCTGCTGCTGCTGCTGCTGCTGCAACCTGCTGCTGCTGCAACCTGCTGCTGCTGCAACCTGCTGCAACCTGCTGCTGCTGCTGCAACCTGCTGCAACCTGCTGCTGCAACCTGCTGCTGCTGCTGCAACCTGCTGCTGCTGCAACCTGCTGCTGCTGCAACCTGCTGCTGCTGCTGCTGCTGCTGCAACCTGCTGCTGCTGCTGCTGCTGCTGCTGCTGCAACCTGCTGCTGCAACCTGCTGCAACCTGCTGCTGCTGCTGCAACCTGCTGCAACCTGCTGCTGCAACCTGCTGCTGCTGCTGCAACCTGCTGCTGCTGCAACCTGCTGCTGCTGCTGCTGCAACCTGCTGCTGCTGCTGCTGCTGCTGCTGCAACCTGCTGCTGCTGCAACCTGCTGCTGCTGCTGCTGCTGCTGCTGCTGCAACCTGCTGCTGCTGCAACCTGCTGCTGCTGCAACCTGCTGCTGCTGCTGCTGCTGCTGCTGCTGCAACCTGCTGCTGCTGCTGCTGCTGCTGCAACCTGCTGCTGCTGCTGCTGCTGCTGCTGCTGAAGCTGCTGCTGCTACCTGCTGCTGCTGCTGCAACCTGCTGCTGCTGCTGCTGCTGCAACCTGCTGCTGCTGCAACCTGCTGCTGCTGCAACCTGCTGCTGCTGCAACCTGCTGCTGCTGCAACCTGCTGCTGCTGCTGCTGCAACCTGCTGCTGCTGCTGCTGCTGCTGCTGCAACCTGCTGCTGCTGCTGCTGCTGCTGCTGCTGAAGCTGCTGCTGCTGCTGCTACCTGCTGCTGCTGCTGCAACCTGCTGCTGCTGCTGCTGCTGCAACCTGCTGCTGCTGCAACCTGCTGCTGCTGCAACCTGCTGCTGCTGCTGCTGCTGCAACCTGCTGCTGCTGCTGCTGCTGCAACCTGCTGCTGCTGCTGCTGCTGCTGCTGCAACCTGCTGCTGCTGCTGCTGCTGCTGCTGCAACCTGCTGCTGCTGCTGCTGCTGCAACCTGCTGCAACCTGCTGCTGCAACCTGCTGCTGAAGCTGCTGCTGCAACCTGCTGCTGCTGCTGCTGAAGCTGCTGCTGCTGCTGCTGCTGCTGCTGCTGCAACCTGCTGCTGCTGCTGCTGCAACCTGCTGCTGAAGCTGCTGCTGCAACCTGCTGCTGCTGCAACCTGCTGCTGCTGCTGCTGCAACCTGCTGCTGCTGCTGCTGCTGCAACCTGCTGCTGCTGCTGCTGCTGCAACCTGCTGCTGCTGCTGCTGCTGCTGCTGCAACCTGCTGCTGCTGCTGCTGCAACCTGCTGCTGCTGCTGCAACCTGCTGCAACCTGCTGCTTCTGCTGCTGCTGCAACCTGCTGCTGCTGCTGCTGCTGCTGCTGCTGCTGCTGCTGCAACCTGCTGCTGCTGCTGCAACCTGCTGCAACCTGCTGCTTCTGCTGCTGCTGCAACCTGCTGCTGCTGCTGCAACCTGCTGCTGCTGCTGCAACCTGCTGCTGCAACCTGCTGCTGCTGCTGCTGCTGCTGCTGCAACCTGCTGCTGCTGCTGCAACCTGCTGCTGCTGCTGCAACCTGCTGCTGCTGCTGCTGCTGCAACCTGCTGCTGCTGCTGCTGCTGCTGCTGCTGAAGCTGCTGCTGCTACCTGCTGCTGCTGCTGCAACCTGCTGCTGCTGCTGCTGCTGCAACCTGCTGCTGCTGCAACCTGCTGCTGCTGCAACCTGCTGCTGCTGCAACCTGCTGCTGCTGCAACCTGCTGCTGCTGCTGCTGCAACCTGCTGCTGCTGCTGCTGCTGCTGCTGCAACCTGCTGCTGCTGCTGCTGCTGCTGCTGCTGAAGCTGCTGCTGCTGCTGCTACCTGCTGCTGCTGCTGCAACCTGCTGCTGCTGCTGCTGCTGCAACCTGCTGCTGCTGCAACCTGCTGCTGCTGCAACCTGCTGCTGCTGCTGCTGCTGCAACCTGCTGCTGCTGCTGCTGCAACCTGCTGCTGCTGCAACCTGCTGCTGCTGCTGCTGAAGCTGCTGCTGCAACCTGCTGCTGAAGCTGCTGCTGCAACCTGCTGCTGCTGCTGCTGAAGCTGCTGCTGCTGCTGCTGCTGCTGCTGCTGCAACCTGCTGCTGCTGCTGCTGCAACCTGCTGCTGAAGCTGCTGCTGCAACCTGCTGCTGCTGCAACCTGCTGCTGCTGCTGCTGCAACCTGCTGCTGCTGCTGCTGCTGCAACCTGCTGCTGCTGCTGCTGCTGCAACCTGCTGCTGCTGCTGCTGCTGCTGCTGCAACCTGCTGCTGCTGCTGCTGCTGCAACCTGCTGCTGCTGCTGCTGCTGCAACCTGCTGCAACCTGCTGCTGCAACCTGCTGCTGAAGCTGCTGCTGCAACCTGCTGCTGCTGCTGCTGAAGCTGCTGCTGCTGCTGCTGCTGCTGCTGCTGCAACCTGCTGCTGCTGCTGCTGCAACCTGCTGCTGAAGCTGCTGCTGCAACCTGCTGCTGCTGCAACCTGCTGCTGCTGCTGCTGCAACCTGCTGCTGCTGCTGCTGCTGCAACCTGCTGCTGCTGCTGCTGCTGCAACCTGCTGCTGCTGCTGCTGCTGCTGCTGCAACCTGCTGCTGCTGCTGCTGCAACCTGCTGCTGCTGCTGCAACCTGCTGCAACCTGCTGCTTCTGCTGCTGCTGCAACCTGCTGCTGCTGCTGCTGCTGCTGCTGCTGCTGCTGCTGCAACCTGCTGCTGCTGCTGCAACCTGCTGCAACCTGCTGCTTCTGCTGCTGCTGCAACCTGCTGCTGCTGCTGCAACCTGCTGCTGCTGCTGCAACCTGCTGCTGCAACCTGCTGCTGCTGCTGCTGCTGCTGCTGCAACCTGCTGCTGCTGCTGCAACCTGCTGCTGCTGCTGCAACCTGCTGCTGCTGCTGCTGCTGCAACCTGCTGCTGCTGCTGCTGCTGCAACCTGCTGCTGCTGCTGCAACCTGCTGCTGCAACCTGCTGCTGCTGCTGCAACCTGCTGCTGCTGCTGCTGCAACCTGCTGCTGCTGCTGCTGCTGCAACCTGCTGCTGCTGCTGCTGCTGCTGCAACCTGCTGCTGCTGCTGCTGCTGCAACCTGCTGCTGCTGCTGCTGCTGCTGCAACCTGCTGCTGCTGCAACCTGCTGCTGCTGCTGCAACCTGCTGCTGCTGCTGCAACCTGCTGCTGCTGCTGCTGCTGCAACCTGCTGCTGCTGCTGTAACCTGCTGCTGCTGCAACCTGCTGCTGCTGCAACCTGCTGCTGCTGCTGCTGCTGCTGCTGCTGCTGCTGCTGCTGCTTCTGATTTGACTTCTGGTGAAGAATTTGTGTGTTGGCCTGAAAAGAGCATTTTAATTCCTGGTTAAATAAAGGTTTGAATGAACGAACACATGTTCAGGAAATGAAAAAAATGTGAACTCGACTGAGAAGAAGAGAAGCTGCTGGAAACTGAAGAGAAATCAGAAGAAACACAAACAGGATGAAAACGTTTTATTTTCTCATCGTCCTGAACAGAATGTTCCATAAAATCTGGAAACCTGAAATAAAACGAAAATGGTTCTGATGTTTGAAATGCTTCAAAAACAGCTTATAAAGCTGCGTAATCCTCACACACACGTGCACACACACGTGCACACACACACACATGCACACACACATGCACTCACACGTGCACACACACGTGCACACCAACCTGCTCGACCTCCAACAGAAACAACCGGAGCTCCATCTGCTGGTTGCTTCACATCAAAGTGTTTCCAGTCGCTTTGTTCACATTAAAACTCTAACGGTCCACGACCAGAAAAACCAGAAAACTCCTGAACCTGAGGTCCAACAGTCAGCCGGACCTTCCTCTTTAACACCTGCTGGGGAGCAGGATCAATCTGTTTGACTCAGGTGTTGTTGGATAAATATCAGCAATAATATTTAATGAACAGAATCTGTTTTCCTTCCATTCCTGGCTCTATCAGAGGTGTCCTTGGGCAGTGAAGCCGAACCCCGCCGCCTCGGTCAGACTGAAGGAACGAGGCTTTAAGGCCGAACAGCTTCTGTTTAGGTTCTTATTTAAATCCCAGCTGAGGGTTTCTCAGCTCTGCAGACCTGCTTTTAAAGGTCAGAGGCAGTCAAAAGGAAGAAAAACAGATCGATATTCACTCCCAGCAGCTGCTCTGTAAAACCTGCTCGGTTTAAAACTGCAGAAATAAACAAAGTCTTTCAAGCCTGGTTCCAAAAGAGTCGGGACCGCTTCATTGTGTTCATGTCCCACAGCGTCCCGACTCTTCTGGAACTGGAGCTTTATACAGCAGGAACCTTTGCTCCCAAACAGAAACAATCACAGAACAAATAGAAGCCGAAGCAGATCATGGATTTGGATGAAAGTTGGCAGGTCGGTACACAGGAAACTCTTTGGTCGACTGCAGCCAGTCACGTCAAACTTGATGAGAAAGCATCGTTTGCTAGCTTCTGCTGCTAACTTATAGCTAACTGCTAACGTACAGTTAACTGCTAACGTACAGTTAACTGCTAACTTACAGCTAACTGCTAACTTACTTATAACTGCTAACTTACAGCTAACTGCTAACTTACTTCTAACTGCTAACTTACAGCAAACTGCTAACTTAAAACTAACTGCTAACTTACAGTTAACTGCTAACTTACAGCTAACTGCTAACTTACTTCTAACTGCTTAATTACAGCTAACTGCTAACTCACAGCTAACTGCTAACTTACAGCTAACTGCTAACCTGCTTCCCTCAGGGATCCATAGAGTAACTGTCTGTATCTATATATAGAGCTGGAGTGTTTCTGGCTCCTGCTGAGTCTGCACCCTGAAAACAGAGTTAAAACAGACTGAGACAGAAGGACGCTGAGCTTAAACCAGCAGTATTTAGACCAAAGTCTGTCCCAAACGTCTCAATAAGACCTTTGTGTGTCAAATTGATTAAAAACAGGTAAAATATGTCACCTTTTTGTCTTAGATTGGATCCAGAGTAACAAAGTATTTTACCTGTAGCTGGTAAGTTGCCTTTTTAAGTATTAAAGCATTGTTTGCTAGCATCTGCTGCTAACTTACAGCTAACTGCTAACTTACAGCTAACTGCTAACTTACAGCTAACTGCTAACTCACAGCTACATGTTAACTTACAGCTAACTGCTAACTTACAGCTAACTGATAACTTACAGCTACCTGCTAACTCACAGCTACATGTTAACTTACAGCTAACTGCTAACTTACAGCTAACTGATAACTTACAGCTACCTGCTAACCTGTTTCCCTCTGGTATACAGTAACTATCTGTATCTATAGAGCTGGAGTGTTTCTGACTGGAGGAACAGCTTCATTAGCTTAATTAGCTTCATTAGCTTCATTAGCTTCATTCTGTCTGTGTTGCTGCATTAAATCACTCAGCAGCTGTCCAGGTGTGGATGAGGTAACGCAGGTAAACAGCATGACGGCGTGTCCTCAGCATAAACTGACCCTTCATCAACGTCTTGCTGAAGCCTCGATGGCTGAGCCTCTGGGAGCTCTTTGACTCCAGTTCAAACTGATTAATTCCACAGTTCTGTCAGATTTCTGTCCAGAAACGAGCAGAGCGTTTGCTAACCTCGGCAGCAGCGAGCACCGGTGAAGTCTGCTGGGTCACATTGTTTAAAAAAAGGCAGAATATGTCACCTTTAAGTTGTTGACTTAAAGTACTTTAAAGGACATTAAAGCATTTTCTCTTTAAATTGCTGTTTTGTTAGTTCTTCCTTTTTAACAGCGTTGTCCTTCACAACAACACAGAAACACAAGTGACCCCTGCGCTTTGTCCAAGTCCTCTAATAACCTGCAGCCAAGGGCAGCACCTGAACACATCACAGTCTCACACAGAGTGCAATTATGAGGTATTGATTTCTGCAAAAGCAGCAGCTGGAACCGTCTGCTGTGTATGTGTTGTTGTGAGGACTCCTGTCGAGGACAAACAACAACAACTGCTCGCCATCAGGTAAATGATTGAGCTTCGGTCTGAAGGTCTGAGTCTGCAGGAGATGAATCAAAGTCAATGTCGCGTCCTCGGACATGATGGAGGCAGCTCGGAGTGTGTGTGTTGTTATTTCCATCAGAACTCCACTTTATTCTCTCTGTGAGTCTGGTGGAAAAGAAGCGCTTGTTTCTGTACGCTCGCAGCACAGGCGGGTGGGTACATGGCTGAAAGTCTGAAATCATTTAATCACAACAGGAAGTGATTTAGCGTACAGCTGTATGATGACTTCGGGTCTTCAGAAATGGCAACAGGGAAGCTGTAAAGCTGTTGGAGCAGCTAACTGAGCTTCCCAAAGACCAAAGGATGCCTGGAATAAGGCTGAGCTGAAGAGGAAACGTCCAGGATGCAGAGCAGGAACAAAAAGGAGGAAAAGCAGGAAGTTCAAACCATTTCCTCCCCTGATCATCAGGGGAAATGTGAGATCTCTGCTGGATAAAATGGACGAACTTGGAGCCCTGATGAGGACACAGCAGGAATATCAGACAGAGACCTGGCTGCAGGAACAACTCTAACAGCTCTCTGCTCAGCTTTAAGACTATCCGGGCAGACAGAGACTGCAGACAGAGCGCTAACAGTAAAGGAGGAGGATCACAGAGCTGGTTAACAACAGATGGTGGAATCCTGGACCTGGCTGCAGGAACAGCTCTAACAGCTCTCTGCTCAGCTTTAAGACTATCCGGGCAGACAGAGACTGCAGACAGAGTGCTAACAGTAAAGGAGGAGGATCACAGAGCTGGTTAACAACAGATGGTGGAATCCTGGACCTGGCTGCAGGAACAGCTCTAACAGCTCTCTGCTCAGCTTTAAGACTATCCGGGCAGACAGAGACTGCAGACAGAGCGCTAACAGTAAAGGAGGAGGATCACAGAGCTGGTTAACAACAGATGGTGGAATCCTGGACCTGGCTGCAGGAACAACTCTAACAGCTCTCCGCTCAGCTTTAAGACTATCCGGGCAGACAGAGACTGCAGACAGAGCGCTAACAGTAAAGGAGGAGGATCACAGAGCTGGTTAACAACAGATGGTGGAATCCTGGACCTGGCTGCAGGAACAACTCTAACAGCTCTCTGCTCAGCTTTAAGACTATCCGGGCAGACAGAGACTGCAGACAGAGCGCTAACAGTAAAGGAGGAGGATCACAGAGCTGGTTAACAACAGATGGTGGAATCCTGGACCTGGCTGCAGGAACAACTCTAACAGCTCTCTGCTCAGCTTTAAGACTATCCGGGCAGACAGAGACTGCAGACAGAGCGCTAACAGTAAAGGAGGAGGATCACAGAGCTGGTTAACAACAGATGGTGGAATCCTGGACCTGGCTGCAGGAACAACTCTAACAGCTCTCTGCTCAGCTTTAAGACTATCCAGGCAGACAGAGACTGCAGACAGAGCGCTAACAGTAAAGGAGGAGGATCACAGAGCTGGTTAACAACAGATGGTGGAATCCTGGACCTGGCTGCAGGAACAACTCTAACAGCTCTCTGCTCAGCTTTAAGACTATCCGGGCAGACAGAGACTGCAGACAGAGCGCTAACAGTAAAGGAGGAGGATCACAGAGCTGGTTAACAACAGATGGTGGAATCCTGGACCTGGCTGCAGGAACAGCTCTAACAGCTCTCTGCTCAGCTTTAAGACTATCCAGGCAGACAGAGACTGCAGACAGAGCGCTAACAGTAAAGGAGGAGGATCACAGAGCTGGTTAACAACAGATGGTGGAATCCTGGACCTGGCTGCAGGAACAACTCTAACAGCTCTCTGCTCAGCTTTAAGACTATCCGGGCAGACAGAGACTGCAGACAGAGCGCTAACAGTAAAGGAGGAGGATCACAGAGCTGGTTAACAACAGATGGTGGAATCCTGGACCTGGCTGCAGGAACAACTCTAACAGCTCTCTGCTCAGCTTTAAGACTATCCGGGCAGACAGAGACTGCAGACAGAGCGCTAACAGTAAAGGAGGAGGATCACAGAGCTGGTTAACAACAGATGGTGGAATCCTGGACCTGGCTGCAGGAACAACTCTAACAGCTCTCTGCTCAGCTTTAAGACTATCCAGGCAGACAGAGACTGCAGACAGAGCGCTAACAGTAAAGGAGGAGGATCACAGAGCTGGTTAACAACAGATGGTGGAATCCTGGACCTGGCTGCAGGAACAACTCTAACAGCTCTCTGCTCAGCTTTAAGACTATCCGGGCAGACAGAGACTGCAGACAGAGCGCTAACAGTAAAGGAGGAGGATCACAGAGCTGGTTAACAACAGATGGTGGAATCCTGGAGCGTCTCTGCAGCCCAGATGTTGAACTGCTGGCTGTGAGTTTCTGTCCATGTTGTCTGCTGAGAGTTCACCTGAGTTACCTGCAGACGCTGTGTGTGACATCATCAGCTGAGTTGTTGCTAAGCAACAGAAACAGCAGCCCGACCCACTGATGGAGACCTCTGAAGGTTTCTACCACACCTTCCTCTCTGCTACACTTCAGCTGGTTTATATTTTATTTTATTATCTGTAACAGCAGCTGATCTTTAATAATAATAAATACTGCAGGGATTAATAAAGTTTTACTGAGTTGAATAAACTCTTTCCTTCTTTCTGAGCCGATTCTTATTAAAACATATAAATAAAATGATTTAAAATTTGTAGATTTACAGAGAAACTTTTTATAAAACAATTTTCAAAAAGCAGAATAAATAGACCCGTCAACAAGAGAATTAAATAAACACCAGAAATCATTTGTGTCAATAACAATAAAACTTTAGTTTCTAAATGAGGAACAGAAGCTGCTGAAATGTTTTTATTTAGTGATAAAAGTTGAGTTGAAAAAATAAAACTGGGTCCAAGATGAGTTAAATCTGTTTGATGGACCTGAGTTCATGTTTCATTTTAATCAAACGGGCGTTTTATGAGTCAAAAATCTATAAAATCTGTCAACATGTGTTTCAAATCTGACAAATTATGAGTTTATTGGAATATTTACAGATTTCATCAAGTTTTTGTATATAAGAAAGATTTAATATAAACATTCTTCAGTTTGAACATTTACATTAAAGATGAAAAGCAGCAGAATTCATTAAATATCTTCTACAAAAACATCGATAGAAAACGCATTTTCTGTTTCATCAGAAAGGAAACACAAAAACCCAACAGGATGGAAGCAGCTCCCCCTGCTGGACACCTTCAGGCGTTACATCAGAGCTGCTGAAAAAAACGTGTTTCTTTTTCTGGAAAATGTTGATAAAATGTGAATATTTTCAGAGAATGAGGTGGTCAGAAGGTTCTGTTTGTATCAATAAACCGTTTCATCATTTAAATAGCTTCAATTTTTATTTTATTACTTTTTACACTCATATTTCAATCTATAAAGTCATGTTGATAAATTTCTATAAAACACAGAAATGTGAGAAAAGTTTGGTTGATTTTTGGTTCATATTAACAAAATAAGAAAATTTAATGGAATATTTCCTCAATATTTTTATTTTTCTGATAAAAGAAAGAAAATAAACTTTGTTTTTCTGATAAAAGAAAGAAAATAAACTTTGTTTTTCTGATAAAACAAAGAAAATAAACTTTGTTTTTCTGATAAAACAAAGAAAATAAACTTTGTTTTTCTGAAAAAACAAAGAAAATAAACTTTGTTTTTCAGATAAAACAAAGAAAATAAAAATAATTTTTCTGATAAAACAAAGAAAATAAATTTTATTTTTCTGATAAAACAAAATAAACTTTGTTTTTCTGATAAAACAAAGAAAATAAAAATTATTTTTCAGATAAAACAAAGAAAATAAACTTTGTTTTTCTGATAAAACAAAGAAAATAAACTTTGTTTTTCTGATAAAACAAAGAAAATAAACTTTATTTGCTGCTTTTCCTGATTAAAGTTTGCTGAATCTTGATTAAACTGAATCAAACATTCGGACAGCAGCAGACACTGAGGCGCCCCCTGCTGGTCACACAGTGAAAGTGAAAATAAATAAAGGAAATGCCGCTCCTCCTTCTCACCACTCCTTCTTCTTCTCGTCCATGGACACGCCGCCGGGCCCCAGCGCCACCACCAGCAGCAGGCCCCCGATCACCGACAGGGTCTGGAAGAAGTCGTACTTGAGGAAGTCGTGCATGGGCGTGTGCGCGGGGACGCTCCAGAAGGCGTTGAAGGTCACGTTGACGCAGAACAGCCAGGCGACGAGCGTCAGCGCCGCCAGCTTCGTCTTAAAGCCCACGGCCACCAGCACCATGAGGCCCGTTCCCACCAGGTTCTGCAGCACCTGGAAACGGGTGCCAGTCAGTTTGAGGCCACTCTGACCGGTGGAGTTCTGGTTCTGTTACTCACGCTGAGCGGGCTGAGGTCCAGGTGCAGCAGCGTCATGAACATGAGGACGAGGAGGACTCTTCCTCCCAGCTGCAGCAGGTGTTTGGGTGAACTCTGGCGCCCGAGCGATGGAACGCCGGCGAAGACGCTGCGAGCTTCCTCCCGACACTCAGCGAGAAGCAGAAGGAGGCCGCCGCCCAGCGCCAGGTTCCTGCACGGGAGGAAGAGGAGGGTTTCTGAGGTCATGTGACAGGTGTGGGGGCGGGGCCTGCAGGAGACTCACCTCATGAGGAACTTTGGGTCCCAGAAGATGCTGTAGGCCACGGTCTGCAGGGACAAACGGTTTAGTCATTAACAGCCGACAGTGAACGCAACACAGCTCTGATGCATTCACGTTCGTCTCTGAAACTCAGTTATTTATGAAAGCAGCTGGGAGTCCTCTGATTGGCTCGTGTTCATCTTTAGCTCCTCCTCTGAGCAGCAGCGCCCCCTGCTGCACCTCCAGAGCATCGTGTGAACATGAACCAAACACCTGCAGGTGAGCAGGACCTTTTATCACAACCTCCAACAAACCAAAACTAGAATAAAACTCCAACGAATCGTGTGATTTTAACTCGTCACATTTCCTGAATAAACTGAACTGATCATGTGACTAAAATCAGTGACTTTAAGATAATGAAAAGGAAAATAAAACTTCTGACTGCAGATTTCAGCTTGTTCAGATCAGTTTTTCTGGCTCTGGTGTTCCTCAGGGTTCTGTATTTGCATCCCTTCTGTTTCTCTACACGATACTAATCAGCTTAGTTAGATACTAACTCGATAACCTGCAGACATAAGGATCTGAATGAGGTCACAGTAACTTTACTTCAGACCAGGCACTGTCCTTTCATTTAAAAGTCTTTGAACACATCGTTTCACCTCCGTTTGTATCATCTTAACATCCCGTCCAAACACATCAGGCGTAATTTCAGCTGCATTCCTGGAAATCTTTAAGCTTAAATCTAAGACAGAGCAGTCAGAGGTCCAACAGGAAATGACCGAGCTCCATCACATCTTAAAGATCTCAGAGCTGGATATTTTCCCAGCACTTTGCTCTCAGGCTGCAGGTTTATTTGTGTTTTAAAAGTCCAGCTTTGTGCTCGGCTGCTCTGACGGAGAGACAGTGGCTCCCCGATATGTGGAGTCTGATTTGACTTCTTTCTGTAATAAACAACCAAAGAAAAGGACTTTTTCAGGATGTGCTTCACTGGAACTGAGACTTGTTAAACTTCTGATCCTTTATGATGCAGGAAAGTTCAGTTCAGTTCACTTTCTTTGCGTTTTGTTCAGCTGACGTCAGAAATCAGAGGTGTTTTCAGGAGGAAGTGAAACCTTTTTTCTTTCACTGCTCTCAGGAGTGAAAGGAGCTCAGATTTGAATCCTTAGGGTGGCGTTTAGAGGGCAGGTGTGACACCTACCTGCAGAGTGATGACGCCGAACAGAGCGCAGCAGGCGTGGAGCACCAAGTTCCTGCTGAGGATCAGCAGGCAGCTTCCTGCAGACACATGCAGCAGCGTTACTCATTTAATATATATATTCTCCTGTTTTAACTCCGCCTCCTGCTTTAACTCCGCCTCCTGCTTTAACTCCGCCTCCTGTTTTAACCCCGCCTCCTGTTTTAACTCCGCCTCCTGCTTTAACTCCGCCTCCTGCTTTAACTCCGCCTCCTGCAGGAGCAACAACATCCCATCAGTCAGCGGGGTCACATGGAACTGGAAAGATCGGATTAAAGGCTAAATTACACTAAGACTGAGTTATTAAGTTCATGTTTACATGTTAGTTTGACTAAATATTGGACCGAATCGGGCCGCTCGCAGTCGGATTAAGACCCCGAGATAACTTTATATTCACACTAAACGTGCACGAAGACGGATCGGATCGAGCGTTCTGAGCATGCTCCAGATTTTTTCCGGGCACAATAAACTCAGAATTAAACGAAGGCAAGGGTTTAAATCATGGATGAACTTTACCAGAGTTCCCGTCTGGGTGGTCAAGCCAATTGCCTCTGAATCTGGAGTGGTGTTTTGTACGTTTTGTTTTGGAGTATCATGCTAACAGCATGCTAATGAACACCAAGCTGCAGCTGCATGTTTGCGTGAGAAAGGAGCCGAACGGGTGAAGAATGGTGCAGCGTTCCCAAATAAATAGTCAGCGCGGTTAAAGGATAATTACAATAAAACTGAGTTATTCAGCTTATGTAACAAGCTTAATCCGACAAGAAATCGAATCGGATCGGGTTACTTGCGATTGAATTAAGTCCCTGAGATAACTCGGATCGGATCGAGCGTTCTGCTCCAGATTTTTCCCCGGGGTCATCCCCCGGAAATCGGATCGAATTAAGACCCGAGATAACTCGAAGTGGAAGGAGACGATATTCCTGTTGCTGCCGTCAGAAAGAAAGAAACAAGGCGATGGAGAATGCGCCGTTGTGCATCGTCTGTTCCATAACCAGCTCATCACAGATGGAGAGGGACGCAGCTTCATCTCGCTCTGCGTTCGCCATCTTTCTGAATGCCTGAGTTTGTTGTTGTTGGTGGTGAAGACGTCAACAGGAAGTGTCTCTATTAGCGATAGCTGAAATGGGGACAGCGCCACCTATGGTACCGGGGTATGACATGCTTTGTGCCAGTGATTCCATTCATTCACCGCCATATATCCAAGGATAATTACCCTCAGATAAGGAGCAGAACCCAAATGTAGCTCCAGCTAATCTCACCATGTGGACCCACTGAGTGTTCTGTTCTGAGAGTTCTGCAGATACCAGAACCAGCTCTCAGCTGGAACCAGTCTGCATGAGTTCTGGTGAGTGTTTGTTACCGAGCTGTCCCAGCAGGTTGATCAGGACGAAGAAGTTGGCGAGGAAGCCTCCGCAGCTCCAGACGGAGTCGATGTAGCCGCTCTGGTCCGTCCACTGGAACCACATCCGGATGCTGTCCTCCAGGAAGGTGCTGACCAGACAGAGGCGGCCCACGTGGGGGAGGTGGTGCTTGGTGACCCGCAGGAACTGCAGCGCATGGGGGGGGTTCTGATTAATGCCTCCACATAAAGACAGTGTCAAACCGAAGTGGTTGGTTTTACCTTCAGGACTGGTTAAACTGGTTATAGAGCTTATTAATCTGGTTATAGAACTGATTAAACTGGTTATAGAGCTGGTTAACCTGGTTATAGAACTGATTAACCTGGTTATAGAGCTTATTAACCTGGTTATAGAACTGATTAAACTGGTTATAGAGCTTATTAACCTGGTTATAGAACTGGTTAAACTGGTTATAGAGCTTATTAACCTGGTTATAGAACGGATTAAACTGGTTATAGAGCTGGTTAACCTGGTTATAGAACTGATTAACCTGGTTATAGAGCTTATTAACCTGGTTATAGAACGGATTAAACTGGTTATAGAGCTGGTTAACCTGGTTATAGAACTGATTAACCTGGTTATAGAGCTTATTAACCTGGTTATAGAACTGATTAAACTGGTTATAGAGCTGGTTATAGAACTGATTAACCTGGTTATAGAGCTTATTAACCTGGTTATAGAACTGATTAAACAGGTTATAGAGCTTATTAACCTGGTTATAGAACTGGTTAAACTGGTTATAGAGCTGGTTAACCTGGTTATAGAACTGATTAACCTGGTTATAGAGCTGGTTAACCTGGTTATAGAACTGATTAACCTGGTTATAGAGCTTATTAACCTGGTTATAGAACTGATTAACCTGGTTATAGAGCTTATTAACCTGGTTATAGAACTGATTAAACAGGTTATAGAGCTTATTAACCTGGTTATAGAACTGGTTAAACTGGTTATAGAGCTTATTAACCTGGTTATAGAACTGATTAAACTGGTTATAGAGCTGGTTAACCTGGTTATAGAACTGATTAAACTGGTTATAGAGCTGGTTAACCTGGTTATAGAACTGATTAACCTGGTTATAGAACTGATTAACCTGGTTATAGAGCTTATTAACCTGGTTATAGAACTGATTAAACTGGTTATAGAGCTTATTAACCTGGTTATAGAACTGGTTAAACTGGTTATAGAGCTTATTAACCTGGTTATAGAACGGATTAAACTGGTTATAGAGCTGGTTAACCTGGTTATAGAACTGATTAACCTGGTTATAGAGCTTATTAACCTGGTTATAGAACGGATTAAACTGGTTATAGAGCTGGTTAACCTGGTTATAGAACTGATTAACCTGGTTATAGAGCTTATTAACCTGGTTATAGAACTGATTAACCTGGTTATAGAGCTTATTAACCTGGTTATAGAACTGATTAAACAGGTTATAGAGCTTATTAACCTGGTTATAGAACTGGTTAAACTGGTTATAGAGCTGGTTAACCTGGTTATAGAACTGATTAACCTGGTTATAGAGCTGGTTAACCTGGTTATAGAACTGATTAACCTGGTTATAGAGCTTATTAATCTGGTTATAGAACTGATTAACCTGGTTATAGAGCTTATTAACCTGGTTATAGAACTGATTAAACAGGTTATAGAGCTTATTAACCTGGTTATAGAACTGGTTAAACTGGTTATAGAGCTTATTAACCTGGTTATAGAACTGATTAAACTGGTTATAGAGCTGGTTAACCTGGTTTTAGAACTGATTAAACTGGTTATAGAGCTGGTTAACCTGGTTATAGAACTGATTAACCTGGTTATAGAGCTTATTAACCTGGTTATAGAACTGATTAAACTGGTTATAGAGCTTATTAACCTGGTTATAGAACTGATTAAACTGGTTATAGAGCTGGTTAACCTGGTTATAGAACTGATTAACCTGGTTATAGAGCTTATTAACCTGGTTATAGAACTGATTAAACTGGTTATAGAGCTTATTAACCTGGTTATAGAACTGGTTAAACTGGTTATAGAGCTTATTAACCTGGTTATGGAACTGATTAAACTGGTTATAGAGCTTATTAACCTGGTTATAGAGCTTATTAACCTGGTTATAGAACTGATTAAACTGGTTATAGAGCTTATTAACCTGGTTATAGAACTGATTAAACTGGTTATAGAGCTTATTAACCTGGTTATAGAACTGGTTAAACTGGTTATGGAACTGATTAAACTGGTTATAGAGCTGGTTAAACTGGTTCTTTATGTTTAGATGCCATTTTATCGCAGCACCTCGTCAGCTTTCCTTTAAAGTTAAAAGTGCTCCTAAACAGGTGATAGAATATAAATGCAACAAACCCCTTTTTAAAGAGTTAAGTTAGTGTATTTAACTTGGATTTGTTAGATTAGTCTGTTCAGTTGTCATCTTGGTGCAGATCAATAACTTTCCAACATGGCTGATGGTGTGATTAATAAAACAAGCTGGAACATTTGAATCTGCAGTTTGAGGCCATGCTTTGACTGGAGGCTGATCAGCATCATGGGCGTGTCCGTGCGTGTGACATCCTCCTCAGAAACCAGGGAAACTCCAGCCGTTTGAAATAAACCAGCACGTGAAGCTACCTGTTGGAATGAAAGTGACTCAAACCTGCTTTTAACCTTTGAACTGATGCCAGATTGTTAAGATTTTAACATTTTTCAGATCACTTTTGGAACAGAAATTAAACCCCAATCCGATAACTTCCGTTTCAACTGCTGCACGACCAGACTTAGTTGGAAATTTAGTCATTTTAACACTTCCGTGACCGTCCGCGGGGACGCACGACGCGTAAGAAATACCTTAAAGCTTTAGGACATTTTCAGGACCCTCCTCCTTCTTTCGGCATACTCAGTGGAACTCTTTTTAAGACTTTTTAATCCTTTTCTTATCCTCATGAAAGTTGAAGTTTTCCTCCCTGTTTTCCTGTTCCACCCTCCGGTCAAAGGGATTTAGTTTTTTCCTTTACAATCACCAAAGTTCACCTTTTAGGCATCAGAGTGCCCGAGTTATTCAGCTGACTTTATATCAAACCACCAGCACCGAGCTCAAAGCTGAATCCAACCACTGGACTTTTTACCGACTCCCAGCCCTGTGTGCGGCCGGCTCAGGGTGCGTGATTCCCGGGTAGAGCAGCTCACCTGGTCCGCCACGTCCTCCGCCTGGCTCATCAGGTCTCCGTGTCCCATCTCTGCCTCCGCTGAATACAGCACTTCAGGTCCCGGTCCGACTCGCTCTGATGATGGTGATGATGTCCAGCCGCTGCCTCCTCCGACCCACAATTCTCCGCGCTGAGCAGGAGCGCGCCCCTCGTGGCCGGGCGCGGTGCCGCATGCCACGTGGACAGACCAACAGATGAAATGTTTCTCTGATTTCTTTCTGAACTGACAGCTTGAGGTTGTGTAACAAACACGTTTATGTGCTTCATGAATTCAGATTTAATTACCCCCCCCCCACCCTAAAGTATTTCCACCATTACATCATAATTATGACCAACCAGAAAACAAAGGCTGCGAGTTCATTTTTTAAACTTTCCTTTCTGATAAAGCTTATAGTTAGGGATGGCTCAGGTGAGCCTGAAACATCCCATAGTTCTGCTGCTATAGGCCCAGCCTGCTGGGGAGCTCCCATGATGCACCTCTCCTCCCTCCATGTACAGATGACATCATTGCTGTCATTAACTTGTGTTTCTCTCTCTCAGCAGGTGTCTCTGGCCTGGTGTTACGCTGCTTGTTGTCCCCTCTTTCCTGTCCTCTCAGCCCCAGCTGGTCCAGGCAGATGGACCCTTCCTGGTTCTGGTTCTGATGGAGGTTTCTTCCTGGTTCTGGTTCTGATGGAGGTTTCTTCCTGGTTCTGGTTCTGATGGAGGTTTCTTCCTGGTTCTGGTTCTGATGGAGGTTTCTTCCTGTTTAAAGGGAGTTTTTTCCCTCCACAGTCGAACTGAACTGAACTCAATTAACAGTGAGACAGCATCTTATTTAAAATACAAATAAATAGACACAAACATCCTCAAAGAGTTCACTGCTGGTCTGGTTTATTGTTGCCTTCGTCTCCAGAGTCGCTGCTGATGGACAGAAAGAAGCGTTCAGCTCCTTTAAGGTCAACCTGCAGTTCCAGCAGCAGCCACCGGGTGTCAGCAGAGTTCACCCTGAGCACCTGTGGTCAGAGTTCAGACTGTTCACCTGCAGCACGTCAGCCAATCAGGAGCCCAGACAGCCGGATGATGATCACCTGGGTGCACTGATGCATGATGGGAAACGGTGTGAACAGGTCAGGTCAGATCTGAGCCTTGGTCGTCCTCCTTCTTTATCCTCCTGTGAGCTCTGTGGCTCTGGGGTTAGAGTTAGGGATGTGTGTTAGGGTTTTATTCAGAGGGAATCAGGGTGTTACCTGCAGGTTCAGGTAGTGTGTGTGTTACCTGCAGTGTGTGTGTTACCTGCAGGTTCAGGTAGTGTGTGTGTTACCTGCAGGTTCAGGTAGTGTGTGAGTTACCTGCAGGTTCAGGTAGTGTGTGTGTTACCTGCAGGTTCAGGTAGTGTGTGAGTTACCTGCAGGTTCAGGTAGTGTGTGAGTTACCTGCAGGTTCAGGTAGTGTGTGTGTTACCTGCAGGTTCAGGTAGTGTGTGAGTTACCTGCAGGTTCAGGTAGTGTGTGTGTTACCTGCAGGTTCAGGTAGTGTGTGTGTTACCTGCAGGTTCAGGTAGTGTGTGTGTTACCTGCAGGTTCAGGTAGTGTGTGAGTTACCTGCAGGTTCAGGTAGTGTGTGTGTTACCTGCAGGTTCAGGTAGTGTGTGTGTTACCTGCAGGTTCAGGTAGTGTGTGAGTTACCTGCAGGTTCAGGTAGTGTGTGTGTTACCTGCAGGTTCAGGTAGTGTGTGTGTTACCTGCAGGTTCAGGTAGTGTGTGAGTTACCTGCAGGTTCAGGTAGTGTGTGTGTTACCTGCAGGTTCAGGTAGTGTGTGTGTTACCTGCAGGTTCAGGTAGTGTGTGAGTTACCTGCAGGTTCAGGTAGTGTGTGTGTTACCTGCAGTGTGTGAGTTACCTGCAGGTTCAGGTAGTGTGTGTGTTACCTGCAGTGTGTGAGTTACCTGCAGGTTCAGGTAGTGTGTGAGTTACCTGCAGGTTCAGGTAGTGTGTGTGTTACCTGCAGGTTCAGGTAGTGTGTGTGTTACCTGCAGGTTCAGGTAGTGTGTGTGTTACCTGCAGGTTCAGGTAGTGTGTGAGTTACCTGCAGGTTCAGGTAGTGTGTGAGTTACCTGCAGGTTCAGGTAGTGTGTGAGTTACCTGCAGGTTCAGGTAGTGTGTGTGTTACCTGCAGGTTCAGGTAGTGTGTGTGTTACCTGCAGTGTGTGTGTTACCTGCAGGTTCAGGTAGTGTGTGAGTTACCTGCAGGTTCAGGTAGTGTGTGTGTTACCTGCAGGTTCAGGTAGTGTGTGTGTTACCTGCAGGTTCAGGTAGTGTGTGAGTTACCTGCAGGTTCAGGTAGTGTGTGTGTTACCTGCAGGTTCAGGTAGTGTGTGTGTTACCTGCAGGTTCAGGTAGTGTGTGTGTTACCTGCAGGTTCAGGTAGTGTGTGTGTTACCTGCAGGTTCAGGTAGTGTGTGTGTTACCTGCAGGTTCAGGTAGTGTGTGTGTTACCTGCAGGTTCAGGTAGTGTGTGTGTTACCTGCAGGTTCAGGTAGTGTGTGAGTTACCTGCAGGTTCAGGTAGTGTGTGTGTTACCTGCAGGTTCAGGTAGTGTGTGTGTTACCTGCAGGTTCAGGTAGTGTGTGAGTTACCTGCAGGTTCAGGTAGTGTGTGAGTTACCTGCAGGTTCAGGTAGTGTGTGTGTTACCTGCAGGTTCAGGTAGTGTGTGAGTTACCTGCAGGTTCAGGTAGTGTGTGAGTTACCTGCAGGTTCAGGTAGTGTGTGTGTTACCTGCAGGTTCAGGTAGTGTGTGAGTTACCTGCAGGTTCAGGTAGTGTGTGTGTTACCTGCAGGTTCAGGTAGTGTGTGAGTTACCTGCAGGTTCAGGTAGTGTGTGTGTTACCTGCAGGTTCAGGTAGTGTGTGAGTTACCTGCAGGTTCAGGTAGTGTGTGAGTTACCTGCAGGTTCAGGTAGTGTGTGTGTTACCTGCAGGTTCAGGTAGTGTGTGAGTTACCTGCAGGTTCAGGTAGTGTGTGTGTTACCTGCAGGTTCAGGTAGTGTGTGAGTTACCTGCAGGTTCAGGTAGTGTGTGAGTTACCTGCAGGTTCAGGTAGTGTGTGTGTTACCTGCAGGTTCAGGTAGTGTGTGAGTTACCTGCAGGTTCAGGTAGTGTGTGAGTTACCTGCAGGTTCAGGTAGTGTGTGTGTTACCTGCAGGTTCAGGTAGTGTGTGAGTTACCTGCAGGTTCAGGTAGTGTGTGAGTTACCTGCAGGTTCAGGTAGTGTGTGTGTTACCTGCAGGTTCAGGTAGTGTGTGTGTTACCTGCAGGTTCAGGTAGTGTGTGAGTTACCTGCAGGTTCAGGTAGTGTGTGTGTTACCTGCAGGTTCAGGTAGTGTGTGAGTTACCTGCAGGTTCAGGTAGTGTGTGTGTTACCTGCAGGTTCAGGTAGTGTGTGTGTTACCTGCAGGTTCAGGTAGTGTGTGAGTTACCTGCAGGTTCAGGTAGTGTGTGTGTTACCTGCAGGTTCAGGTAGTGTGTGAGTTACCTGCAGGTTCAGGTAGTGTGTGTGTTACCTGCAGGTTCAGGTAGTGTGTGTGTTACCTGCAGGTTCAGGTAGTGTGTGAGTTACCTGCAGGTTCAGGTAGTGTGTGTGTTACCTGCAGGTTCAGGTAGTGTGTGAGTTACCTGCAGGTTCAGGTAGTGTGTGTGTTACCTGCAGGTTCAGGTAGTGTGTGTGTTACCTGCAGGTTCAGGTAGTGTGTGTGTTACCTGCAGGTTCAGGTAGTGTGTGAGTTACCTGCAGGTTCAGGTAGTGTGTGTGTTACCTGCAGGTTCAGGTAGTGTGTGTGTTACCTGCAGGTTCAGGTAGTGTGTGTGTTACCTGCAGGTTCAGGTAGTGTGTGAGTTACCTGCAGGTTCAGGTAGTGTGTGAGTTACCTGCAGTGTGTGTGTTACCTGCAGGTTCAGGTAGTGTGTGTGTTACCTGCAGGTTCAGGTAGTGTGTGAGTTACCTGCAGGTTCAGGTAGTGTGTGAGTTACCTGCAGGTTCAGGTAGTGTGTGTGTTACCTGCAGGTTCAGGTAGTGTGTGTGTTACCTGCAGGTTCAGGTAGTGTGTGTGTTACCTGCAGGTTCAGGTAGTGTGTGAGTTACCTGCAGGTTCAGGTAGTGTGTGAGTTACCTGCAGGTTCAGGTAGTGTGTGTGTTACCTGCAGGTTCAGGTAGTGTGTGTGTTACCTGCAGGTTCAGGTAGTGTGTGAGTTACCTGCAGGTTCAGGTAGTGTGTGTGTTACCTGCAGGTTCAGGTAGTGTGTGTGTTACCTGCAGGTTCAGGTAGTGTGTGTGTTACCTGCAGGTTCAGGTAGTGTGTGTGTTACCTGCAGGTTCAGGTAGTGTGTGAGTTACCTGCAGGTTCAGGTAGTGTGTGTGTTACCTGCAGGTTCAGGTAGTGTGTGAGTTACCTGCAGGTTCAGGTAGTGTGTGTGTTACCTGCAGGTTCAGGTAGTGTGTGTGTTACCTGCAGGTTCAGGTAGTGTGTGTGTTACCTGCAGGTTCAGGTAGTGTGTGTGTTACCTGCAGGTTCAGGTAGTGTGTGTGTTACCTGCAGGTTCAGGTAGTGTGTGTGTTACCTGCAGGTTCAGGTAGTGTGTGTGTTACCTGCAGGTTCAGGTAGTGTGTGTGTTACCTGCAGGTTCAGGTAGTGTGTGTGTTACCTGCAGGTTCAGGTAGTGTGTGTGTTACCTGCAGGTTCAGGTAGTGTGTGTGTTACCTGCAGGTTCAGGTAGTGTGTGAGTTACCTGCAGGTTCAGGTAGTGTGTGTGTTACCTGCAGGTTCAGGTAGTGTGTGTGTTACCTGCAGGTTCAGGTAGTGTGTGTGTTACCTGCAGGTTCAGGTAGTGTGTGTGTTACCTGCAGGTTCAGGTAGTGTGTGTGTTACCTGCAGGTTCAGGTAGTGTGTGTGTTACCTGCAGGTTCAGGTAGTGTGTGAGTTACCTGCAGGTTCAGGTAGTGTGTGTGTT
The DNA here is from genome assembly GCF_036924035.1 of Leuresthes tenuis. Lineage (NCBI taxonomy): Eukaryota > Metazoa > Chordata > Actinopteri > Atheriniformes > Atherinopsidae > Leuresthes > Leuresthes tenuis. Next base: position 941,403 of record NW_027325360.1, on the reverse strand, counting down.
ACCTGCAGGTTCAGGTAGTGTGTGAGTTACCTGCAGGTTCAGGTAGTGTGTGTGTTACCTGCAGGTTCAGGTAGTGTGTGAGTTACCTGCAGGTTCAGGTAGTGTGTGAGTTACCTGCAGGTTCAGGTAGTGTGTGTGTTACCTGCAGGTTCAGGTAGTGTGTGTGTTACCTGCAGGTTCAGGTAGTGTGTGTGTTACCTGCAGGTTCAGGTAGTGTGTGTGTTACCTGCAGGTTCAGGTAGTGTGTGAGTTACCTGCAGGTTCAGGTAGTGTGTGAGTTACCTGCAGGTTCAGGTAGTGTGTGTGTTACCTGCAGGTTCAGGTAGTGTGTGCGCGTCCTGCAGTGCGTGTGGCGAGCAGCAGTTTCTCCGTAGAAGAACTTGTTGCAGAGTCGACACACGAAGCCGCGCACGGGAACCACAAAACTACTTCCTGTGGAGAGACAGGAAACGGTTTCATCACTGCTACTTCCTGTTGACAGAGTCCACAGGAGCGCGCACGTACCATAGGTCACGTGAGGGTCGTGCTCCTCAGCGTCCGACTCCTCAGTGTCGACCATCTGAAAAACACATCCCAGCCAGGTCAGCTCCTGAAAACACCTCCAGAACCAGAACAGAACCAGAACAGAACCAGAACAGAACAGACCTCTAACACCGGCTTCGTTGACTCCTCCTCGCCTTCATCCTCCTCCTCCTCCTCATCTGCCACATCCACCTCTTCCTCCTCCTCCTCCTCCTCTTTGAAGCAGCCGACAGCATCCACAGTGATAAGCTCCTCCTCCTGAGCCTCCTCCAGGAGCACCTGGCAGGTGACAGGTGTGAAGGTTAACATCTGCAGCATCAGAAACAAACTCAAACATTTGCTGTACTTCTTTTAATTTCGTATTTGACTTTGTCTCTTTTTGGTAATTTTGTCCCTTTTCGGTCATTTTAACTCTATTTTTGGTCATTTTGTCCCTTTTTGGGTAATTTTGTCCCTTTTTGGTCATTTTGTCCCTTTTTGGTCATTTTAACACTTTTGGACATTTTGTCCCTTTTTGGTCATTTTAACTCTTGGCTGGTCATTTTGTCCCTTTAACTCTTGGCTGGTCATTTTGTCCCTTTTTGGTCATTTTAACTCTTAGCTGGTCATTTTGTCCCTTTTTGGTCATTTTTAACTCTCTTTTGGTCATTTTGTCCCTTTTTGGTCATTTTTAACTCTCTTTTGGTCATTTTAACTCTTTTTGGACATTTTGTCCCTTTTTGGTCATATTACCTCTTTTTGGTCATTTTGTCAATTTTTGCTCATTTTAACTCTTTTTTGGGTCATTTTGTCCCTTTTTGCTCATTTTAACTCTTGGCTGGTCATTTTGTCCCTTTTTGGTCATTTTTAACTCTCTTTTGGTCATTTTAACTCTTTTTGGACATTTTGTCCCTTTTTGGTCATTTTAACTCTTGGCTGGTCATTTTGTCCCTTTTTGGTCATTTTAACTCTTGGCTGGTCATTTTGTCCCTTTTTGGTCATTTTAACTCTTGGCTGGTCATTTTGTCCCTTTTTGGTCATTTTTAACTCTCTTTTGGTCATTTTAACTCTTTTTGGACATTTTGTCCCTTTTTGGTCATTTTAACTCTTGGTGGTCATTTTGTCCCTTTTTGGTCATATTACCTCTTTTTGGTCATTTTGTCAATTTTTGCTCATTTTAACTCTTTTATGGGTCATTTTGTCCCTTTTTGCTCATTTTAACTCTTGGCTGGTCATTTTGTCCCTTTAACTCTTGGCTGGTCATTTTGTCCCTTTTTGGTCATTTTAACTCTTGGCTGGTCATTTTGTCCCTTTTTGGTCATTTTAACTCTTGGCTGGTCATTTTGTCTCTTTTTGGTCATTTTTAACTCTCTTTTGGTCATTTTAACTCTTTTTGGACATTTTGTCCCTTTTTGGTCATATTACCTCTTTTTGGTCATTTTGTCAATTTTTGCTAATTTTAACTCTTTTTTGGGTCATTTTGTCCCTTTTTGCTCATTTTAACTCTTGGCTGGTCATTTTGTCCCTTTTTGGTAATTTTAACTCTTGGCTGGTCATTTTGTCCCTTTTTGGTAATTTTAACTCTTGGCTGGTCATTTTGTCCCTTTGAACTCTTTCTTTGGGGTCATTTTGTCCTTTTAACTCTTGGCTGGTCATTTTGTCCCTTTTTGGTAATTTTAACTCTTGGCTGGTCATTTTGTCCCTTTTTTGGTCATTTTAACTCTTTTTTTATTATAATTTTGTCCCTTTTTGGTCATTTTAACTCTTGGCTGGTCATTTTGTCCCTTTTTGGTCATTTTAACTCTTTTTTTGGGTCATTTTGTCCCTTTTTGGTCATTTTAACTCTTTTTCTTGGGTCATTTTAACTCTTTTTTGGGTCATTTTGTCCCTTTTTGATGATTTTAACTCTTTTTGGGGTAATTTTGTCCCTTTTAACTCTTTTTTTGGTAATTTTGTCCCTTTTTGGTCATTTTAACTCTTTTTTTGGGGTCATTTTAACTCTTTTATTGGTCATGTTAACCCTTTCTGGTTGTCTAAGCAGTTGCTGACCTGCTGCTTGTGTTCTGCAGATTTCATGTGTTCCACAAACTTCCTCGGTGTCCTGAAGTGTTGTTTACACACCGGACAGAAAGGCCGGCACAGCTGCTTACACACCTGGATCAGACACAGGGCAGTTTGATGAGGTCGAGTCCCTCTCTGCAGCTTCATCTCTGAGCTTCTGTTTTCTCACCTTGTGCTGCTTCGTGCGTCGGTGGAGGATGACATCACCTGTGAAGTGGGTCTGGCAGGTGTCACACCAGCGTTTCGTTTCAGAGCGCCGCCCCCTGACAGCATCACAACACAAACACAACGGATTACCACACTGAACGCCGCTGAGCCCTGACGTCACAAACAGAAAAAGGGCGTCTTCAGGTGCTTTCGGTACCTCTGTGGTTCAGTCTGAGGGTTTTAATCTGGGCTTTGTTTTTCCGTGTAGCTTTCTGATGTGTGAGTGTTTGTACCTGTCCAGCAGGGTGTGTGCACTGAGGCGGATGCAGTGTGTGATCTGCTGCAGCTTCCTCAGGTGTTCTCCTCCTGACATGTGATCCTGGAACACCTGGACAACACACACATCTGAAGCTGTATGGATGCTTTTCTTTGGTATTTGTGTGCATCTTAAGTAAAGAGCAGATATCTTAGATTGAAGAGCAGCATTCCTTGGTTTCACACTCGGACTCTGAGCCTCCACCTGCACTCAGGCTGAAACTAAAGCTGAGCCAATAGAGAGCCAGGTATGATGCTGACATCACTTCCTCCTTGTGGGGTCACAACAAACAACGGACTGGAGCAACATGGATTAGGTTAGCTCTGATGATGCTACACTGAAGGAAAAAGGTCAGACCCAAACTGAGGAGGGATTCTACATCCCATCCGGCCTGGAAACGCCTCTGAAGGACCTCAGAACCCAGATCTGTGAGCAGGTGAGGGTCGGAACAAAGATGGAGCAACAGAACCACATCACCTGCAGAAAGCAGAGCTGTGACCCTGAGGTTCAGAACCAGACCCCCCCCCCCCCCCCCCCGACAGGTGCGTTTCTCACCTGGGGGGAGCTGCAGGTGTTTCTCACCTGGGGGGAGCTGCAGGTGTTTCTCACCTGGGGGGGGCTGCAGGTGTGTTTCTCACCTGGGGGGAGCGGCAGGTGTTTCTCACCTGTGGGGAGCTGCAGGTGAGTTTCTCACCTGGGGGGAGCTGCAGGTGTGTTTCTCACCTGGGGGGAGCTGCAGGTGTTTCTCACCTGGGGGGAGCTGCAGGTGTTTCTCACCTGGGGGGAGCTGCAGGTGTGTTTCTCACCTGTTTCTCACCTGGGGGGAGCTGCAGGTGCGTTTCTCACCTGGGGGGAGCTGCAGGTGTTTCTCACCTGGGGGGAGCTGCAGGTGTGTTTCTCACCTGGGGGGAGCTGCAGGTGTTTCTCACCTGGGGGGAGCTGCAGGTGTGTTTCTCACCTGGGGGGAGCTGCAGGTGTTTCTCACCTGGGGGGAGCTGCAGGTGTGTTTCTCACCTGTTTCTCACCTGGGGGGAGCTGCAGGTGTGTTTCTCACCTGTTTCTCACCTGGGGGGAGCTGCAGGTGTTTCTCACCTGGGGGGAGCTGCAGGTGCGTTTCTCACCTGGGGGGAGCTGCAGGTATTTCTCACCTGGGGGGAGCTGCAGGTGTGTTTCTCACCTGTTTCTCACCTGGGGGGAGCTGCAGGTGTGTTTCTCACCTGGGGGGAGCTGCAGGTGTGTTTCTCACCTGGGGGGAGCTGCAGGTGTTTCTCACCTGGGGGGGGCTGCAGGTGTGTTTCTCACCTGGGGGGAGCTGCAGGTGTGTTTCTCACCTGGGGGGAGCTGCAGGTGTTTCTCACCTGGGGGGAGCTGCAGGTGTTTCTCACCTGGGGGGAGCTGCAGGTGAGGTTGCAGACGTGACAGTGCAGTCCGGCTGTGTGTCTGTCGGCTGTCCGGTCCGTCGGTCCGAACTCTCTGCAGTCGCTGCGGCGCTGGATGGTGACCTTCAGCGACCCCGCGCTCTGCAGCTGAACACATCACAACACGCTCAGAGCCGCCTCCCGACACAGTTTCTTCTTTAACTAACGGTGTGGCTCACCTCGGCCGCCCGGCTGTCCTCTGCCGCCCCCTGCTGGTCAGGACGAGTAACATCTGCTGGAAACAAGCTTCATGAACGCCGTATCCCAGTAAACTCCTGATAAACCCCCCCCCACCTACACACCTGCTGCAGCACCACATGACCCAGGAGCTTCGTCTCTATTGGCCGATGCTGCCGCCTCCTCGTTCCTGTGGGAAACAGAGACGACTTCAAACACTTCCAAAGTTGTGATTTATGTCGACGTGAAGCTTTTCGAGGCTTGTTCTGTCACAGTGTGTCAAAGAGAAAAAACATGACTAATAAACATCTGCAGCTTTTTCTCCTGCTGTGTTTGGAGCTGAAGAAACAGAGCAACGTTCAGGAGGAATTCAAAGGAAAAGGTCTGAGAAACATTTTTTATTGTTCAATGCAGGAACCAGACCTAAAGTTGTTATTTCAACTCACCCATCTTGTCTCATTCTCTTTGACTCCGCCTCCCCCGACCCTTCATCAGACCCCGGACCTCTGTGGTTGCTCCGCCCCTCACTTCCGGTGTGTTCCCCTGAGGGGGCGGGGCTACAGCGTGGCCGTCTGTCAGCGCCTCCCGTCTCTGAAACCTGAAGAATGAAACCTGTGAGCTGATGCGTTCGCAGCCAGGCAGCAGCAGAGACCGTCTTAACTACCTGCTGAGGTGGCGCCACCAGTGCAGCACAGACAGGAAATCCAACGCTCGCCATGCTGCCCCCTGCTGCAGGTAGGAAACACCTGCAGGGACACGGAGCAGCTGTTCAACAGGTGATCAGAGGCCCAACCACCCACCGGCAGCTGACACTCACCTGTCCGTCCGCTGCGTGCGTTTCACCATGACGACGGTCCGACCCGCTGACCTCTGCACCCGTTTAGTTTGAACTTCCTCCACCTGGAGTCATGTGACTTATCTGTGTCCACAGGACAGACAGAACCACAGAAGAAGAAATAAATGCTGTTACCTTTAAAGCCTCCTAAACTGTGTTACTAAGTTTAATGAGCTGACATCTGTGACACTTTTTAAAACTAAAATCCTCCAACACAAAAACAGAGAAACGTCGAAGCTAAATTAATAATGAATCAAACATGAAATCATCAGCTTTTGGCTGAAATATCACACAAACCAGATTCAACCAACACCATGAAACTTTTCTCAGTCGGTTGAGTCTCAGTCATCCGGGTTAAGTCACCATAGGAGGGAATAAGGGCGACTGGACTTCTTTTCGTTTACAATCACGGTTATTTCTCCACTGAAGAGGCTAATTTATGAAGCAAACCGTCTTCTGTGTGGCTAATTTAAAGCGTGTCGGTGTTTAATATCTAAGCCGAATTATCCGCCGTCCTTTATCTTTTCTAAACACGTATTCATCGATATAATATGTGACCCGTCAAAAAGCCGATGAGCAAACAAACATTAGATTAGCGGACTTGAGCACTGAGCTGTGTGGCTAACATTAGCATTTTATAGTGACATCATTAGGAAAAAACAGTTCCATTTTATTCTCTTTTACGTGGTTGACAGCTTTCACCGCTGATCATCACAATAAAATACTGTGTCTGAATTTACGGACGCTTGAATTAAACTCACCTTTCTGCTCACAGGAAGCCAAAACATGAACCAGGCAGCGTCGCTGGTTGTCTGTTAGCCGCCATGTCGCCCCCTGCCGGCCCGGGGGAAGACTGCGGCTATCCGGGGAACTGCAGCCGTTTACATTCACAGCTGCAGCATGGCTTTCAAAAAAGGGTTTGCAGCATTATTTAATAAAAATATCCCTTTTTCTGACCCATAATCAAAAACGGCATACAAAATACATAAATATGTTATCATTAATACATTTAAAAAGCTTTTTGTAGCTTTTTGTTGTCTTGAAATGTATTATTTGTGTAGATATATAGACAGACAGACAGTTTATTTTGCTCAGTTTGTGTTCTTTTCTTCAAACAACATTTTCTTGCCACAAATGAAGAACAGATTTTTCTGTGAGGACACAACAGACACACAAATCCATCACAGATGCACAACTTAAAGCATGAGGACCGACCTTCAAAGGCAGCTCAGAACCAGCAAAGGATTCTGGGGATGAGTGAGATAAAAACATGTGTTTCAGAGGACAAAATAACCACGTTTTAACGTATTCATTGTGTAAAATACAGTGTGACATCACTGCACCCTGACCTGAACCTTCTGTGGAAACTTAAACCATAAAAGTTGGGCTCTGAAAGATGTTTCCACTGTAAAGTCGCTCTGAGCTGCAGGGATCCAAACAGAACTGCATTTTCCGTGCTTTATGGCTTCCACGGGACCCTTTAACAACTAGATCCCAACACTACTTCTGCATGTTTTCTGTCTCAGTTCAGCTCAGCAACACAAACTCTCGAACTCTCAGAGCTTTATGCGTTTTATAAAAACCAAACATTCATATTTTCAGGGATTGTGTTCCCATTAAAAGTGAGTTGACAGCAGCCAGCGAACCAGGCAGGGACACAGAGGAGTCAGACCAGGCTCGGTCAGGTATTCCTGAAGGCTTCAGACCAGCTGCTGTGTTTGTGAGTTAATGGATTCAGCACATGTCGGTCCAGTTTCCTCTGAACGGCAGGCAGACGGAGAGGATTTCAGTGCTGTTGCTGGCCTCAGAGGATCTTTGGCTTCCTGTGGGCCAGTCTGAGCATGCTGTTTGTTTCCTAAATGTTGGGGTTCAGACCGTCTCTGCAGCCCTGAGAGGACGAGGATCCGTCAGCTTCTCCACTGAAATGTTGAGAAACGCCACGTTTCCAACTGGAAGGACCCAGAATGATTCTGCTTCCACAGAATAAAGAATCTTTGTCTTCTTCTGAAAGTTTAGCTCCTGGTTTGATGTCTGCTGATTTCATTTATAAAACACACGAGTTTATCATCAACATGCTGAACAAACAGCTCGATCCTCTCTAAAAACACTCCAAAGTACAGATTCACTATGACGGTAACTGTGGCTTTATTGTGGAAACAGGATGGTTCTGGTTCCTGAAACTCTGTTTCTGGCCCAAACTAATATACTCCAGCTGCTCCGTCTGGAACCAAAGTTCACCTCAGATGAGCTTTATTGTTCACCTCCATGCTGTTGGGAAGCTCCATCATAAGATCAGTCTCACTTTATTAATGTTCTCTGATTTAATTTCCACCGCAGTAATAACTGAGTAATAACTACATTACATTTACCTGCATCAGAACAGCTGTTAGTTATCTGGAAGAAGCTACGTTCCAGGGTATCAAAGACCTGTCAAAGTGTTCCGAGCTTCAGACAAACGAAAGATTTTTAAAGGAAAACTTTACGTTTTAAAAGGATTTCAACAAGCTGCAGCTAAGAAATGTTCAGAGAAGAAGAGACACTAAAGTAAAATGAATGTCAGTAAGAATCAGTGAAATGTCTCTCAGTCAGATCCTGCTTCTGGCCCAGAACTGGAGTTCACATCTGTTCGTTTCCTCAGTTCAGAAATCAGATGAAGCATGTCTGTTATCTGGTGTTGATGTGGGACTTTCAGCCTGTTTTATTTTGGGGGGGGGGGGGGTGTACAACCTACAGCTGAGAGGTGTAACCCCACTAAGAGTGAGCCCTGCGCATGTAACGAGACGCCATCAAAACCCGCGAAACATCTGTAAACCGCAGCAGCATGGTGCCGGGCCGGATACATTCGGAAGCTCCGCCTCTGAACGAGTCAGAGTCGGTTTGTGGTTCACGAACGGCTCCAGTGTTGCTTGAAAAAAAGTTTTCTTTTGTCTGAGATGCAGTTATAAAATCAGTCGTTGTTCATTGTTTTGTTTTATTCAGAGTAACAGAAGTTTCTCACCAACAGATATGACAGGACACTCTGGGAATCGAACCTGCGACGTTGATGACACTCAGCATGTCCGTGTCACCACCCTGTGCCACAGCAGAGTAACACACCGAGTATAATTACAACATATCGATCGGTGCTGATCACTGAGACTCGTCTCCATCCTGCTGCTTCGCCACAAAGTCTGAGACACACAACGATGCGTTCACTGTCTCCGCTGGACGGAGGAAATTACATCACATGCAGGTCAGTAGAGGTCCTGGTATGAGGTGTCCATCAGCTGCTTCATCTCAGACATACTGTTGGCCAGGAAGGACGAAAGCTCCTCTGAAGGAAAGACAGGTGAGACCAGGTGAGGAGAGGTGAGGAAAGGTGAGGAAAGGTGAGGACAGGTGAGGAAAGGTGAGGAAAGGTGAGGAAAGGTGGGGAAAGGTGAGGAAAGGTGAGGACAGGTGAGGAAAGGTGAGGACAGGTGAGGAAAGGTGAGGACAGGTGAGGAAAGGTGAGGACAGGTGAGGAAAGGTGAGGAAAGGTGAGGAAAAGGTGACGACAGGTGAGGAAAGGTGAGGAAAGGTGGGGAAAGGTGAGGAAAGGTGAGGACAGGTGAGGAAAGGTGAGGACAGGTGAGGAAAGGTGAGGACAGGTGAGGAAAGGTGAGGACAGGTGAGGAAAGGTGAGGAAAGGTGAGGAAAAGGTGACGACAGGTGAGGAAAGGTGAGGAAAGGTGGGGAAAGGTGAGGAAAGGTGAGGACAGGTGAGGAAAGGTGAGGACAGGTGAGGAAAGGTGAGGACAGGTGAGGAAAGGTGAGGACAGGTGAGGAAAGGTGGGGAAAGGTGAGGAAAGGTGAGGACAGGTGAGGAAAGGTGAGGACAGGTGAGGAAAGGTGGGGAAAGGTGAGGAAAGGTGAGGACAGGTGAGGACAGGTGAGGAAAGGTGAGGACAGGTGAGGAAAGGTGAGGACAGGTGAGGAAAGGTGAGGAAAGGTGGGGAAAGGTGAGGAAAGGTGAGGACAGGTGAGGAAAGGTGAGGACAGGTGAGGAAAGGTGAGGACAGGTGAGGAAAGGTGAGGACAGGTGAGGAAAGGTGAGGAAAGGTGAGGAAAAGGTGACGACAGGTGAGGAAAGGTGAGGAAAGGTGGGGAAAGGTGAGGAAAGGTGAGGACAGGTGAGGAAAGGTGAGGACAGGTGAGGAAAGGTGAGGACAGGTGAGGAAAGGTGAGGACAGGTGAGGAAAGGTGGGGAAAGGTGAGGAAAGGTGAGGACAGGTGAGGAAAGGTGAGGACAGGTGAGGAAAGGTGGGGAAAGGTGAGGAAAGGTGAGGACAGGTGAGGAAAGGTGAGGACAGGTGAGGAAAGGTGAGGACAGGTGAGGAAAGGTGAGGAAAGGTGAGGAAAAGGTGACGACAGGTGAGGAAAGGTGAGGAAAGGTGAGGAAAGGTGGGGAAAGGTGAGGAAAGGTGAGGACAGGTGAGGAAAGGTGAGGACAGGTGAGGAAAGGTGAGGACAGGTGAGGAAAGGTGAGGACAGGTGAGGAAAGGTGAGGAAAGGTGAGGAAAAGGTGACGACAGGTGAGGAAAGGTGAGGAAAGGTGGGGAAAGGTGAGGAAAGGTGAGGACAGGTGAGGAAAGGTGAGGAAAGGTGAGGAAAGGTGAGGACAGGTGAGGAAAGGTGAGGACAGGTGAGGAAAGGTGACGACAGGTGAGGAAAGGTGAGGAAAGGTGAGGAAAGGTGGGGAAAGGTGAGGAAAAGGTGACGACAGGTGAGGAAAGGTGAGGAAAGGTGGGGAAAGGTGAGGAAAGGTGAGGACAGGTGAGGAAAGGTGAGGACAGGTGAGGAAAGGTGAGGACAGGTGAGGAAAGGTGAGGACAGGTGAGGAAAGGTGAGGAAAGGTGAGGAAAAGGTGACGACAGGTGAGGAAAGGTGAGGAAAGGTGGGGAAAGGTGAGGAAAGGTGAGGACAGGTGAGGAAAGGTGAGGACAGGTGAGGAAAGGTGAGGACAGGTGAGGAAAGGTGGGGAAAGGTGAGGAAAGGTGAGGACAGGTGAGGAAAGGTGAGGACAGGTGAGGAAAGGTGGGGAAAGGTGAGGAAAGGTGAGGACAGGTGAGGAAAGGTGAGGACAGGTGAGGAAAGGTGAGGACAGGTGAGGAAAGGTGAGGAAAGGTGAGGAAAAGGTGAGGAAAAGGTGACGACAGGTGAGGAAAGGTGAGGAAAGGTGGGGAAAGGTGAGGAAAGGTGAGGACAGGTGAGGAAAGGTGAGGACAGGTGAGGAAAGGTGAGGACAGGTGAGGAAAGGTGAGGACAGGTGAGGAAAGGTGAGGAAAGGTGAGGAAAGGTGGGGAAAGGTGAGGAAAGGTGAGGACAGGTGAGGAAAGGTGAGGACAGGTGAGGAAAGGTGAGGACAGGTGAGGAAAGGTGAGGACAGGTGAGGAAAGGTGAGGAAAGGTGAGGAAAGGGTGACGACAGGTGAGGAAAGGTGAGGAAAGGTGGGGAAAGGTGAGGAAAGGTGAGGACAGGTGAGGAAAGGTGAGGACAGGTGAGGAAAGGTGAGGACAGGTGAGGAAAGGTGAGGACAGGTGAGGAAAGGTGAGGAAAGGTGAGGAAAAGGTGACGACAGGTGAGGAAAGGTGAGGAAAGGTGGGGAAAGGTGAGGAAAGGTGAGGACAGGTGAGGAAAGGTGAGGACAGGTGAGGAAAGGTGAGGACAGGTGAGGAAAGGTGAGGACAGGTGAGGAAAGGTGGGGAAAGGTGAGGAAAGGTGAGGACAGGTGAGGAAAGGTGAGGACAGGTGAGGAAAGGTGGGGAAAGGTGAGGAAAGGTGAGGACAGGTGAGGAAAGGTGAGGACAGGTGAGGAAAGGTGAGGACAGGTGAGGAAAGGTGAGGAAAGGTGAGGAAAAGGTGACGACAGGTGAGGAAAGGTGAGGAAAGGTGAGGAAAGGTGGGGAAAGGTGAGGAAAGGTGAGGACAGGTGAGGAAAGGTGAGGACAGGTGAGGAAAGGTGAGGACAGGTGAGGAAAGGTGAGGACAGGTGAGGAAAGGTGAGGAAAGGTGAGGAAAAGGTGACGACAGGTGAGGAAAGGTGAGGAAAGGTGAGGAAAGGTGGGGAAAGGTGAGGAAAGGTGAGGACAGGTGAGGAAAGGTGAGGAAAGGTGAGGAAAGGTGAGGACAGGTGAGGAAAGGTGAGGAAAAGGTGACGACAGGTGAGGAAAGGTGAGGAAAGGTGAGGAAAGGTGGGGAAAGGTGAGGAAAGGTGAGGACAGGTGAGGAAAGGTGAGGACAGGTGAGGAAAGGTGAGGACAGGTGAGGAAAGGTGAGGACAGGTGAGGAAAGGTGAGGACAGGTGAGGAAAGGTGAGGAAAAGGTGACGACAGGTGAGGAAAGGTGAGGAAAGGTGAGGAAAGGTGGGGAAAGGTGAGGAAAGGTGAGGACAGGTGAGGAAAGGTGAGGACAGGTGAGGACAGGTGAGGAAAGGTGAGGAAAAGGTGAGGACAGGTGAGGAAAGGTGAGGAAAGGTGAGGAAAGGTGGGGAAAGGTGGGGAAAGGTGAGGAAAGGTGAGGACAGGTGAGGAAAGGTGAGAACAGGTGAGGAAAGGTGAGGACAGGTGAGGAAAGGTGAGGACAGGTGAGGACAGGTGAGGAAAGGTGGGGAAAGGTGGGGAAAGGTGGGGAAAGGTGAGGAAAGGTGGGGAAAGGTGGGGAAAGGTGAGGAAAGGTGAGGAAAGGTGAGGAAAGGTGGGGAAAGGTGGGGAAAGGTGAGGAAAGGTGAGGAAAGGTGAGGAAAGGTGAGGAAAAGGTGAGGACAGGTGAGGAAAGGTGAGGAAAGGTGAGGAAAGGTGGGGAAAGGTGGGGAAAGGTGGGGAAAGGTGAGGAAAGGTGGGGAAAGGTGAGGAAAGGTGAGGACAGGTGAGGAAAGGTGAGGACAGGTGAGGACAGGTGAGGAAAGGTGAGGACAGGTGAGGAAAGGTGAGGACAGGTGAGGACAGGTGAGGAAAGGTGAGGACAGGTGAGGAAAGGTGAGGACAGGTGAGGACAGGTGAGGACAGGTGAGGAAAGGTGAGGAAAGGTGAGGAAAGGTGGGGAAAGGTGGGGAAAGGTGAGGAAAGGTGAGGAAAGGTGAGGAAAGGGTGAGGACAGGTGAGGAAAGGTGAGGACAGGTGAGGAAAGGTGAGGACAGGTGAGGACAGGTGAGGACAGGTGAGGAAAGGTGAGGAAAGGTGAGGAAAGGTGGGGAAAGGTGAGGACAGGTGAGGAAAGGTGAGGACAGGTGAGGACAGGTGAGGAAAGGTGAGGAAAGGTGAGGAAATGTGAGGAAAGGTGAGGAAAGGTGAGGACAGGTGAGGAAAGGTGGGGAAAGGTGGGGAAAGGTGAGGACAGGTGAGGAAAGGTGAGGAAAGGGTGAGGAAAGGGTGAGGACAGGTGAGGAAAGGTGAGGAAAGGTGAGGACAGGTGAGGAAAGGTGAGGAAAGGTGAGGAAAGGTGAGGACAGGTGAGGAAAGGTGAGGACAGGTGAGGACAGGTGAGGAAAGGTGAGGAAAGGTGAGGACAGGTGAGGAAAGGTGAGGAAAGGTGAGGAAAGGTGAGGACAGGTGAGGACAGGTGAGGAAAGGTGAGGACAGGTGAGGACAGGTGAGGACAGGTGAGGAAAGGTGAGGACAGGTGAGGAAAGGTGAGGACAGGTGAGGAAAGGTGAGGAAAGGTGAGGAAAGGTGGGGAAAGGTGAGGAAAGGTGAGGACAGCTGAGGAAAGGTGAGGAAAGGGTGAGGAAAGGGTGAGGACAGGTGAGGAAAGGTGAGGAAAGGTGAGGACAGGTGAGGACAGGTGAGGACAGGTGAGGACAGGTGAGGAAAGGTGAGGACAGGTGAGGACAGGTGAGGACAGGTGAGAAAGGTGAGTTAAGGCAGTAACATTCAGTGAGTCCAGTCTCACCTGCTCCTAGCACTCCCAACACAGCTGAGGCGGACACAGATCCCAGGTTGTTATGCGCTCTGCAGCAATAAGTTCCTGAGTCAGCTGGCTCCGCCCCCTCAATCTGCAGCCAACTGGAAAGCTCGAATTTCAGAGGACCACCCCTGGACTAGAAGACAGAGGAAATGTTGTACTGCTCCTTGAACAGAGGGCTGCAGCTTCAGGGGCGTACCTGTACAGAGATGTGTGGGTCGTCTCCAGGCAGGATGACATCACGTCCCTCCTTCCTCCACTCAATCAGCGCCATCGGGAACGCAAAGACCTCACAGAGGAAGACCAGGCTGCTGCCCGTCCCGTTCACCTGGCTCTGAGGTGGGACCTTAATGACAGGGACTGACAGACAGGTGAGACAGGTGAGTCACAGACAGGTGAGTCACAGACAGGTGAGTCACAGACAGGTGAGACAGGTGAGACTCAGACAGGTGAGACAGGTGAGACACAGACATGTGAGACTCAGACAGGTGAGACAGACAGGTGAGTCACAGACAGGTGAAACAGGTGAGTCACAGACAGGTGAGTCACAGACAGGTGAGATACAGACAGGTGAAACAGGTGAGTCACAGACAGGTGAGTCACAGACAGGTGAGATACAGACAGGTGAGACAGACAGGTGAGTCACAGACAGGTGAGATACAGACAGGTGAGACAGACAGGTGAGTCACAGACAGGTGAGTCACAGACAGGTGAGTTACAGACAGGTGAGACAGACAGGTGACTAACAGACAGGTGAGATACAGACAGGTGAGACACAGACAGGTGAGACACAGACAGACAGAGACAGGTGAGACACAGACAGGTGAGACAGACAGGTGAGACAGGTGAGATACAGACAGGTGAGATACAGACAGGTGAGACACAGACAGGTGACTGACAGACAGGTGAGACACAGACAGGTGAGACAGACAGGTGACTGACAGACAGGTGAGACAGGTGAGTCACAGACAGGTGAGACACAGACAGGTGAGTCACAGACAGGTGAGACAGACAGGTGACTAACAGACAGGTGAGACACAGACAGGTGAGACAGGTGAGACTCAGACAGGTGAGACAGGTGAGACACAGACATGTGAGACACAGACAGGTGAGACAGACACAGGTGAGACACAGACAGACAGACACAGGTGAGACACAGACAGGTGAGACACAGACAGGTGAGTCACAGACAGGTGAAACAGGTTAGTCACAGACAGGTGAGTCACAGACAGGTGAGATACAGACAGGTGAAACAGGTGAGTCACAGACAGGTGAGTCACAGACAGGTGAGATACAGACAGGTGAGACAGACAGGTGAGTCACAGACAGGTGAGATACAGACAGGTGAGACAGACAGGTGAGTCACAGACAGGTGAGTCACAGACATGTGAGACTCAGACAGGTGAGACAGACAGGTGACTAACAGACAGGTGAGATACAGACAGGTGAGACACAGACAGGTGAGACACAGACAGACAGAGACAGGTGAGACACAGACAGGTGAGACAGACAGGGGAGACAGGTGAGATACAGACAGGTGAGATACAGACAGGTGAGACACAGACAGGTGACTGACAGACAGGTGAGACACAGACAGGTGAGACAGACAGGTGACTAACAGACAGGTGACTAACAGACAGGTGAGACACAGACAGGTGACTGACAGACAGGTGAGACAGGTGAGTCACAGACAGGTGAGACACAGACAGGTGAGTCACAGACAGGTGAGACAGACAGGTGACTAACAGACAGGTGAGACACAGACAGGTGAGACAGGTGAGACTCAGACAGGTGAGACAGGTGAGACACAGACATGTGAGACACAGACAGGTGAGACAGACAGGTGAGCTACAGACAGGTAAGATACAGACAGGTGAGACACAGACAGGTGAGACACAGACAGACAGAGACAGGTGAGACACAGACAGGTGAGACACAGACAGGTGAGACAGGTGAGAGAGAGACAGGAGAGACACAGACAGGTGAGACACAGACAGGTGAGAGAGAGACAGGAGAGACACAGACAGGTGAGACACACACAGGTGAGTAACAGACAGGTGAGACATAGACATGTGAGACACAGACAGGTGAGACACAGACAGACAGAGACAGGTGAGACACAGACAGGTGAGACACAGACAGGTGAGACACAGACAGACAGAGACAGGTGAGACACAGACAGGTGAGACACAGACAGGTGAGACAGGTGAGAGAGAGACAGGAGAGACACAGACAGGTGAGACACAGACAGGTGAGACACAGACAGACAGAGACAGGTGAGACACAGACAGGTGAGACAGGTGAGAGAGAGACAGGAGAGACACAGACAGGTGAGACACAGACAGGTGAGAGAGAGACAGGAGAGACACAGACAGGTGAGACACACACAGGTGAGTAACAGACAGGTGAGACATAGACATGTGAGACACAGACAGGTGAGAGAGAGACAGGAGAGACACAGACAGGTGAGATACAGACAGGTGAGACAGAGACAGGTGAGACACAGACAGGTGAGATACAGACAGAGACAGGTGAGACACAGACAGGTGAGCTACAGACAGGTGAGACACAGACAGGTGAAACAGAGACAGGTGAGACACAGACAGGTGAGATACAGACAGATGAGACAGAGACAGGTGAGACACAGACAGATACAGACAGGTGAGACACAGACAGGTGAGACACAGACAGATGAGACAGGTGAGACACAGACAGGTGAGACACAGACAGGTGAGACACAGACAGGTGAGACACAGACAGGTGAGATACAGACAAACAAAGACAGGTGAGAGAAAGACAGGTGAGTCACAGACAGGTGAGATACAGACAGGTGAAACAGAGACAGGTGAGACACAGACAGGTGAGATACAGACAGATGAGACAGGTGAGACACAGACAGACACAGACAGGTGAGACATATACAGGTGAGACACAGACAGGTGAGACACAGACAGACACAGACAGGTGAGACATATACAGGTGAGACACAGACAGGTGAGACACAGACAGGTGAGACACAGACAGATGAGACAGGTGAGACACAGACAGGTGAGTAACAGACAGGTAAGATACAGACAGGTGAGACACAGACAGACAGAGACAGGTGAGACACAGACAGGAGAGACACAGACAGGTGAGACACAGACAGGAGAGACACAGACAGGTGAGACACAGACAGGTGAGAGAGAGACAGGAGAGACACAGACAGGTGAGACACACACAGGTGAGTAACAGACAGGTGAGACATAGACATGTGAGACACAGACAGGTGAGAGAGAGACAGGTGAGACACAAACAGGTGAGATACAGACAGAGACAGGTGAGACACAGACAGGTGAGACAGAGACAGGTGAGACACAGACAGACACAGACAGGTGAGACATAGACATGTGAGACACAGACAGGTGAGAGAGAGACAGGAGAGACACAGACAGGTGAGACACACACAGGTGAGTAACAGACAGGTGAGACAGAGACAGGTGAGACACAGACAGACACAGACAGGTGAGACACAGACAGGTGAGACACAGACAGGTGAGAGAGAGACAGGAGAGACACAGACAGGTGAGACACACACAGGTGAGTAACAGACAGGTGAGACATAGACATGTGAGACACAGACAGGTGAGAGAGAGACAGGTGAGACACAGACAGGTGAGAGAGAGACAGGAGAGACACAGACAGGTGAGATACAGACAGGTGAGACAGAGACAGGTGAGATACAGACAGAGACAGGTGAGACACAGACAGGTGAGAGAGAGACAGGAGAGACACAGACAGGTGAGATACAGACAGGTGAGACAGAGACAGGTGAGACACAGACAGGTGAGATACAGACAGAGACAGGTGAGACACAGACAGGTGAGATACAGACAGAGACAGGTGAGACACAGACAGGTGAGCTACAGACAAACAAAGACAGGTGAGAGAAAGACAGGTGAGACACAGACAGGTGAGACACAGACAGGTGAGACACAGACAGGTGAGACACAGACAGGTGAGACACAGACAGGTGAGACCACCATTACAGATGCTGGGAGAACCTAAGTATAAAGTTATAAAGTAACTCTGGAAGAACCAGATAAACCTGCAGGGAACGTTCTCTCCAGCAGAAACTTTGAGGAACATTCCCACATTTGTTGTCTTGATCTTTTGCTTTTTTAGATTTCAGATCTTTGTTTTCACCCAGGAAAGTTTCACTGGCAGGTTGTTCCTGATCACTTCCTTACAGAACCTCCCTCTGACTTTCAGGGAGCTATTTCCTGGAGCTGCTTGGCTCTTTGGGGCCCAGCAGGTGTTCCTACCTGTCCTGCAGGGGCCCGTCCCGCTGGTCCGGAGCTCCGGGTCGGAGAACGCGGCCTCTCTGAACTGACACATGTTCATGTAGGTGGTTCCGTCGCTGCCACACACGGGTTCCTGCGCCTCACACACACACACATCCTCCCCTTCATCCTCCTCCCCGCCTCCCGCGGGCCGGGGGTCCGCCTGGCACCGCAGCCCGGTCCCGCACAGACCGTAGAACACGCTCCGGGCCCCCGGGTCACAGGCTTGACCCTCCAGGTTCCCGCATTCTTTACAGCAGCCGCAGGAGTCCGGTACCAGGCCGCCCCGGCAGCCGCGGGTCTCCGGGCACAGGTCCGGCTCACACGGCCCGCAGACCTCGGAACCGTCAGTTCCGTTCCCGCTCCGCCTCACTCCGCCTCCCAGCTCCTCATCCAGCAGATCGTAGCCCAGGAGCGGGTCGGTGCTTTGGTCCGGCAGCCGGTTCGGTAAGGCTCGGCATGCGTACAAGTTCAGAAAGAGACCCAGAACAACCAGAACCCGCATGTTGGTTCCGTTCAGCTTCACAGAGACCGGACGGGGGATTCCGGGTCAATTCGAGCTGAAGAATCCGCACCTCTGTCTGTCCCTGAGTTTAAAACCGGACTCACATTCCCGTCCGTCTGGACCTCCGAGAACTGACGGAAAAACACGAACACGCCGAGTTCCACAAAGTCTCTGTGAGTTCGTGAGAGAAACCGAGGTTCCGAACTACGTCTGAGGTCCGAACAGCTGAGCCGCTCGCACGAGACACACACGATCAAGTCTGCCAGAATAAAACACTGCGCTTCCGGTCTGACCCTTCAAAATAAAAGGCTGAATGGAGATTAACGTTTTCACGGAACCACAAACAGAACCGTCCTTCATGACCTGAGAGATGCATCTGGACCTTCAGCTGATCCATCTACTGTTGGCCCAAGCCTCATCAGAAATGGGCTCCATGGAAGGGTGGCTGTCAAGAAGCCGTTCTTAAGGAAGGGAAACAGGGAGAAAAGGCTGAGCTGTGCCAAATGACACAAGAAGTGGACTGAAAATCAGTGGCAACAGGTCTTATGGAGGGATGAATCCTCCCCAGAGCCCGGACAGAAGAGCCAACAACAGCCAACACTGGCCAGTGTTCAGTTCATATTTCCTTTAAATAAGTGATTAATGCCTCACTGACATCAGGCACATCCTGCTCCACTTATCGGCTGCATTTGTCAGACACAACATCCTTTTGTCCTCTCCAGCATCACAGGGAGAGCACACTCCTGGTTTGAATCATACCTCACTGGTCGGTCATTCAAAGTATCCTGGCTTGGTCACACTTCTGCAGCGCACCACCTCGCCACAGGGGTCCCCCAAGGCTCAGTACTGGGACCTCTTCTCTTTGCCATATACACCAGCTCACTGGGACAGATCATCCGATCACATGGCTTCTCACACCAATGTTATGCTGATGATACCCAGCTCTATCTGTCATTCCCACCTGACGACCACACGGTCTCAGCTGAATCTCAGACTCTCTCTGACATATCAACATGGATGAAAGCCCATCACCTCCAACTTAACCTCCCAAAAACTGAGCTGCTTGTCTTCCCAAACCAACCATACACCACAGCATCTGCATCCAAACTGAATCTCTGGCTCCATCAAAGGTTGCTACAAACTTGGGTGTCATGATTGACGACCAACTAACCTTCAAAGATCACGTTACCTCGGTTGCTCGTTCAGCCGCTTTGCATTACTAAACATAAGAAAGATCAGACCAACATGCCCCCCAGCTCCTGGTGCAGGCCATGGTCATCTCCTGCCTTGACTACTGCAGCCCTCTCCTAACTGGTCTCCTAACTGGTCTCCTAACTGGTTTCCTAACTGGTTTCCTAACTGGTCTCCTAACTGGTTTCCTAACTGGTCTCCTAACTGGTTTCCTAACTGGTTTCCTAACTGGTCTCCTAACTGGTTTCCTAACTGGTCTCCTAACTGGTTTCCTAACTGGTTTCCTAACTGGTTTCCTAACTGGTCTCCTAACTGGTTTCCTAACTGGTTTCCTAACTGGTCTCCTAACTGGTTTCCTAACTGGTCTCCTAACTGGTTTCCTAACTGGTTTCCTAACTGGTTTCCTAACTGGTCTCCTAACTGGTTTCCTAACTGGTCTCCTAACTGGTTTCCTAACTGGTTTCCTAACTGGTCTCCAGCCTGTGAAACCTCTGCAGATGGTCCAGAACGCGGCGGTGCGTCTGGTCTTCAGTCAGCCTAAAAGAACACACTAAAATGCTAAACTAAAAGCTAAATGCGTAAAAACATAGATAAAAACATAAATCCAAATTAAAATAATCTGAATTAAAGTGAAGCTGAAGGAAATACCTCATCAGACATGAAGAAAAACAAGATTGTGGGTCTTTCTAACGACGTTTTCCCCTAATCTGACAGTTTGTTGTAGTTTCCTATTTTATGTGTTTGATAATTTACCAAAATAAATCTATTTAGATTGAAGTAAAAAGTATTCTATTCTTAGTAATTCCTTCTGTGTGCACATATGCAGCCAATGAAGTGGATCCATCCATCATGTAATCTGATGTGTTGTTTATTCCTCGCTGAGTTAGAAGTTGATTCTTTTTAAGAGGCTCATGTCTGAAGAAGAATGGAAAATGTGTGAGGCCTTCATATCTGACTGAGCTAACAGACAGCAGCTTTTATTTTGAAGGGGCATGGCTCGTATTTCCGTTCTGGCTGCGTCTCACCTGACAGGAGCTCAGACAGCAGGGGTGTGTTAGACGCAGTTTACCCTCCCTGCCCCCATCAGACCAGACAGATGCTGAACTCATCATCGGCAGGAAGCTGGCTCTTAAAGAGGCTCACAGGGGCCTCCCGGAGGTTCTGTGGCCCTCACAGAGACACTGAGCTTCAGGGAGCTGGTGAGGTCCATTCAGGGGTGTCCAGAAGGCTTCAGGGTTATAAACAGAGACCCTTTGTCTTCAGGAGCTGCCCTTCCTGAGAGGGTCCTGGTGCTAAAAGGTTTGGCTGATGAAGAAGCTCCTCCTCCTCCTCAGCTTTGGCTCTCTGACAGCAGCTGTTCAGTCACATGGAAAAGAAAGCCTGCCTCTGAGAAATCTAACGTTTTACAGGTCAGAACATCATAAAAACCACGTGTTCCTCCGCAGCTGTTAAAACTCAGATGGTCAGAAAACACGGAACCAGTTTCTAAGGTTCGTGTTGCACAGCGGTGACATAACTCCCATCATGCACCTGGTGCAAGTCTTAACAACGATGAAGTCGACCGATAAGCAGCTTTTAGCCACAGCTGCATTTTAAAGATGAAACATTTCGCTGCAGGTCGCTGTATCTGAACCGATCCTGCAGTTAGAGACATCAACCTGTTGCACATTTACTCTGAAACACTGGAACCAGCAGACTGCTCCCTGCTGTCATGTGAAGGTATCACACTACCAGCTGCCATCCTGTGAGATAAGGGAACACTGAACTGGCTCAAGTTGTCTTGTTCAAATACAGTTTTTATCTTTTTATCTTAAATATTGTTGAAACATAAAAAAAAACTGGTGAATTCAAGTGTTTTATTTGATTTCTTCTTAGTTTTTGCTGCCAGAGTTGGAGAGTTTCAGCTCAGTTTCATATGGTCCACAGATGTGGGGTCACGACCCTGCCAACCCCTCGGCCCCCGGGGTCACGACCCTGCCGACCCCTCGTCCCCCGGAGTCACGACCCTGCCGACCCCTCGTCCCCCGGGGTCACGACCCTGCCGACCCTCGGCCCCCGGGGTCACGACCCTGCCGACCCCTCGGCCCCCGGGGTCACGACCCTGCCGACCCCTCGTCCCCCGGGGGCGAACATGTGTGGGACACCAGCAGACAGTGGTAGTTCCACAGCAGCAGCAGAACCATCAGCAGCAGGCCGCAGAGCAGCAGGCCCACCAGCAGGGGGCGGCAGCGGGGCATTGGGGAGGCGCTGCCGGGGCGCGGTGGGGGAGGCGGGGGGGAGTACCAGCGATGCAGCTGCACACAGAGACCTTTGGCTCCACCTGGTTTTACTTCAAGCCTGCTGGAAGGCGGAGACATGGTTCTGGCCAAAGCGGGTCTGTGTGAGACGGTCCTGGAGGTCCGGGAGGTGTTTGGGTTCCGGTGGGCCTCAGCTGAGGATTACAAACAGCATCAGAACAGCTGGAAGCCAGAAGCTCCATCAGCAGACAAAGGGTCACACAGTTGGTCATTTATGACCTCAGAAAGCTCCGAGCTGAGTGAGTCGGACCTGATATCCATCCCAGATAAAACTGAAGCGCTGGCAGATCTGGACCAAACAGTTTGTTGTTGTACAAAAGCTCCTAATTAAATACAAAAGGGAAAAACTAACCCGGGAATGGAAGTAAAACATTTAAAAATGAACAAACAGATGAATTCAGATGGAAAAACACAACAACAAAATGCAGGTTTGTGTTCAGAATCCAGTGTGATGTCATCAGTGATGTCACCACATGGAAATCAGCTGATTGAATTTATTACCTTCATAAACTTCACACTCAGTATTTTTCACTTTATCTCTTTAAACATTTTTTAATCTGCGGCCTGTTGGAACCTGGATGTTTCCGAATATTCTTTCCCCTTTGATTTCATGATATTTCTCCGTGACTCACTGGTTTCTAAAACCAGAACGTGCCATGAGATGATTATCATGATTATTATTATTATTATTATTATTATAAACTGTGGAGCTGCTGAGAGGCAGAAAAGAGTCGGTTTTCTTCATCAGAGACTCTTTATTATCACGTCTCGCTGCTCACTTCATTATCAGCTCTAAAAATAACAGGCGTTACCATCACAACAGGCTGAGGAGCTTCAAGGTTACCGTGACGACCACAGAGCGGAGCAGAGGAGGAAGCGAACAAACGTTCAACCACACTTCTCTGTTGTTTTAAATTAAAATGATCAGATTTTCTTTATTGTCTTTTGTTTTGGAGAAAAAAGACAGAATCCAGGCTGTGGATAAAAGTTCTTCAAAAAGCTTGTAAGTTCAAATCAAACTGGACTTTAAATCACTTTTTAAATCGTGTCTGACTCACCTCGAGTCTCGGCTCAGCCTGGTTGGCGTCTTCTTCTGTGGTGGAAAGTAAACACCTGCAGCTTCTCTAAGTGTGTGAGACCCCGCCCACGGCTGCCAATCAGCCAATCAGAGGAGCTCTGCTTCACTTCTTGTAGGCGTGTTAGCTGTGGACGACTGTTGCGTCCTCCATCAGGTAATCAGTCAGGGCAGTTCAGACCAAACTCTGTGGCTTATACTCTCAAAAATACACCAACGTTCAACTGCTGAACTGAACTTTTGTAAATCATTATCCTCTCAGTTTATTGTTCAAGACAGATTTCTCATCATGAAACACAGAAATGCAGAAAAAAAGGGCAGAAGAGACTCGAGGGACCAAGTTTCCTTTAGTAAAAAGCGCATTAATCTACTGCAACCACCAGATAAAATATGTCAAATATGTTCATTCGTAAAACACAGAAATGTAAAAATGTAAAAGAATATTTTTTTAAAATGCAATTAGTTAAATGTTCACTTGTAAAGAGTAAAACTCGCTAATGATTAAGATAAAAGAACAACAGCCAAATGACGGCAGTATATAGTCAACTGATTTTAAAAAAAGGCAAAGAGTAAAAGCTGTGAAAGTAACACATCAGAAAGGGTGATCAAAATGTGTAAAATGTCCAAAAAATGAACGTAAGAAGAGATGCTCTGAAAACAAAATGTGTAAAACACAAAAATAAAAATGTAAATCATTCACATGTGGAGTAAATCTAGCTAATGAATAAGATAATAAAGTACAAAGATGACAGAAGTATTATGTGAAAAACATGCAAGTCTGAGGAGAACGTACAAATGTTGTGAGAGCTACGTGCTAAAAAAATAATCACAAAGCAAGAACAAAATGTCCAAACGCTGAAAAATAAGATATGCTGACAGGGCATGCTAACCAAGAAAGGCATGCTAACGAAAAAGAACATGCTAACGAAGAAGAACATGCTAAAGAAGAAAGGCATGTTAACGAAGAAGGGCGTGCTAACGAAGAATAACATGCTAATGAAGAAAGGCTTGCTAACGAAAAAGAACATGCTAATGAAGAAAGGCTTGCTAACGAAAAAGAACATGCTAACGAAGAAAGGCATGCTAACGAAAAAGAACATGCTAACGAAGAAAGGCATGCTAACGAAAAAGAACATGCTAACGAAGAAGAACATGCTAAAGAAGAAAGGCATGTTAACGAAGAAAGGCGTGCTAACGAAGAATAACATGATAACGAAGAAGGGCGTGCTAACGAAGAATAACATGCTAATGAAGAAAGGCTTGCTAACGAAAAAGAACATGCTAATGAAGAAAGGCGTGCTAACGAAAAAGAACATGCTTACGAAGAAAGGCGTGCTAACGAAAAAGAACATGCTAACGAAGAAGAACATGCTAACGAAGAAGAACATGCTAACGAAGAAAAACATGCTAACGAAAAAGAACATGCTAAAGAAGAAAGGCATGTTAACGAAGAATAACATGCTAATGAAGAAAGGCGTGCTAACGAAAAAGAACATGCTAACGAAGAAGAACATGCTAACGAAGAAGAACATGCTAAAGAAGAAAGGCATGTTAACGAAGAAAGGCGTGCTAACGAAGAATAACATGATAACGAAGAAGGGCGTGCTAACGAAGAATAACATGCTAATGAAGAAAGGCTTGCTAACGAAAAAGAACATGCTAATGAAGAAAGGCTTGCTAACGAAAAAGAACATGCTAATGAAGAAAGGCGTGCTAACGAAAAAGAACATGCTTACGAAGAAAGGCGTGCTAACGAAAAAGAACATGCTAACGAAGAAGAACATGCTAACGAAGAAGAACATGCTAACGAAGAAGAACATGCTA
Source organism: Leuresthes tenuis (assembly GCF_036924035.1). NCBI lineage: Eukaryota > Metazoa > Chordata > Actinopteri > Atheriniformes > Atherinopsidae > Leuresthes > Leuresthes tenuis. The sequence continues at coordinate 916,814 of NW_027325360.1, read as the reverse complement.
ACGAAAAAGAACATGCTAAAGAAGAAAGGCATGTTAACGAAGAATAACATGCTAATGAAGAAAGGCGTGCTAACGAAAAAGAACATGCTAACGAAGAAGAACATGTTAACGAAGAAGGGCGTGCGAATGAAATGACGTGAAAAAAATATGCAAGAAACCAAAAGTAAAAATAAACAATAGATAATTCTGATTTCATGTTGCAACTGAAAGGAAACAAAGTTTTTAAAACGTCGATATCGCCCAGCCGAAGTCAAACATATGAACGTTTAGATGAAACAATTAAAATATCTAAATATAAGTCAAATGTAAATGATTTTAACTTTAGGCTGAACTTTGCAGCATATTTCTGCTAAATATGGAAAATGTGTTGAGTAAAAAGACAGAGAGGTTTAAATTCAAATAAATATTCATTTATTACTGTAAACTGTTCTAAGCAGATTCTCCAGGCGCTGACACAGGTACGACAGGTGCGCAGGTTAAGCTCAGTTACACAGAACATTTACTGGATTTCATGAGTTTTAAGTGCTAAAACTGAACATCGTGTTCTAATTACAGTGAATTTTCTCCGACCTTTACAGCAACGTGTAAAAGTTAGAAAACAGAAGCTCAAATGCTACAAAACCCCAGAAAAACAATTGGATCAAACTCCAGGAGTCCACAAAGAGTCCTGAGAGCTGCACAGAGGGAGGAAAACGAAGCTTCTTCTACAGTTTCAGTCTTTTACGAGAAAGAAATATGTGAGGATACACTGACCACAGATCAGTTGACAGGAGATTACAGCTTCAACACAAACAGCATCAATATCTGTGCAACCAGAGACGAAAACAGTGTGAGATAAGACTTCATGATGTCATTCTGAGGTCATCATGATGTCATTCTGATGTTTAAAACCAACTAAGTCATCTTTAATGAGCTTCATCAGCAACAGAAGCGTCTGCTTCAATAAATCAGTCATAAATGTGCCTTTTTTTCAGGGCCAAACAAAGATAAAATATCCCAAAAGTCCAGAGAATTTCATTCGGATTAAATATCTCACAAAGAAATGAAAAAAACTTTTTGTATTATTTCCTGTTAGAGTTCATGAAAAAAACATTAATAGTTACTATGAATGACCATAAAAGTACTTTTTCATTTAATACATTTTGGAATTCAATAAAGAATAAACACAACTTTAATTAATTGTGTTTTTAAAAAAAAAACAGTTCAAAGAATATTAATTCACATCATGGGACGTTTATCTTTTTAACACCACATTTACGAACCAGTCAGAAAACCACTGAAACATTATGAATATAAAGTTTAGCACTGGAATGTCAGTTTAATACATTTATCTACTGAATTTACACTGAATTTGATTTCTTCAGAACTCATTTATTTGCAATTAAAAACTGTAATATTTATTGGAGTGATATTCTGTTAAAAACTAAATATAAAACAGACTTTATTGCTCAAAACGAAATCTTATCCATTTTAAAATGTTCAGATTTCTGCTGCGTTTGTTTCTTTAACAGCGAGAAACTGAAGAATTCAACTTTGGATCTACGAACTAAATGATGCTCATCAGTTTGGTTTCCAGGGTTACTGCAACCTGCTGGTTCCCATTTTACTATAAAAGCTCAAAAATGATACATTTTCCTGTATCTGTAGTTCTGTTAGAGATGACGACAGCATTTACTTCGAAAGCCTCAAAACCCTTAAACTGAACTGGACAATTCTTTCAAAGTCAGCTGTTTGTTATACTGATGTGGCCCAACCACCACCTTCACTGTCTCTGCTAAGAAATGACCAGCTCTGGCCAGTTTGAGTGTAATTCAGCCACAGATTAATAAAAACATCAGCCTTCCTCTTTGTACTGCAGTGATTTTCAGGGAAGCTGATGGAAGTGGAAGTACCTTAATGCTGATCTGTCCACTAAGCCTAACCCTTCCAACATTCCAGGTGCTGCTAGCTTCAGGGGTCAGGCTAGCTCTGCGCTGTTAGCTCTGCGCTGCTAGCTCTGCGCTGTTAGCTCTGCGCTGCTAGCTCTGCGCTGCTAGCTCTGCGCTGCTAGCTCGCTGAAGTAGTCCAGCTCAGTGGATTAGCGGCATACAGCAGAAACGAGAAGCTGCTACGCCTCGAGCGAACTTCCACGGAGCGAACTTCCCCGGACGTTAATGCGTCTCATTAATTTTGAATAAGGGGACGTCATGCGTTGCCAAACTGAATTGTGGGTCCATTGCTTCGCTTTGCTAGCGTTGCTTGTGGTGGAAAGTTAAGAAAAGTTGTGAGCGTTAGCCAGTTAAATCGCATTTATGCAAATACTCCATGGTGAGCACCAACAAATCCAATTGCAGGAGACAAACGTTTGAATCAACATGCACAGAGTCTTAATATACATGACCGTAAGAAGATGGTGAGTCGTTTGGCGTTTTAGCAACTCCAAAAACGTGTCCCACATCATCCTGGAGTACTGCTAAAATGGTGCAGTTGGCTCACATCCCATCCAAGACTTCCACAGTTAGCTCCTGTTCAGCTGAGAGCTAGCAAACATTTTGCTGCCTCCAACAGCTCGTCGAGTGCTACAGCTCCTTGTTTGTGCTGTTTTCTCCTCCTGGCCTGAGCTAACTTTTTAGATTGCTAGCTTCATATTTCCTCAGTAACAGGGCTGATGGATGATTTATCTTGTAACATAAAAAACATCTTGTGGACATGATTAAAAACCTTGGTTTTAGCAGAAGGAGACTTTAAACATAATGTTGGGCTGTTTTTTTAAAACATAATTATGTTTGCAGACACACTAAAACGGTCGTTTTTTCATAATTTGTGTGATTATCAGTGTTTATGGCAGCATGAAAACCTGCAAACTTCAAGGAAAGAGTTAGCAGGTTTCCACAGGACATCAGTTAATGAGCAGTGGAGGTAGACAGAGACTGACATCATCAGGCGGGACAGTGGAGGGGGCGGGCAGTACTACGTCTCCCAGCATGCATTGAGGCTGTCGGGGACAGTGGGTGGAGCTTCTGGGGTCAGGAAGCATTGGCTGGTGCTTTAAAAAATGACATTTATCGTAATTTGTCTTTGTTTCAATAAAATAATATCTTTGATATTTCAGTTGGCTCAAATTCAGCTCAGTTTTTACTTTCCTTCAATTTCTTTCAACATATAATTATAACTAGACTGAAGATATATAAGTTCCTTTTTACCCACTTTCACTCTAACGGATGTGAGGAAAGTCAAACTGCTGTGAAATAAAAAAGACATTCTTATCAAATACAAAACAACAGCAGTAGGTTTAGATATCCTGCATTTGTTTGACTTTACTGCGGACAGCAGGGGGCGCTGCTGGGACTTTAAGGAGAAGTTCATGACCAGAGAGTTGATGAATGATTTTACATTTTAGGAAAAACTGATTCCGTCAAAACTAGATTCAGAAATTTGGGAGAAATGTTTTTGTTTCAGTGGGAAAATAGTGAAGAAAATAAGTCTTTTGATAACAAATCTGAACTTTTCTTTTATTGAAATATTGGGTTCATTTACTTTATTGGGTTAAGTCAAAGTTACTATTTGAAAATATAATGTACATATATTATATAACTTTATATATAACTATTAATTTAAAATAGATATTTTTGCAAAGCTTTCAGCTGCATTTCACGGCAAAGAAACCAACTTCCTGTCCGAGAAGCTAAACCCGGAAATCCGACTTCTGATCTGTCGATTCCTGTTTGACATCTTCCCAATCTACAGGTAACAGGTGACCAATCTACAGGTAACCAGTCTACAGGTAACAGGTAACCAATCTACAGGTAACAGGTGACCAATCTACAGGTAACAGGTGACCAATCTACAGGTAACCAATCTACAGGTAACCAGTCAACAGGTAACCAGTCTACAGGTGACCAGTCAACAGGTAACCAGTCTACAGGTAACAGGTAACCAATCTACAGGTAACAGGTAACCAATCTACAGGTAACCAATCTACAGGTAACCAGTCAACAGGTAACAGGTGACCAATCTACAGGTAACCAGTCTACAGGTAACCAGTCAACAGGTAACCAATCTACAGGTAACCAATCTACAGGTAACAGGTGACCAATCTACAGGTAACCAGTCAACAGGTAACCAGTCTACAGGTAACAGGTGACCAGTCAACAGGTAACCAGTCTACAGGTAACCAGTCTACAGGTAACAGGTGACCAATCTACAGGTAACCAATATACAGGTAACAGGTGACCAATCTACAGGTAACAAGTCGACAGGTAACCAATCTACAGGTAACCAGTCAACAGGTAACCAATCTACAGGTAACAGGTGACCAATCTACAGGTAACCAATCTACAGGTAACCAATCTACAGGTAACAGGTGACCAATCTACAGGTAACCAATCTACAGGTAACCAATCTACAGGTAACCAGTCAACAGGTAACCAGTCTACAGGTAACAGGTGACCAGTCAACAGGTAACCAGTCTACAGGTAACAGGTGACCAATCTACAGGTAACCAATATACAGGTAACCAGTCAACAGGTAACCAATCTACAGGTAACAGGTGACCAATCTACAGGTAACCAGTCAACAGGTAACCAATCTACAGGTGACCAATCTACAGGTAACCAACGGGCCGGTTCCCAGTCTGAACTAATGAAGCGATACCCGGTCACAGGAAACCTCAATGACAGGTTCAGGTCGACAGAATCCTGACTGACAGGTGATCAACGGTTCATATTTAAAGGAAACAGCTGTGTTGGACTTTTCCATCGGCTGTTAAAACCAAAATAAACCAGTTTAACGGGGTTTGGACAGCGTGTTTGACGAGGCATCGCGAACAGAAAGCAGAACAACTTATAAAAACCCTCTGGTTGCTGGAGGCTGGCGGCAGAGCAAGGCGGCTTTATGGGGCAGTTGGATTAGCCTTTTATGGGTCTGAGTTGATTCAAACTGAGAACCAGGATGAGGTCTGAAGTCCTCACAGGGATAGAAAGACTAGCTGTGTATGTTGGCTCAGCGTGACCTGATGCTTCTTCTTCGTCCATCTGTGAGTAATGTGTGTGTGTTAGGAAGGTGTGTGTGTGTGTGTGTGTGTGTGTGTGTGTGTGTGTGAGGAAGGTGTGTGTGTGTGAGGAAGGTGTGTGTGTGTGTGTGTGTGTGTGTGTGTGTGTGTGAGGAAGGTGTGTGTGTGTGTGTGTGTGTGTGTGTGTGTGTGAGGAAGGTGTGTGTGTGTGTCTGTGTGTGTGTGTGTGTGTGTGTGTGTGTGTGAGGAAGGTGTGTGTGTGTGAGGAAGGTGTGTGTGTGTGTGTGTGTGTGTGTGTGTGTGTGTGAGGAAGGTGTGTGTGTGTATGTGTGTGTGTATTAGGAAGGTGTGTGTGTGTGTGTGTGTGTGTCTCTGTGTGTGTGTGTGTGTGTGTGTGTCTCTGTGTGTGTGTGTGTGTGTGTGTGTGTGTGTGAGGAAGGTGTGTGTGTGTATGTGTGTGTGTATTAGGAAGGTGTGTGTGTGTGTGTGTGTGTGTCTCTGTGTGTGTGTGTGTGTGTGTGTGTCTCTGTGTGTGTGTGTGTGTGTGAGTGTGTGTGTGTCTGTGTGTGTGTGTGTGTGTGTGTGTGTGTGTGTGTGTGTGTGAGGAAGGTGTGTGTGTGTGAGGAAGGTGTGTGTGTGTGTGTGTGTGTGTGTGTGTGTGTGTTAGGAAGGTGTGTGTGTGTGTGTGTGTGTGTGTGTGTGTGTGTGTGTGTGTGTGTGTGTTAGGAAGGTGTGTGTGTGTGTGTGTGTGTGTGTGTGTGTGTGTGTGTGTGTGTGTGTGTTAGGAAGGTGTGTGTGTGTGTGTGTGTGTGTGTGTGTGTTCGGCTCAGCAGCAGCTCTTTCGCTGGCTCGCCCTCTCTGGCGCCCTCTCAGACCACGGTGCTGACGGAGGGATCTGATAGGTTGAGCTGGCCGGTGATGTCAGTCGGGTACGGCTGCAGGCGGAGGGACAAAAACACAGAGGCAGAAAACAAATGAGACAAACGTTAATCAAACAGGAGCTGAGTTCAGTCTGATTTTGTCCTAAATTTCAGTTTTTCTTTGAAACGGTCATTAGCAGCGGTGGAGGAAGCGTTCGTGAGCCTCATAAACACAACGTGCGATGCTCAACCGTCGACTGCGGGACGCCGAATGTGTCGCTTCAGGAATTACGTGAAAAATTTAAACATTTTTTGAAAAGGTGTTTTTATAAAGAAAAGTTCACATTTTAACATCCAGGTTCCAACAGGCTGCAGATAAAAAATGTTTAAAGTGAAAAATACTGAGTCTGACCCAAAGTTTATGAAGGTAGTAAATTTAATCAGCTGATTTAAATCACTGATTTTATCCACATAAAAACAGAAAATCAGTGAAATGAACGTCAGGAAGAATCAGTGAAATGTCTTTTATCAGATCCTGATTCTTCCATGTCTGAGTGGCCAAGAACTGGTGTTCATATCTGTCAGTTTCATCTGTTCTCAGAGTCCAGAAATCATCAGTTAGGAAGAGAAACAGCAGCTCAGTGGGCTCAACATCTGTCACATCTGTCTCCTCGACAGCCAACAGGCTCATCAAAGTGTCTGTTAGCTGCATAAGCTAACGGCCGAACACTTCCTGTTAGCTGCATGAGCTAACGGCCGAACACTTCCTGTTAGCTGCATGAGCTAACGGCCGAACACTTCCTGTTAGCTGCATGAGCTAACGGCCGAACACTTCCTGTTAGCTGCATGAGCTAACGGCCAACCACTTCCTGTTAGCTGCATGAGCTAACGGCCAAACACTTCCTGTTAGCTGTGAGCTAACGGCCAAACACTTCCTGTTAGCTGCATGAGCTAACGGCCAAACACTTCCTGTTAGCTGCATGAGCTAAGGGCCAAACGCTTCCTGTTAGCTGCATGAGCTAAGGGCCAAACACTTCCTGTTAGCTGCATGAGCTAACGGCCAAACACTTTCTGTTAGCTGCATGAGCTAAGGGCCAAACACTTCCTGTTAGCTGTGAGCTAACGGCCAAACACTTCCTGTTAGCTGCATGAGCTAACGGCCAAACACTTCCTGTTAGCTGCATGAGCTAAGGGCCAAACGCTTCCTGTTAGCTGCATGAGCTAAGGGCCAAACACTTCCTGTTAGCTGCATGAGCTAACGGCCAAACACTTTCTGTTAGCTGCATGAGCTAACGGCCAAACACTTTCTGTTAGCTGCATGAGCTAAGGGCCAAACACTTCCTGTTAGCTGTGAGCTAACGGCGTCCCTGACACAGCGTTTTATTCCATTCATCAGTTTACTGGAACATTTTGAACATGAAGACACTTTAATTCAGGGATAATTCAGATAAAACATGTCTGTTATCTGATGTTAATGTGGGACTTTCAGCCTGCTTTATTCAGGGGGCGGGGCTTAAAGGGGTTAACTCTTAATCTCACGTAAAAAAAAAACAACCATCCACCGCTGCTAATGAGGCTGCTTTCAGTCAGAGGTGGTGTTGGTGGGTTCTACAGTCGGCTTGCAGAGGAGGACAGAGGCAGTGTGTGTCTGGACACCATTCAAATCCACTGAGAGAGAAAAACACTCATAGAAAATAAAGAGATGGTCACAGAGAGGAATGAGTCGGAGTCTGCTCCTTCTTCAGGTACATTAATCAGCTGAACACTGAAACTCTGAATCCCTTCACATTAAAAAACCCAACAGAATATTTGGAAAGGAGGGATGCAAAATGAACAAACAGCAGATTTAAAAGGGACATAAAATACTATCCGAGTACATTTGAAAAGGCTTCACAAGCAGTTAGAAAGGAGGCCCAAAGCAGGCGGCTGGACGGAGTTATGGCCTCGGACTGAGTCCTGTGGGAAGAAGGTTTGGTCCAGAAAGACCCAAGGAGGAGAGTTATCTGCCGGCCGACCTGCGAGGACAAAGCTGGCGGTCAGAGGAGGATAAAACTGAGGGGAAGGAGGGATGGAAAAGAGAGGAAGAGGAAACAAACAGGGAGGAAGAGGACAGACGACACGAGAAACCACACAGGCTGACCCTCCTCGCTTCTCCTTTGCAAGAATACGACGTGAAACTAAAGGCTGAACCCTGACCTGCATCCTTCTGTCTGTCTGTCTGTCGTTAGTGATGGAGGTGATGGAGGGGGTGGAGGTTATGGAGGGGGTGGGGTGGATGGAGGTGATGGAGGGGGTGGAGGTGATGGAGGTGATGGATGGGATGGAGGTTATGGAGGTGATGAGTGGATGGAGGTGATGGAGGTGATGAGTGGATGGAGGTGATGGAGGGGGTGGAGTGGATGGAGGTGATGGAGGGGGTGGAGGTTATGGATGGGGTGGAGGTGATGGAGGGGGTGGAGGGGATGGATGGGATGGAGTGGATGGAGGTGATGGAGGGGGTGGAGGTTATGGAGGTGATGAGTGGATGGAGGTGATGGAGGTGATGAGTGGATGGAGGTGATGGAGGGGGTGGAGTGGATGGAGGTGATGGAGGGGGTGGAGGTTATGGATGGGGTGGAGGTGATGGAGGGGGTGGAGGGGATGGATGGGATGGAGTGGATGGAGGGGGTGGAGGTTATGGATGGGGTGGAGGTGATGGAGGGGGTGGAGGTGATGGAGGGGGTGGAGGGGATGGAGGTGATGGAGGGGGTGGAGTGGATGGAGGTTATGGATGGGATGGAGACAAAGAAAAGCTGTGATGAAACAACCAAAAACACCAAGATGTGAGACGGACAGAGACACGGTGGCGGTGGTCTTCTTCTCCTTACCGTGGCGTCTCCGGGGGCCAAACGGCGTTTGAGGTCGCAGCTGGAGGTGATGGACCTAAAAGAGCTTTTGGACTCGGGCTCTGCTCTACCACTTTTCCTATCCTAAAATAAACGATACGATAGGTGCACACAGGCATTAAGAGCAGCAGAGACACCACAGACACACAGCTGCAGGGCGCCACAATCTGTCACGTGACGCGTGGCGTGGAGCAGCAACAGGAAGCAGCGCACACGTCAGGTTCAGGTTACTGAGGGGCTGTTATTACCTGTTATTACCTGTTATTAACTGTTATTACCTGTTATTACCTGTTATTACCCGTTATTACCCGTTATTACCTGTTATTAACTGTTATTACAGTATGAAACTATGACAGGATATTAAGAAATTTAACTTTATTTAACTTAACGTACGAACAGAAGTTTTATTAAATATATTATATGTTATGGAGCTAAAATAAGAAAAAGAAAATAAAAAGCTTAAAAGTTAGTTATTCTTACATTTACTTTTATTTCTATAAACTCAAGATATTTCTCATCAGCTTCATTTAATTTGTTAAAATTCATAAATTTTTATATTTCAGACCTGCAACATATTCCAAAAGGTGGGAGTCGCAGTTTACTGAGAAAAAGACCAAAAGTGACCCTGATCTGGTCCTAAATCAGCCTCCATGACAGTCTGAGCAGCAAAGATGTTCAGAGGAGCTCCAGTTTGTGTTAAAACAATGTTCCTCAGAGAAAGACTGGAAGGGATCTGCATATTTCTGCCTCTACAGAGCAGAATATCATTAAAGCATTCAGGGAATCTGGAGGAGTTTCAGTGTAAAGGACGAGGGAGCAAGCCTAAGCTGGACCCCGTGACCTCTGACCCCTCAGACGCTGCATCCAGAACCGTCATTCATCAGCAGCTGATAGAAGCACATGGACAAGGGATTACTGTGGAAACCTTTGTCCAGCACCACAATACAGAGTTCCATTCACAAGCTTTACTGTGCAGGAAAGAAGCCTGATGTTAACCTCGTCCACTTCTCTGGGCTCGGAGGCGTCTGGGATGGACCGTCACACGGTGGAAACGTGTGCTGTGGTCAGACCCATCAGTATTCCACATCTTTGTTGGAAGAAATGGAGCAAAGAGCAAAAGCAGCATCCAGCCTGCTGTCAGCAACCAGTCCCTGCAGCCAGGCTCTGTGATGGTATGGGGTTGGATCAGGGGGCAAAGCTCATTTCCACTTCTGTGACGGCAGCATTAATGCAGAAAAGTTCACTGAGATTTTACAGCAACATATGCTGCCTTCAAGGCCACATCTTTTCCTGGGACGTCCCAGCATTGTTCAAGCAGACCATGGAAAACCACATTCTGCCACAGTCCAAAGGCCTGGCTGAGGAAGAAGAGGTACGGGTGCTGGACTGGCTGCCTGCAGTCCTGACCTGTCCCCAGCAGAGAAACAACCACCCCCCCGCCCTGCTGCACACCTTAAGACCTGTTTAAGGAGGAATGGGACAAAATAACAGCTGGAACTCTGCATCACCTGGTTTCCTCAGAGTCAGAACGGCTTTAAGTGTTGGCAGAAGGAAACAAAGTGGGAAAAGGTTCACTGACTTTATGGGATGCTGCAGGTCTGAGGTGTAAAAATGATGTTTGTTACCAGATTAAATGAAGCTGAACAGGAAACATGTTGAGTTCAGGTTTTATTTATGGAATGGACTCCAGCAGAAATGTCGCAGTTTGTTTTCAGTGAATTGAACACCTTTGGTAACCCTGAACCTTGGCTGTTCAGTGGACTGAGTGTTTTCCATCTGCTCTGCACAGCAGCAGCTCACAGAACCGTCTGTTCCTGCTCCCTGTGTGAGGCTACATGCTGATCAGCCACAACATAACAACCTGCTGCCTCCTGACGATCCTGAAGCAGCTCTGAAACCTGCCGGCAACAGTTTCTGTTGGCCTGTCCTGTGCCATCATGGGGGGCTGTGGTGCTATTTCAGTCGGTCACATCAGGACCAGAGGTTTCCCAGCATGAAAATGTCTCTCACAGCAAAATGAAACATCTCTTCATGCAGGTAACCCTGTCCTGGTGTTCCTCTAACCCCCCAAACCATCCTTTTCCTGGTCTCAGAACCAACAGGTCCAGGAGGGAAACCCTCTGCCCAGCTCCTCCGGGGGGATCCCAGGCCAGATGGGATATAATCCCTCTGGAGAGTTCTGGTTCTGCCCCGGCCTCCCAGTTGGATGTGTCTGAAAAACCTCCAAAAGGAGGCGACCAGGAGGCTGAGGCAGAGACTCATCCCGACCCAGAGGGAGCGCTCCACCTTCTTGGCAGAACATTCCCTCCTTTCACTTTCTAATACAGGATGTTGGTCCTGTAAAAGAAAGATTTATCCATTCGAGGCCATCTTCTTCCATTGAATACTCCATAACAGCCCTGACCCGGCCACAATTATTATGACCAAATCATCAGCTGAATGAGAACCGTAGCAATCAGCAAATAGAGAACATATTTTACACCCAAAACTCTGATCTGAAGGAATGATCCCATTCATTCTCTTCACCGAGTGAAACAACTCTGAGGCGATCTTTGGTAAAAAGTCTAAAAACAAACATGAATCCAACACGATTCCTTCCAGATGCACATGATTAGCTTCGATGAAAAGCGTTTCTTTAAAGGTCCATGAAAAGGTAAAGAAGCAGCAACACGTTGCTTTTCTGAAACAACAAGCTACTTTAACCTCTGCTACATCATCAAAATGACTCCATTTTGCTTCACATTATCTGTCAGTGAACTATTTGTTCATCATATTTTTCCCTTCATATCCTCAGCGGATGAGTCTGATCCAACACCAACAAGCAGAGATATGCAGAATATGATCAGGCTGCTGTTACAGGGAGTCTGGTTCCAGGATTATTTCAAGGTTCAGGGAGACAAAGATCCTCCAGAGTCTGTCTGAGCTCTGCTGACAGAAACAAGAGCTGAAAAGTTCAGAAACTGGAAGCTAAAAAAAGACGCCGGGAAACAGCTGAGAAAAGAAGCTGGAGCTCAGAGAGAAAAACACGAGGACACGAGTCTTTAATTAGCTAGCTAGCAGAAAACAGAAGGAAGCTAGCAGAGAACAGAAGGAAGCTAACAGAGAACAGAAGGAAGCTAGCAGAGAACAGAAGGAAGCTAGTAGAGAACAGAAGGAAGCTAGCAGAGAACAGAAGGAAGCTAGCAGAGAACAGAAGGAAGCTAGCAGAGAACAGAAGGAAGCTAGCAGAGGACGGAAGGAAGCTAGCAGAGAACGGAAGGAAGCTAGCAGAGAACAGAAGGAAGCTAGCAGAGAACAGAAGGAAGCTAGCAGAGAACAGAAGGAAGGAAGCTAGCAGAGAACAGAAGGAAGCTAGCAGAGAACAGAAGGAAGTTAACGGAGAACAGAAGGAAGCTAGCAGAGAGCAGAAGGAAGCTAGCAGAGAACAGAAGGAAGCTAGCAGAGAACAGAAGGAAGCTAGCAGAGAACAGAAGGACGCTAGCAGAGAACAGAGGGCAGCTAGCAGAGAACAGAAGGAAGCTAGCAGAGAACAGAAGGACGCTTTCTGACATCTTCTAAGTTTGAATCTGAAACTATAACAAAAACTCGGCTTGTGGTTGTAACATTGTGGCTGATCGGTGTCTTTATCTCTGAGTCGTGTGATGATGTGTGTTGCTGCAGTGAAGCGTCATCTTCAGTAAAACAGGATGTTTGTTCTGTTTTACCGCCCATAGCCACAAACACACGACAGCAGGCAAACAACAACAACAGCATGAGGCCCAAAACAAGAACACAACAGGAAATCAGTCAGATAAATCAAAGGGAACATTTCCTGTGGGGGGAAGGGGTGATGGGGGGAGCAAAGATGTCGGATGATTCCTGAACGGAGCAGTGATGATGTCACTTCAGATCATTATACCAACGCTCTGCTGCTATAATGCCATCTCTCCTGGGGGAGGGAACAGAAAACAGAGGGGGGGTGGGTGGCAGCTGATAGTCACATGGTGTCGGACCTCTTTAACTTTCGAGTTGTTGGGTATCAGAGTTCTGTTTTTCTGACGGTCAACAATCCCCACGTGCAGAATTACAGTAAACAACGACGACGATGAACTGGAGCCAAACAGCTAACCCTAACCCTAACTCACAGCTAACTGCTAACTTACAGCTAACTGCTAACTCACAGCTAACTTACAGCTAACTGCTAACTTACAGCAAACTGCTAACTTACAGCTAACTGCTAACTTACAGCTAACTGCTAGCTTACAGCTAACTGCTAACTTACAGCTAACTGCTAACTTACAGCAAACTGCTAACTTACAGCTAACTGCTAACTCACAGCTAACTGCTAACTTACAGCTAACTGCTAAACTGTTTCCCTCTGGGATCAATACAGTAACTATGTATTTATCATTACATACACATACATTACATGTACACGTCTCAGAAGTGAAAGCAGATACTTTTTAAGACACGTTCATTTGCAATAAAAGTGTTATCTATAACAGGGTTAGTAGTTAGCTCCCGGTATCGAAGCTTAGATACTCTTTCGCTGACACAGGGGTTTGATGACGTCAGAAAAAACAGAGAAGCTCCTCAGATACAAAAAACATTCATTTTAAATTTCCAGCAGTACCCAGACTTGGTTTAGATTCATCATAACAGTCAAAATATTCAGAACAAAATGGAAAGATAAAGTCAACAAAAGACAGTGATCAGAAATTCAGAGAAAAGTCTCATTCTGAGGCCCAAAATGTGCATCAGTCTGGTCCAACTGGACCCAGAAAGGTCCAGGAACATTCAGATTCCAGCAGAGCTTCACAGATAAGAATAACACCACGAGCTCCACCGGCTCAACTTTTGTGGCCCTGATCCAGCCTGACTGGAGCTGACTGAGCTGTAAACACAGGCTGCTCTCACACCCGGGTCATTAACCAGTGCACCTACCAGGTAAGCTAACCATAGGATTCTGTTCACAATGTGTTGTGGAGGTTTAAAGCTGCTAATCTCTTTCACCACAGTCTGATTTTGCATATGCAAATTCACCGGTTTGCAGCTCAGCGAGGTGCTGATCTCTCTGGGTTCGCAGTTAGCCCGCGGCGGCGGGTGTTTGAAGTGCTAATCCAGGCGGAGAAGTGATGCTATTAAAGCACTTCATGCAGCTGCTGCTGAGGCAGGTGAACATCTGGCAGCAGAACTCTTCTTCTGCATTTTATTTCACAGCTTCTCGTCTCTGGTGCTTTAATTCTCTCTCACATAAATGGAAAACATATTTTTAAATTGATCTTTTAATCCATCTCAGACTGAAGTCTGCAAAGAAAGAATTTCTGATAATCTGCTTTTATCTCTTTATCTAATGATCACAGGAGAAAAGTCTCTTCATTTCATCATCAGCTGTGAGAACGTGGTTTGAGACTTTGGCTTTTGTTAAGTTATAAATAATATCTACTGATAATAATCAGAGATCCTGATGCTAAAGACCTCATGCAGCCATACTTCTGTTTTGTGATATTGTATATTTGATGTATTTCTCTGTATTTTAGATGTGAATTTAATTTGTTGTTGTTTTTATTTTTCCTTTATGGATGATTTTTGAGAGCCTGACAGTAAAGTTTCTCAGAATGAAAAATACGTTTCATCCTGTCACTAAACACCTTTGAACCGTTATATATATAATTTATTTATTTATAATTTCATTTTATAATCTATATCACGGTTCAATATGTAATTATATAGATATAATTTATGAGAATAAACTCTGGTTCTCTCAAGGTTTAAATGTTGTATTTTTGTTCTTGATTCTGTAAAGGAGAACATTTATGTTTCTATATTTAGCTTTTATCCAAAGTGAGGATGTTATGTTACAAATAAGGATATATGTTATATATATATATGTTATAGGTTATATGTTATAACATAACAGCTAACGTCAAAGCTAACGATAAGAAGGAAACCACCAGTCAGACTCATCAATCATGACACCCAAGTTTGTAGCAACCTTTGATGGAGCCAGAGATTCAGTTTGGATGCAGATGCTGTGGTGTTTGGTTGGTTTGGGAAGACCAGCAGTTCAGTTTTTGGGAGGTTAAGTTGGAGGTGATGGGCTTTCATCCATGTTGATATGTCAGAGAGACAGTCTGAGATTCAGCTGAGACCGTGTGGTCGTCAGGTGGGAATGACAGATAGAGCTGGGTATCATCAGCATAACATTGGTATGAGAAGCCATGTGATCGGAGGATCTGTCCCAGTGAGGTGGTGTATATGGCAAAGAGAAGAGGTCCCAGTACTGAGCCTTGGGGGACCCCTGTGGCGAGACTATTAACAATATGAGGGAAGAATAAACCTATAAAAACAAATACTTATTTTATGACCTTAAAAACTTAAAAATCGAATCATTTAAATATGAGGATGTAGAACATTCAGAAAAATCAATTCAGATGTGCTCAGAAACAGATTTTGTTGGAGAGTTGAAGTGAAATAAATGTTAAATTATAAGTCGTGTTGTTGTTTGCAGTCCTGGTTGTTGTTGTTTACTCTTTTACTTTACACGTGTTGTTTATCACCACCATCCCAGCTAAGTCTGTCACATCACGTCACACCGCTGCAGAGCGTCTGGTTCCTTATTGGTCGGCCTGCAGTGTGAGGTCATCACCTCTTATTTTACACTCGGTTCGCTGCATTTCGCTCAGGTTCTTATCTGCTGTGAGGCTCTGTGCTCGTCCTTAGAGAGCAATAAAGTTTTATTTGAAGCTTTATGAGCTTCAGGGAGCTGCAGCAGCCTCATTATTGATGAGCTCTCACTCGCCAAGGAGACCCAAGGTTGTCTGGCAGCAGAGGCGGAGCCTCTCATTCGTAACGCGCTGCATTAACCAGCGCATCAGCAGAGGCTCACAGCACCTGAAACAGGAGGAGGCTTAAACTGTCCTTCAGGAACCAGGAAATCATTAAAGTGTTGCAGGAAGCAGAAAAGATCCTGTTCACAGATTATTCTGCTCCGACTGGTCCGAGGTCAAAGACATCTGCTCGGCCCAATCGGACCAGACTGGTCTTCTTTTGGGCTTCACTGGCTTCTGTTTTTACAGGGAAAACGTAAATTTGAGGAAGCTGACTGCATTCTGCCTGTTGTGTTGATGAAATCAGAAAAGGAAAAAAGTTAAAATCCTGTGGAAATGTGTTCAGAATCCAATGTTCACTAGAAGCTGGAATCCAGACGCAGTGATGTCATCAGTGATGTCACCACAGGTAAATTAGGTGATTAAATGTAGGACCTTCGTAAAGTTTGGGTCACACTCAGTACTTTTCTGTTTTTAACCTGTTGGAACCTGGAGGTTTTAAGGGTTAAGTTTCTTCTTATTTCAGAGATTTCAGCACATTAGCATCTCAGTGAGGAGCAAAGCTGTTTTCAGCCCATCAGAGCTACTTTGCACTGTTCTGAGGCTCAGAACTGATTAATAACTGCTGGCAGTTTCGGGCCATTTTCTGTTCTGTTTTCATTCATTTTGCTGAAAGCTGAATATTTTTGAGCAGAACAAGACATTTTAGACGAAAAGTCTCTTTATTTTGTGACAGAAATAGGAACATGAATGTGTTTTTCTTCAGTAAAGTGTGTGAAGCTCTGGCTTCATGAGGATCGGCACGGGGTTAGCTAACCCTGCTCGGACCTGTTGAGTTTAAACTGGACCGTTCTAATGAAGGCTCATCGGCTGCTCTTCAGTCACTGAACACCTTCACTCACCTGTTGGAAACCTGAACAAGAAGATAATCTGTGGAGCTGAATCAGTCTGTCTCAGATGCACAAGATTCACACACAAAATAACGGCTTCTGGACTTCGCTGCAACGACCCACAAATGTCTTTTTTTTTAATCTGCAACCAATCAGATGTCTTCCTTCTTTCAGCCAATCACACGGCGCTATATACGATATATATATTGATATAATGATAATCTCTCCACAGCGTCCCGGCAGGTCAGAGGAGCAGCTGCAGGACTGAGAGCTGCAGGAGGTCCTTTGTCCCCAAAAGGCTTTTTAACACCTGACCTGTTCTTCTCACATTTATTGATTTCATCATTGATTATTATTATTATTATTATTGTTGTTGTTGTTGTCCAGTATGCAATGATTGTAATTATTTATCATTTTTTGAGCTACTCGACTAATTTGAATGTGCTCCACTGGGGGATGAATAAAGTATTTTTCTGTTCTTTTCTGCATGCATGTGAACTTCAGTCAGTCCAACATGGCTTCCAGCTCAGCTACGCTAACACCTACAGACGAGTATCTTTCCAGAAGGTTGAATTTCTCGTGAATAAAGTGACTGTTTGACAGGAAGCAGCTCGGCCCCAAACACCCCGAGAGAGAAGGCAGCGCCACTGTAGGCCATCATTTATATATTACATTTACATATTTCCATATTTTAGGCCACTGTAGGCCATCATTTATATATTACATTTACATATTTCCATATTTTAGGCCACTGTAGGCCATCATTTATATATTACATTTACATATTTCCATATTTTAGGCCACTGTAGGCCATCATTTATATATTACATTTACATATTTACATATTTTAGGCCACTGTAGGCCATCATTTATATATTACATTTACATATTTCCATATTTTAGGCCACTGTAGGCCATCATTTATATATTACATTTACATATTTCCATATTTTAGGCCACTGTAGGCCATCATTTATATATTACATTTACATATTTCCATATTTTAGGCCACTGTAGGCCATCATTTATATATTACATTTACATATTTCCATATTTTAGGCCACTGTAGGCCATCATTTATATATTACATTTACATATTTCCATATTTTAGGCCACTGTAGGCCATCATTTATATATTACATTTACATATTTCCATATTTTAGGCCACTGTAGGCCATCATTTATATATTACATTTACATATTTCCATATTTTAGGCCACTGTAGGCCATCATTTATATATTACATTTACATATTTCCATATTTTAGGCCACTGTAGGCCATCATTTATATATTACATTTACATATTTCCATATTTTAGGCCACTGTAGGCCATCATTTATATATTACATTTACATATTTCCATATTTTAGGCCACTGTAGGCCATCATTTATATATTACATTTACATATTTCCATATTTTAGGCCACTGTAGGCCATCATTTATATATTACATTTACATATTTCCATATTTAAGGCCACTGTAGGCCATCATTTATATATTACATTTACATATTTCCATATTTTAGGCCACTGTAGGCCATCATTTATATATTACATTTACATATTTCCAGATTTTAGGCTCCTGTAGCGGGTTCCAGCAGGTCTGATGAAGCCTCTGACTGCTGACAGTCAAACACTCGCTCAGCTGGCTGGAGAACAGGTTCCTGGACATGTTGGACTGACTGAAGTTCACATGCATGTGCAGCAGCTTGAATGGCTGAATGTGATTGGCTGAGGAGTAAGTGCACGTTGGGTGCTTTCTTATGATTGGCTGAAAATCATTCCGAGTTAAAAAAGAAGACATTTGTGGGAGTCACACGGACCAGAAGCCGTTTTATCGTGTGTGAATCCTGCCGGGTCATGTGACCAAAACGCTTCCTGGACTGTGAAGGAGTGACATCATCAGGCTGTTGGAGCCCTCGGGCAGAGAGGGAAGGGTCAGGTTACAGGTCATGATGGCGGCGCCTACCTGCAGGTTTTTCCGCCACACGTTGACGGCAGCGAAGGCGAGCTGCATCTGTTTCCTGCGGGCGTCTTTGTGGCGTTTGTAGGCGATCTCGATGAAGATGAGGAAGATCCCGGCGACGATGCCGCCGGCGACCAGCATGAACACACCTGAGGAGGACAGGCTGCGGTGAAACCTGAAGCCTTGGGGGCACACCTGTGAGGAGGCGGAGCCTGTTTCCTACCTGCCATGTTCTCGAAGGTGAGGGTGGCGGGCGCGTTGCTCCTGGAGTCACACTCCTGGTATCGAACCCACGTCTTGTCCAGGTCCTCCATGAAGCCGTTCTCATGGGAACTGTGAAGATGGGACAGGTGAGGGGAGGGGGAGGGGCTTCAGCAGCTTACCAGCATCGTGGCGTTTTGTACCTGAGGATCGCCAGGGAAACGTTCTGTTTCCACGGACTGTCCTTCCTCATCCCGATCCCGAAGCCGGAGCGGAAGAAAAGCTCTCCTGTGGTAACGAGGTCGCACTTCTGCGACGCCTCAAACTCCAACACGGCGCTGTCCCAGATGAAGGCGTGAAGCTTACTGCAGGAGGCGGAGCAACATGTCAGAACAGCGAGCAGCTCATCGTTTCCTGTGCTGTCGGTGCTGCTTACTTGTCTCGGACAGCCTGGATGGCCTCAGCGGCGCTCTCGTAGTTGTGTTTCTCCATGTGCCGGTACATGGTGCTCAGCTCCACCTGCCGTCTGAAGTAGATATCCACCGAGCTCTGCTTCACTGTGGCGTAGATGAACTTATCTGATGGGTTACGCAGCTGAAAGCAACACAACAAACAGTCACAAACGGACTCTGTGGGCTCCAGCTGGCTGAGATGCACAGCTGGCTGTGATGCACAGCTGGCTGAGATGCACAGCTGGCTGTGATGCACAGCTGGCTGAGATGCACAGCTGGCTGTGATGCACAGCTGGCTGAGATGCACAGCTGGCTGAGATGCACAGCTGGCTGTGATGCACAGCTGGCTGAGATGCACAGCTGGCTGAGATGCACACACCTGGCTGAGATGCACAGCTGGCTGAGATGCACAGCTGGCTGTGATGCACAGCTGGCTGTGATGCACAGCTGGCTGTGATGCACAGCTGGCTGTGATGCACAGCTGGCTGAGATGCACAGCTGGCTGAGATGCACAGCTGGCTGTGATGCACAGCTGGCTGAGATGCACAGCTGGCTGAGATGCACAGCTGGCTGTGATGCACAGCTGGCTGAGATGCACAGCTGGCTGAGATGCACAGCTGGCTGTGATGCACAGCTGGCTGTGATGCACAGCTGGCTGAGATGCACAGCTGGCTGTGATGCACAGCTGGCTGAGATGCACAGCTGGCTGTGATGCACAGCTGGCTGTGATGCACAGCTGGCTGAGATGCACAGCTGGCTGTGATGCACAGCTGGCTGAGATGCACAGCTGGCTGAGCCAATCACAGGCTGAGTCTGACCTGTTCTCAGTAAAAACTCCCTGCCCACTTATACAAAAACATATTCTGAGTGTCTGAGAACAAATATCTTTTAGCTTTTATTTTAGAATGAATATTTAAAGCTAAAATGTGAGTTTTCTGTGTTGTGGAACAGACTCATTGGACGGTGGGGGGGAGCCCGACTCGTCTTCATGTGTTTTATGGACCTGAAGACGACTTCCGGGCCGCTTCCTGTGTGATTATTACGGCTCCTGATCTGTTTCTGCTGTGAGTCGGACTTCTTCAGGTCCATCTGTGGCTGTGTTGGCTTCATCCAGCTGGGAGGAATTAAGGAGCAGGAGGTCGGATCGGGGGAACAGAGAGCCGGAAAGGCAAAGCTGTGGGTTCAGCAGCCTGTGGTCAGTTATAAAAGTGTCGGGAGGCTTCAGGTTAAACCTGAACAAGGTGCTTTAAACTCCAGCCTGTGTCAGACTCCAGCTGGAGTTACGGTTCCCCTCGCTGGCTGCCTCGGTTCACATGACTGCAGCTTCACTTTATTCATCTCCTGAACAGTTTGATTCCACAGCAACGAGCTCAGACAGTTTAACGCTGACAGGTCAGGGAGGAGCAGATCAGGGAGGAGCAGATCAGGGAGGAGCAGATCAGGGAGGAGCAGATCAGGGAGGAGCAGATCAGGGAGGAGCAGATCAGGGAGGAACAGATCAGGGAGGAACAGATCAGGGAGGATCAGATCAGGGAGGAGCAGATCAGGGAGGAACAGATCAGGGAGGAGGTGATCAGGGAGGAGCAGATCAGGGAGGAACAGATCAGGGAGGAGCAGATCAGGGAGGAACAGATCAGGGAGGAGGTGATCAGGGAGGAGCAGATCAGGGAGGAGCAGGTCAGGGAGGAGCAGATCAGGGAGGAACAGATCAGGGAGGAGGTGATCAGGGAGGAGCAGATCAGGGAGGAACAGATCAGGGAGGAACAGATCAGGGAGGAGCAGATCAGGGAGGAGCAGATCAGGGAGGAACAGATCAGGGAGGAGCAGGGAGGAGCAGATCAGGGAGGAACAGATCAGGGAGGAGGTGATCAGGGAGGAACAGATCAGGGAGGAGCAGATCAGGGAGGAACAGATCAGGGAGGAGGTGATCAGGGAGGAGCAGATCAGGGAGGAACAGATCAGGGAGGAGCAGATCAGGGAGGAACAGATCAGGGAGGAGGTGATCAGGGAGGAGCAGATCAGGGAGGAGCAGGTCAGGGAGGAGCAGATCAGGGAGGAACAGATCAGGGAGGAGGTGATCAGGGAGGAGCAGATCAGGGAGGAACAGATCAGGGAGGAACAGATCAGGGAGGAGCAGATCAGGGAGGAGCAGATCAGGGAGGAACAGATCAGGGAGGAGCAGATCAGGGAGGAACAGATCAGGGAGGAACAGATCAGGGAGGAGGTGATCAGGGAGGAGCAGATCAGGGAGGAACAGATCAGGGAGGAACAGATCAGGGAGGAGCAGATCAGGGAGGAACAGATCAGGGAGGAGCAGGTCAGGGAGGAGCAGATCAGGGAGGAACAGATCAGGGAGGAGGTGATCAGGGAGGAGCAGATCAGGGAGGAACAGATCAGGGAGGAACAGATCAGGGAGGAGCAGATCAGGGAGGAGCAGATCAGGGAGGAGCAGATCCTGTTCTTACCCTGGGGTCGTTGATGCCAGTGATGCGCTCCTCAGGCCGGTCCAGCACCAGGAAGGCTGCCAGGTTGGCAGTGTACGACGCTACGATGATCATAGCGAACCCCGCCCAAACCATCCCCAGGATCCTGGCCGAGAAGCTCCTGGGAGCTCCTGCAGACGGACGAAAGGAGGAAACGTTCACATGTGCAGGAATATTCTGATATTCGCCTGATATTTAAGGCCTGAAGAGGTCAGCTATGAGCAGCTATGGATATCACATCATGTGGACTTGTACAGACCTTAATCCAGAGCTGTCAGATCTGCCTATCATGACTTTTCTAAAAGCTTGTTTCTGTCACAAGACCTGGCAACATGTCTGGGTTCAAAAGGGGAAGGCTGCAGGTGGACAGACGTGTGGTGAGCTCCTGGATGTAAGGTGGGTGTTAAAGTGGGCCTGTGAACACATCATCCTGCCTGGAAGTCATTTAAAGCTGCAGTGCGTAACCTCTGGCGCCCCCTACAGGATGTATGTGTTATTACAACGACGCGGCCGGCGCCTCAGTAGGACGAGTGGCCCGGTGTGACCCGCCCCCCCACCATCACCCCTCCAACACGACGCGATTCAACAATATTTTTATGCTTTTCTGAAGAAGAACCGTCGATGCAAAAAAGGAAAAATGTTCAGAAGTAGTTTTTATCAGGACAACGTCGGAGTCTCCTCCTTCAGGGAGGAAAAGCGCCGCCGATGCAAACTCTGCTCAGTCTCCTCCTTTAGCCACTCTCTCTCTTCGCCAACAGACCTCCTGCCTTTTCTTTGGCGCTTCTTTGGGTTCTCCGCCATGTTGCTTCCAGCAGCCTCTCCTCCCTGTTCGTTGTCAGGTAAACCGAGAAGAACGCGTCACTTCCTGCTCCGCAGCGCGGGAACGAGTCGCCCCCCGACACCAAATACAAAAAGAACAAAGACTGATGAATAGGGCGAGGTGTTAGAGGAGCGGAGTAGCTTCATCAGCTCTGGATCAGCGCTGGATCAGCTGCTCTCATGGTGGCTGGAGTGAAGCGGATATTTAAATCTGGATATTTAAATCTGGATATTTGAATCTGGATATTTAAATCTGGATATTTGAATCTGGATATTTAAATCTGGATATTTGAATCTGGATATTTAAATCTGGATATTTGAATCTGGATATTTAAATCTGGATATTTAAATCTGGATATTTGAATCTGGATATTTAAATCTGGATATTTGAATCTGGATATTTGAATCTGGATATTTAAATCTGGATATTTGAATCTGGATATTTAAATCTGGATATTTGAATCTGGATATTTGAATCTGGATATTTAAATCTGGATATTTGAATCTGGATATTTGAATCTGGATATTTGAATCTGGATATTTAAATCTGGATATTTAAATCTGGATATTTGAATCTGGATTTTTGAATCTGGATATTTAAATCTGGATATTTGAATCTGGATATTTAAATCTGGATATTTAAATCTGGATATTTAAAGACACGTAGACGTTACGCACTGCAGCTTTAAACATGGTTGCCTCCACATTATCTCGCTGTGCATGAAGCCATCTGACGGCGTTCGTTACCTTCTCCGATCCCAGAGTTGAGCAGAACTCCCCATGAGAACCACATGGCGGAGGACAGCGTCAGGGCGTCTTCTTCCTCTTCTTCACTGTTCACTTTAAACCTTCCGAACGGGCTGCGGACACACGGCGTCGTGTTTAACCGTGTTTGATCCCGCTGGCTCCGCCCCCCCGCTCTGTGTCGTGCTGCTTACCTGAACCGGTCTAATAGGTAAAGCATCACTGCCACCACATGGACCGACAGACCGACTAACAGCCACAGTGTGCTCTGGAACGGCTGCATGAATGAGTCCAGAGTGCTGCGAGGGATTTCCTGAACACACAGCAACACACACACTCACACACTGGAACGGGCTTCTGCTGAAAGCTTTACGAGGAGCTGAATAACGAGGAGCTGAATAACGAGGAGCTGAATAACGAGGAGCTGAAAACTCGTCTGAGAGCAGAGCCATCAATACCAGCTAAAATAAATCACTGAGTCGGACTGAGGCTGCAGCGTGTGAACGCCAGCATTCACACGGCCAGTCTGTGCTTCCTGCTGAGTCATCAGAGGATTCAGGACGCCTCTCAGATCTGATCCCGTTTATTCAGAAGCTGAATTAACTGAATTAACCTAACTACAAACTGCAGGAGGCGGAGCAAACCAAAGACGGGTCGAGGAGCTCCAGCTTCACCTTTCTTCAGACTGAGATCCAGCTCCAATAATCCTCCATCCGGAAGGATCATCTCAGCTGAAGATGGAAGTTAATTTGACTCTAAAACTGAACTAAATCTACTTTCTAAATTTAGATCCTTTCTGTTTGGATCCTTCATCTACAGGAATATCCCAAAGCTGCCAGCAGGTGAAAGCAGGTGAATTATAAAAAGATGAGTCTCACTGCTGGAGCTTTGACCCACTTTTAACAGCTGAGCCTGAGTTTGGACGTAAAAACTCTGAAACTGTTGATGGAAATCAGAAGTCTGTCCCACCAGTGTTTGGTTAAAGCTCTCATGCTGAACCAACAGCAGGTTGAATTATTTAGCTGTACAGCAGCTGATAAAACCATGAGAAACAGCTGCACAGCCTCACAGAGATCAGCAGAAACATTCACAGGTAGTTTGTGTCGTTTTTCATCACCAGGTGTTCCCGTTATGCTGCCAATGCTAACAATGCTGCCAATGTGGATGCTAACAGAGTGAGCTAGCTGTTCCCTGCAGTTTCAGTTATAAATGTTAGCCAGGGGTTCTTAGATGGATGCTAACAGTGTGAGCTAGCTGTTCCCTTTAGTTTCAGTTATAAATGTTAGCCAGGGGTTCTTAGATGGATGCTAACAGTGTGAGCTAGCTGTTCCCTGTAGTTTCAGTTATAAATATAAGCCAGGGGTTCTTAGGTGGATGCTAACAGTGTTAGCTAGCTGTTCCCTGCAGTTTCAACTAAGCTATCTCGGGTTGCCACATGTCCCGTAAAATACAGAATCGTCCTTTATTTAAATGTGGCGTCAAAATGGAACCAAAACCGGACGCGATTTGTTCCGTATTTTGAAAAATATCACAGGAAAAACTAAGGCCAGCAGAACTTTCGTTGACTGTATGGCGGGATTTACGCAGGACTTCCGGTCCGCTGTCCCTGGCTACCTGCTAACAACACCTTTTAAAAATGTCTGCTACACCCGATTCATTCCCCTGAAGGGAAAACGCTTACAGAAGAACACAAATGAGTGGAGACCATCACAGGGCACAGGGTGTAAATATATGTTTATAAAACTGTGATCCGGCGCTCACCTTCTTGACGAGGATGGTGAGCCCCTGGTATTTGAAGGGTTTGGAAAACTCGATGTACTGAGCGCGCTCGTTGTTGATGGTGAGGGGGGCCACGATCATGTCGGCCAGGCCTCCCAGCAGCTCTCCCATCATCCCGTTCCACTCCTTCTTATTGCTGTTGTTGACCTGCAGGAGGGAGGTCAGAGGTCAGCGAATCCAATCCTCTACGGTTCAAAGGATGAATAAATACTGTTTAAAGGACCTGAAGCCTTCAATAAAACTCTTTTAAAAAAGGACCTTTTGAGTGAACATCAAAGCTGAGAGTGAGCAGAACACTAAAGAAGTGAGTTATTTCAGACTAAAACCAGCAGGAAGCGCTCGTCCTCTGGTGTTTTCCTCCAGCAGATCCCTCCTGTCTGCTTTTATTTTCAGCCTGAAATTATTTTAAACAACACACAAGCTTCTCCAGTCGGTGAAGTTCACACCTTCTCAGCTGCTTTCCAAACATTTCCTCTTTCGGCTCGGAGGAAGAAACCATCTGCCCTGATCAGACTCTCTCTACATGATTCATGAAATATGAGCAGGACTTTATTCGTTATTTTGAATTATCACTTTCATTTTTAACACTTCCCTGGTTTCCCCTCAGAGACGTGAACATCGTCTATAAGTCTGTATGGAGGCTCATAAAAGACTGACGACAACGGGCTGAAACATGAAAACATCCATTTTAATCCATTAACACCAGCAGCAGGATTTAAAGGTTTTACAGGATTTACATATTCAGTAAAACTCCTTCTTCCTGTTCCTGGGAGCAGATATCAGGGCGTCTGAGGTGTAAAACTCCTTCTTCCTGCTCCTGGGAGCATATATCAGGGCGTCTGAGGTGTAAAACTCCTTCTTCCTGCTCCTGGGAGCAGATATCAGGGCGTCTGAAGTGTAAAACTCCTTCTTCCTGTTCCTGGGAGCATATATCAGGGCGTCTGAAGTGTAAAACTCCTTCTTCCTGCTCCTGGGAGCATATATCAGGGCGTCTGAAGTGTAAAACTCCTTCTTCCTGTTCCTGGGAGCATATATCAGGGCATCTGAAGTGTAAAACTCCTTCTTCCTGCTCCTGGGAGCAGATATCAGGGCGTCTGAAGTGTAAAACTCCTTCTTCCTGTTCCTGGGAGCATATATCAGGGCGTCTGAAGTGTAAAACTCCTTCTTCCTGTTCCTGGGAGCAGATATCAGGGCGTCTGAAGTGTAAAACTCCTTCTTCCTGTTCCTGGGAGCATATATAAGGGCGTCTGAAGTGTAAAACTCCTTCTTCCTGCTCCTGGGAGCATATATCAGGGCGTCTGAAGTGTAAAACTCCTTCTTCCTGTTCCTGGGAGCAGATATCAGGGCGTCTGAAGTGTAAAACTCCTTCTTCCTGTTCCTGGGAGCATATATCAGGGCGTCTGAAGTGTAAAACTCCTTCTTCCTGCTCCTGGGAGCATATATCAGGGCGTCTGAAGTGTAAAACTCCTTCTTCCTGTTCCTGGGAGCAGATATCAGGGCATCTGAAGTGTAAAACTCCTTCTTCCTGCTCCTGGGAGCATATATCAGGGCGTCTGAAGTGTAAAACTCCTTCTTCCTGCTCCTGGGAGCATATATCAGGGCGTCTGAAGTGTAAAACTCCTTCTTCCTGTTCCTGGGAGCATATATCAGGGCATCTGAAGTGTAAAACTCCTTCTTCCTGCTCCTGGGAGCATATATCAGGGCGTCTGAAGTGTAAAACTCCTTCTTCCTGTTCCTGGGAGCAGATATCAGGGCGTCTGAAGTGTAAAACTCCTTCTTCCTGTTCCTGGGAGCATATATAAGGGCGTCTGAAGTGTAAAACTCCTTCTTCCTGCTCCTGGGAGCATATATCAGGGCGTCTGAAGTGTAAAACTCCTTCTTCCTGTTCCTGGGAGCAGATATCAGGGCGTCTGAAGTGTAAAACTCCTTCTTCCTGTTCCTGGGAGCATATATCAGGGCGTCTGAAGTGTAAAACTCCTTCTTCCTGCTCCTGGGAGCATATATCAGGGCGTCTGAAGTGTAAAACTCCTTCTTCCTGTTCCTGGGAGCAGATATCAGGGCGTCTGAAGTGTAAAACTCCTTCTTCCTGTTCCTGGGAGCAGATATCAGGGCGTCTGAAGTGTAAAACTCCTTCTTCCTGCTCCTGGGAGCATATATCAGGGCGTCTGAAGTGTAAAACTCCTTCTTCCTGTTCCTGGGAGCATATATCAGGGCATCTGAAGTGTAAAACTCCTTCTTCCTGCTCCTGGGAGCATATATCAGGGCGTCTGAAGTGTAAAACTCCTTCTTCCTGCTCCTGGGAGCATATATCAGGGCGTCTGAAGTGTAAAACTCCTTCTTCCTGCTCCTGGGAGCATATATCAGGGCGTCTGAAGTGTAAAACTCCTTCTTCCTGCTCCTGGGAGCAGATATCAGGGCGTCTGAAGTGTAAAACTCCTTCTTCCTGCTCCTGGTAGCATATATCAGGGCGTCTGAAGTGTAAAACTCCTTCTTCCTGCTCCTGGGAGCATATATCAGGGCGTCTGAAGTGTAAAACTCCTTCTTCCTGCTCCTGGGAGCAGATATCAGGGCGTCTGAAGTGTAAAACTCCTTCTTCCTGCTCCTAGGAGCATATATCAGGGCGTCTGAAGTGTAAAACTCCTTCTTCCTGTTCCTGGGAGCAGATATCAGGGCGTCTGAAGTGTAAAACTCCTTCTTCCTGTTCCTGGGAGCATATATCAGGGCATCTGAAGTGTAAAACTCCTTCTTCCTGCTCCTGGGAGCATATATCAGGGCGTCTGAAGTGTAAAACTCCTTCTTCCTGCTCCTGGGAGCATATATCAGGGCGTCTGAAGTGTAAAACTCCTTCTTCCTGCTCCTGGGAGCATATATCAGGGCGTCTGAAGTGTAAAACTCCTTCTTCCTGCTCCTGGGAGCAGATATCAGGGCGTCTGAAGTGTAAAACTCCTTCTTCCTGCTCCTGGTAGCATATATCAGGGCGTCTGAAGTGTAAAACTCCTTCTTCCTGCTCCTGGGAGCATATATCAGGGCGTCTGAAGTGTAAAACTCCTTCTTCCTGCTCCTGGGAGCAGATATCAGGGCGTCTGAAGTGTAAAACTCCTTCTTCCTGCTCCTGGGAGCAGATATCAGGGCGTCTGAAGTGTAAAACTCCTTCTTCCTGCTCCTAGGAGCATATATCAGGGCGTCTGAAGTGTAAAACTCCTTCTTCCTGTTCCTGGGAGCATATATCAGGGCGTCTGAAGTGTAAAACTCCTTCTTCCTGCTCCTGGGAGCAGATATCAGGGCGTCTGAAGTGTAAAACT
Source organism: Leuresthes tenuis (assembly GCF_036924035.1). Classification (NCBI taxonomy): domain Eukaryota; kingdom Metazoa; phylum Chordata; class Actinopteri; order Atheriniformes; family Atherinopsidae; genus Leuresthes; species Leuresthes tenuis. Next base: position 888,633 of record NW_027325360.1, on the reverse strand, counting down.
CCTTCTTCCTGCTCCTGGGAGCATATATCAGGGCGTCTGAGGTGTAAAACTCCTTCTTCCTGTTCCTGGGAGCATATATCAGGGCGTCTGAAGTGTAAAACTCCTTCTTCCTGCTCCTGGGAGCAGATATCAGGGCGTCTGAAGTGTAAAACTCCTTCTTCCTGCTCCTGGGAGCATATATCAGGGCGTCTGAAGTGTAAAACTCCTTCTTCCTGCTCCTGGGAGCAGATATCAGGGCGTCTGAAGTGTAAAACTCCTTCTTCCTGCTCCTGGGAGCAGATATCAGGGCGTCTGAAGTGTAAAACTCCTTCTTCCTGCTCCTGGGAGCAGATATCAGGGCGTCTGAAGTGTAAAACTCCTTCTTCCTGCTCCTAGGAGCATATATCAGGGCGTCTGAAGTGTAAAACTCCTTCTTCCTGCTCCTGGGAGCAGATATCAGGGCGTCTGAAGTGTAAAACTCCTTCTTCCTGCTCCTGGGAGCATATATCAGGGCGTCTGAGGTCACCAGCAGGTGTAAAACTCCCCAAAAACACAACCCTGGTAATTATTTAGTTCCCTTTATGTGAAAGTTCCTCCTTTAACGAGTCGTTCTGATTTTTATTTCTTAAGTACGTCACTCCTTAAGTTGGCTCCGCCTCCTCTGCTAAGCCCCGCCCCCTCACCTCCACCCTGCTGGACGGATGAAGCCAGCTTCTGGTGGAAATGTTCTGCTGTCAGCTGCACTGAGGAGCATGCATCTTCCATCCAGCAGCAGCCTCAGAGGATATCAGAGCCCAGTGGATAAACTATATCTGAGGCTAATGTTCCAGCAGAGTTAGCTAAAGACTGTGAATGTGCAGCAAACACTTTTCATCCCACTGTTTTAACAACTTGGTCCAGTTCAACGCTGGACTGAAGGAACTGAGCCACAAAGAGGATCAGTTCCAACTCTCAGAGCCTGAACTTCAGAGCAGGGAAATGGAAGCATCTGAGAAATAACTCCTCATGGTTTATTTACTGATTTATTTCTTCCTTTAGCAGCAGCTAACGCTAACAGCTAACGCTAACAGCTTAGCTAATGTTTGTCTTTATGTCGTAAATCCTTCCTCTAAAATCGTCCCACACACACAGACTTACTCGCTCCTGTGTGCCAAATTTCCCATCAGCCACCAGGTGAACCTCGTAGGTGAAGTTCATGCTCATGGCCAGCTTGATGAGCAGGTCGATGCAGAAGCCATAGCAACACTGAGGGACGATGGGCTGACCTGCACAGACAGTTTTATTTCAGATTAAAGAAGAAGTTTCATTATTTCACTGGAGGTTCAGCGTCACATGCATCATATTGGAATAATAGTCAAAAATAAACCTGGTTCTGAGCCCAAAGTTGATGAACATAAAGGCAGCACATTATTCAAATAGTTTACTGTCCTTCAATTAAATAAAGACAAGACAGAAAAAATGTATTTGGCAACGAAAAAGAAAGAATAAAAGCTGACTTCAGACGTATCTGGTTATAAATCTTAAAGTGTTCAGAGATTAAAGGAACTGCATTAGGCTGGTTTAAGTCATATTTATCTGATAGATTCCAGTTTTTTCTTGTAAATGAAGAATCTTTCTCACACGTTGGAGTAAGTCATGGAGTTCCTCAGGGTTCTGTGCTTGGACCGATTCTTTTTACTGTATACATGCTTCCATTAGGTAACATTATCAGACAGCATGGCATAAATTTCCATTGTTATGCTGATGATACTCAGCTGTACTTATCTATGAAACCAGATGAAACCAACAGGTTGGTCAGACTACAAGCCTGTCTTAAAGACAGAAAGACCTGGATGACTCAGAACTTTCTGCTTTAAAACTCAGACAAACTGAAGTTGTTCTCTTTGGACCTGAGCGCTTCAGGGAGAAATTGTCCTGTTATATAGTTACTCTAGATGGTATTTCCTTGGCTTCTAGTCCTACAGTGAGGAACCTTGGAGTTATTTTTGACCAGAATTTATCATTTGACTCACATATAAAACAGGTTTCTGCCTTCTTTCACCTTCCTAATATCATTAAAATCAGGACCATCCTGTCTCAGGGCAGAGAAACTGCTCCATGCATCTGTTCCTTCAGGACTGGATTATTGTGATTTTATGACCTTAGAATGATTTACTTCTGCAGGAAGAACATTACCGACATAAGATGTACGTAGAAGATGATTTTAGGGGATGATGGTTTGAGCGAAGTTTGAGGAAAATGGGGATCATACTCATTACGTAATGAAAATAAAGACATCGAATGAATCAACCTGGTCAAAGACGAGAAAACATAAAGACAGATGAAGGCCGGGTGGAAATCACTCCGCTAACGATGAAGAACTAACTCCACCAAACAAAGAACAAAGATCTTCACATTTTCTCCTCCACGGGTAATTTAACAGGTTGTTATCTTCAACTTCACCTCTAGGTGGCAGACATTTACTTCACCAGGAGTGTCATATTCTTCTTTTGATAATGCATCCTTAACTTCTGCCCAAAAACAATGAAAACAACCCACTCCATCCGTCCATCTGACCTTTGGTCTACTTGTGTACCTGGGATGGTCCCGTTGGGTCCAGTACAGATGACTTTCTTGATAAGAACGCCGTTAACGGTGTATTCCTCTTTACACGTGCCGTCGCTCTTTGTTGGCTTCACGTAGACAAACGGCTCCTGATGGATCGTCACGATCTGAGGAAACAACCAAGCAACAGATTCATCCTGCTGTCGGAGGAATTTAAACACATTCAAACACTTCAGCTCAGCAGAACATCATCATTACGTCATGAGAAGAAAGAATAAAGAGCAGCTTATTAGAACAGCAGAGGTCCTCGTACGGAGCCTTGGGGTGCACCATTTGTACCAGATACAGGAGAAATATTAGGAAAATATCACCTTTTCTGTGTTTGAGAGACAATCAAAACAAACTCTGACATAAAATCACATGAAATAAATATTTTTTTCTGCTTTAATTTTAAACTGCATTCATTTAAGCTTGTGTTAAAATTGCTGTTTATTGTCTCTGTTTATTTCTCACTCTCCTGTATTTATTTATTTTACTTTCCTTCACTTTATTTATTCTATTTTGATTTCACCACTTTTTAAAAAATGAAATAAATTACAAAACTTTAAGTAAATGGTAAAATCAAAATGAAATAAATCCATGTTCTATATCTGCTGAATCCAACTGAGGGTCACAGGGGGCTGGAGCCTATCCCAAGTGTGACTGGGTGAGAGGTCACCTGGACAGGTAACCAGTCCACCACAGAGACACACAACCACACTCACTCCTCAGGACAGTTTAGTGGTGGGAGGAAGCCGGAGAACCCGGAGAGAACCCACACATCCACAGACAGAACCAGCCGGGATCAGAACCTGGAACCCAGCTGCTGAACACCACCCTGCTGCCCACGTAATAAAACAAATTAAAACTACTTTCACATTCTGTACGATTAGTTTAGCTTAACTTCCTCTTTTATTTCATTTTAGTAGCAGTAGAGTTATGGGTTCATCATATAAATTTATTTCTAATTTTGGCAGTTTGAGTCTTCCATAAGTTTAACCAGTAAATGAGTTTGTTCCTAAAAGATGGATCAGAAGCAACTGTAGAAAATGTCCCGTCTTTGCTCTCAGGTTAGATGTTCTGGAGTAACCTGCTTCAGAGGTTATTCAGTGTGATTGGACCCAGTGTGGCAGGAAACAGGAAGTGAGGCTCTCCTAAAACCAGCTGCTGTGAACAGAGCTGTGGACTGAACCTGTGAGCAGGTACAGCACCTTGAGTTTGGTCGACATCTGGTATCCAACTGGTTTCTCTGTCTCTCCTCCAGGCCAGATGATCTTCCTCTGAGGGTTCATCACAACCTGAAACACACACAGCAGGCTTCAGGTTGTTGCTGCAGACAGGTTTCACCCTGACACTCTGACTAAATGACAGCATCAATACTGCAGCTGAACATCCATCTTTAAAGAGGCCGGAGGCTCTGAGACTCTCAGACTGCAGCATGTTTCTGTGCAGCCTCAGCTCTGGATATGGACTGATCCATAGCCTCAGTAATCAATAATTGATGACATGCACCTGCACAGAACTATCTTCTTTTAAACATCACAGTTCAGGTGAGCAGGACATTTCTTCTTCTACTGAACCCTGTTCAACAAGAACAGGATACTTCTCACAATCTAACAATCTGTCAAGAGTTTCTAAACCAGGCGTTTTAACCAAGTAATTAAGCATGTGAAACCAGGTGTATCAACAGGTGTTTCACAGGGTAACACCAGTTAGCATAACACCAGTTAGCATAAGACCAGTTAGCATAACACCAGTTAGCATAACACCTGTTAGCATAACACCAGTTAGCATAACACCAGTTTGAATCCCTCAAACCTCTTTAAAATAAGACAACAAGCAGGTGGAAATACATGTAAAACCAGGTGAAAGTAGTTAGAAACAAGTTCAACACAGTGGAGCAGGTATATAACTGGGTGGAGCAGGTGCATAACTGGGTGGAGCAGGTGTATAACCGGGTGGAGCAGGTATATAACTGGGTGGAGCAGGTGCATAACTGGGTGGAGCAGGTGTATAACCGGGTGGAGCAGGTATATAACTGGGTGGAGCAGGTGCATAACTGGGTGGAGCAGGTGTATAACTGGGTGGAGAAGGTGCATAACTGGGTGGAGCAGGTGTATAACCGGGTGGAGCAGATGTATAACCGGGTGGAGCAGGTGTATAACTGGGTGGAACAGGTGTATAACTGGGTGGAGTAGGTATATAACCGGGTGGAGCAGGTGTATAACTGGATGGAGTAGGTATATAACCGGGTGGAGCAGGTGTATAACTGGGTGGAGCAGGTGTATAACTGGGTGGAACAGGTATATAACCGCGTGGAGCAGGTGTATAACTGGGTGGAGTAGGTGTATAACCGGGTGGAGCAGGTGTATAACTGGGTGGAGCAGGTGTATAACTGGGTGGAGCAGGTGTATAACTGGGTGGAACAGGTATATAACTGGGTGGAGCAGGTGTATAACTGGGTGGAGCAGGTGTATAACCGGGTGGAGCAGGTGTATAACTGGGTGGAGCAGTTGCATAACCGGGTGGAGCAGGTGTATAACGGGGTGGAGCAGGTGTATAACGGGGTGGAGCAGGTGTATAACCGGGTGGAGCAGGTGTATAACGGGGTGGAGCAGGTGTATAACCGGGTGGAGCAGGTGTATAACCGGGTGGAGCAGGTGTATAACCGGGTGGAGCAGGTGTATAACCGGGTGGAGCAGGTGTATAACGGGGTGGAGCAGGTGTATAACTGGGTGGAGCAGGTGTATAACGGGGTGGAGCAGGTGTATAACCGGGTGGAGCAGGTGTATAACCGGGTGGAGCAGGTGTATAACCGGGTGGAGCAGGTGTATAACCGGGTGGAGCAGGTGTATAACCGGGTGGAGCAGGTGTATAACGGGGTGGAGCAGGTGTATAACTGGGTGGAGCAGGTGTATACCTGGGTGGAGCAGGTGTATGACCGGGTGGAGCAGGTGTATGACCGGGTGGAGCAGGTGTATAACCGGGTGGAGCAGGTGTATAACCGGGTGGAGCAGGTGTATAACTGGGTGGAGCAGGTGTATAACGGGGTGGAGCAGGTGTATAACTGGGTGGAGCAGGTGTATAACCGGGTGGAGCAGGTGTATAACTGGGTGGAGCAGGTGTATAACTGGGTGGAGCAGGTGTATAACCGGGTGGAGCAGGTGTATAACCGGGTGGAGCAGGTGTATAACTGGGTGGAGCAGGTGTATAACGGGGTGGAGCAGGTGTATAACTGGGTGGAGCAGGTGTATAACTGGGTGGAGCAGGTGTATAACCGGGTGGAGCAGGTGTATGACCGGGTGGAGCAGGTGTATAACCGGGTGGAGCAGGTGTATAACCGGGTGGAGCAGGTGTATAACTGGGTGGAGCAGGTGTATAACTGGGTGGAGCAGGTGTATAACCGGGTGGAGCAGGTGTATAACCGGGTGGAGCAGGTGTATAACTGGGTGGAGCAGGTGTATAACCGGGTGGAGCAGGTGTATAACCGGGTGGAGCAGGTGTATAACCGGGTGGAGCAGGTGTATAACTGGGTGGAGCAGGTGTATAACGGGGTGGAGCAGGTGTATAACCGGGTGGAGCAGGTGTATGACCGGGTGGAGCAGGTGTATAACGGGGTTACCTGAGACCCGTTGAAGACTCCAACCTGGACGACGCGGCCCGGTTTCTGCTGGTAGTTCAGGATGCTGTAGGTGGCGAAGCGCCGGTCGCCATCGTCGTTGAACTCGATGCGACCCGTCAGCCCATCGGGATACTTTGATGACATCAGCACCCTGCAGAGAAGGGGTTAGCTGCAGGGAGCTCGTCTGCTGACAGATAAACACTCAGAGGGATGACTGTAGGTGGCGTGCAGGAGGATGATGATGGTGGTGATGATGATGGTGATGATGATGATGCTGCTGGTCAGCAGACACTGATTCATCTGGCTGATGGAGCGTATTTTTCCCCCACTGAGGACGATGAGCAGCGACAGGGAGCTTTATCATCCCAGTTGTGTCGCTCTGACTCCACTGAATCCAGATCAGCGGAGCGTCTCACTTTGATTTAAATGTTCATCTCCAGCTGAATGAAATGAGTCCTCAGACTCTGACATCGAGCCAAACACACTCTGTGTTCATTAAACCAAGAAGGTGCACGAGCCTCAGTGCACAGCAGCGAGTCCAACACTCAGAGGTCTCTGTCCTCAACTCAAAACTTTCTTCAGTTCAGTTTAATATGACAAAGTTACATCATATTCCCTGTAATTCCTTATTATTGTTCTGTCCCACAGATTCTCTGAAAAGCCTCCAGCTGATCCAAAACCCTGCAGCCAGAGTTCTGCTGAGATCTAACAGCAGAGATCATGTTTCTCCAGTTTTAGCTTCTCTTCATTGGCTCCCTGTTAGATTCAGAATAGAATTTAAGATTCTTCTCCTCACATATAAAGTTCTTAATGACCGAGCTCCATCACATCTTAAAGATCTCACAGTTGGATATTTCCCCAACAGAGCACTTTGCTCTCAGGCTGCAGGTTTCCTTGTGGTTCCCAGAGTTTCTAAAAGCAGAATGGGAGGCAGAGCCTTCAGTTATCAGGCCCCTAAAAGCAGAACGGGAGGCAGAGCCTTCAGTTATCAGGCCCCTAAAAGCAGAATGGGAGGCAGAGCCTTCAGTTATCAGGCCCCTAAAAGCAGAATGGGAGGCAGAGCCTTCAGTTATCAGGCCCCTAAAAGCAGAATGGGAGGCAGAGCCTTCAGTTATCAGGCCCCTAAAAGCAGAATGGGAGGCAGAGCCTTCAGTTATCAGGCCCCTAAAAGCAGAATGGGAGGCAGAGCCTTCAGTTATCAGGCCCCTAAAAGCAGAATGGGAGGCAGAGCCTTCAGTTATCAGGCCCCTAAAAGCAGAATGGGAGGCAGAGCCTTCAGTTATCAGGCCCCTAAAAGCAGAATGGGAGGCAGAGCCTTCAGTTATCAGGCCCCTAAAAGCAGAATGGGAGGCAGAGCCTTCAGTTATCAGGCCCCTAAAAGCAGAATGGGAGGCAGAGCCTTCAGTTATCAGGCCCCTAAAAGCAGAATGGGAGGCAGAGCCTTCAGTTATCAGGCCCCTAAAAGCAGAATGGGAGGCAGAGCCTTCAGTTATCAGGCCCCTAAAAGCAGAATGGGAGGCAGAGCCTTCAGTTATCAGGCCCCTCTCTGTGGAACCAGCTGCCAGTTTGGCTTCAGGAAGCAGACACCCTCTCTACCTTTAAGATCAGGCTGAAACTTTCCTTTCTGATAAAGCTTATAGTTAGGGATGGCTCAGGTGAGCCTGAAACATCCCATAGTTCTGCTGCTATAGGCCCAGCCTGCTGGGGGAGCTCCCATGATGCACCTCTCCTCCCTCCATGTTCTGCTGCTATAGGCCCAGCCTGCTGGGGGAGCTCCCATGATGCACCTCTCCTCCCTCCATGTACAGATGACATCATTGCTGTCATTAACTTGTGTTTCTCTCTCTCAGCAGGTGTCTCTGGCCTGGTGTTACGCTGCTTGTTGTCCCCTCTTTCCTGTCCTCTCAGCCCCAGCTGGTCCAGGCAGATGGACCCTTCCTGGTTCTGGTTCTGATGGAGGTTTCTTCCTGGTTCTGGTTCTGATGGAGGTTTCTTCCTGGTTCTGGTTCTGATGGAGGTTTCTTCCTGTTAAAAGGGAGTTTTTTCTCTCCACAGTGCAGCTCAGGATCAGAGAGAAGTTTCAGTCTGTTGGTTTCCTGAGCTAAGAAACTGTTTTAATTGGCTCTAAATTAATTGGACTCATTTGGTGTCTTTCCCAGCTGGTCAAATGGAAGCAAACTTCTGCATTATTGAAAAACTGCGTGAAGATCAACCAACGAAATTCTCATTTAAGGGGAATACATGTTTAAATAAAGCTCATTTATCTTCTATGTGTTGACAGTTGACCCAGTGATGGAATTCAGACAGAAAACAGACAGAAAACAGACAGAAAACAGAGGTTCTGAGACCGTTCAAGCTGAACGCTGCAGGTGGTACCGACCGTTTGAAGAGCGGCCCGGTCCTCCAGATGTTGGTGTTTCCCACGCAGCCTCGTGGAGGCTCCGTGATGTTCTCCTTCTCAAACAGCTCCTGCAGAGACTGAGCCACCACGGCCACAGCGTCCGCGATGTGAGCCGACTCGTTCTTACCGTTAATCAGCTGGAGGCCCAGCAGGCCTGTGCCGCACACACAGCAGGAAGTTACACACAGCAAATACTGTCCTCATTCACATGAACGCATGCTAATTAAACACCACACACATCATCTGACCTCAGAGGTAATTAGAAAGTGTCTCAGTGTAATTGCAACACACAGTTGGAGCCTCAGGCGTCAGGTCAGTGTTCAGTACAACCAAACTGCATGCTGGGAGTTCACTCTGACAATCACAGCGTTTTCTCAGCGCAAAAAAGCCCCACTGAGACATTCTGAACTGTGGCTGGTGTTCTTCTGCAACAGAATCATTATGCTGTGAAGAAAAGTGTCCACATCTGTCCTCCAGTTGAGTCACAACAACCAGCTCACACTGTTAGCATCCACCGAAGAACCCCGGCTAACATTTAGAACTGAAACTACAGGGAACAGCTAGCTCACACTGTTAGCATCCACCGAAGAACCCCGGCTAACATTTATAACTGAAACTACAGGGAACAGCTAGCTCACACTGTTAGCATCCACCGAAGAACCCCGGCTAACATTTATAACTGAAACTGCAGGGAACAGCTAGCTCACACTGTTAGCATCCACCTAAGAACCCCTGGCTAACATTTATAACTGAAACTACAGGGAACAGCTAGCTCACACTGTTAGCATCCACCGAAGAACCCCGGCTAACATTTATAACTTAAACTGCAGGGAACACCTAGCTCACTCTGTTAGCATCCACCGAAGAACCCCGGCTAACATTTATAACTTAAACTGCAGGGAACACCTAGCTCACTCTGTTAGCATCCACCGAAGAACCCCTGGCTAACATTTGTAACTGAAACTACAGGGAACAGCTAGCTCACTCTGTTAGCATCCACCGAAGAACCCCTGGCTAACATTTGTAACTGAAACTACAGGGAACAGCTAGCTCACACTGTTAGCATCCACCTAAGAACCCCTGGCTAACATTTATAACTTAAACTGCAGGGAACACCTAGCTCACTCTGTTAGCATCCACCGAAGAACCCCTGGCTAACATTTGTAACTGAAACTACAGGGAACAGCTAGCTCACTCTGTTAGCATCCACCGAAGAACCCCGGCTAACATTTATAACTGAAACTACAGGGAACAGCTAGCTCACACTGTTAGCATCCACCGAAGAACCCCGGCTAACATTTATAACTGAAACTACAGGGAACAGCTAGCTCACACTGTTAGCATCCACCGAAGAACCCCGGCTAACATTTATAACTGAAACTGCAGGGAACAGCTAGCTCACACTGTTAGCATCCACCTAAGAACCCCTGGCTAACATTTATAACTGAAACTACAGGGAACAGCTAGCTCACACTGTTAGCATCCACCGAAGAACCCCGGCTAACATTTATAACTGAAACTACAGGGAACAGCTAGCTCACACTGTTAGCATCCACCTAAGAACCCCTGGCTAACATTTATAACTTAAACTGCAGGGAACACCTAGCTCACTCTGTTAGCATCCACCGAAGAACCCCTGGCTAACATTTGTAACTGAAACTACAGGGAACAGCTAGCTCACTCTGTTAGCATCCACCGAAGAACCCCTGGCTAACATTTGTAACTGAAACTACAGGGAACAGCTAGCTCACACTGTTAGCATCCACCTAAGAACCCCTGGCTAACATTTATAACTGAAACTGCAGGGAACAGCTAGCTCACACTGTTAGCATTCACCAAAAACAGATAAAAACTGGTTTGGAAAAAGATTTCTAATCAGCTGCAATGGAAACAACCGACCAACAGACTAAGGATCTGACATGCTAATGTGCTAAAACATGTTGCTAATCATCCTGTGAGCTAACAGTCCTGAAACTTTAACAACAGCATTCAAGATTAACCTAATGTCACTGGTGTCACTTGTTCTAATTAAACTGACTCGAGCACATAAACTGTGCAAAATATATTTTATATTTTTATATTTTTATATTTTATATGCAGTCTATGGATAGCAGGGATGCTAACATGCTAGCAGAGTGTTGCTCCGTTAGCTGGAGCAGCAAATACAGAAACTTTTTCCTCATAATGCGACAAAGACTCTGGTGAAGAAAACCAACACAACCATCCAGAATGTGGCAGTTGTGCTTCACAGGTTTCTTTTCAGGGAACTGTTTCAGAAACAGGGGGGGGGGGGGGGGCAGCATAACGGGAACACCTGGTGATGAAAAACGACACAAACTACCTGTGAATGTTTCTGCTGATCTCTGTGAGGCTGTGCAGCTGTTTCTCATGGTTTTATCAGCTGCTGTACAGCTAAATAATTCAACCTGCTGTTGGTTCAGGATGAGAGCTTTAACCAAACACTGGTGGGACAGACTTCTGATTTCCATCAACAGTTTCAGAGTTTTTACGTCCAAACTCAGGCTCAGCTGTTAAAAGTGGGTCAAAGCTCCAGCAGTGAGACTCATCTTTTTATAATTCACCTGCTTTCACCTGCTGGCAGCTTTGGGATATTCCTGTAGATGAAGGATCCAAACAGAAAGGATCTAAATTTAGAAAGTTTTCTTTCTAAAGAATCAACAAAGGGAAGTTTGCTGTAACAACAAACCTGATTTCAACAAAATAACAAAAACCAAAGTGTGTCGTTTGGTTTCTAGAAACTAGATTCAGTGATGTTCAATTAAACATCGCTGTAAGTTAAACTGTGGAACCAAGCATAGAACCTGCTGCAGCACTCAGTGAAAGGTGTTCTGGAGCCAAAGAAAGACAGAAAGTTTATAGAATCTACAGCAACAGCTTCTGGAGCTTCTCCAAGCAGCAGGTTACCTGCTGACAGGTGAGGGTGTCAGGATTGGGTATAAAAGCAGCTTCCACCAAAGGTTCAGCCTCTCCAACAAGGATGGGTCGTGGCTCACCGCTTTGGGCCAAACTCCATCAGAGAATCATCAATAAGTTCAGGAAATATTCCTCAGAGTCAGACTGGAAAGAACTTTGGTCTTTCAGCATCTACAGAGCAGGATATTGGGAACAGATTCAGGGAGTCTGGGGAAGTCTCAGTGTGGAAAGGCCAAGGACAGAAAGCCCTGTTGGATGAGCTCGGAGCCCTCAGGCAGCACTGCAGGAGAAACCGTCAGGCCACCATGATCCATACAGCCACATGGGCTCAGGAGGAGCTGGGAAAAGCATTTCCACTCAACACAGTCCACGGCTGCATCCAGAAATGTGAGCTGAAGCTGCATCACACCAGGAGGAGCTCGAATGGACTCAGATTCCTGTGAAAAACTCAGTTCAAAGCTTTAAAAAGAGTCATTAAAGGAAGCTGAAGGATGGGAACATGAGTCTGGAGCAGCTTTCACTGAGTTCTGATGCTGCAGATTCTGGATTTGGTTCTGTTTTCTAAACCCAAAGAAGCTGGTCAGAGAAGACTCTTAAATCCTTTCTTTGGACTTGTTTCTGTTAAATAAAGGTTAAAACTAATTAATAACAAACTTAAGTTTCTGTTGTATTTGAGATATTTTCTAAAGATGTCTAGAGATGAAGTCTATGTCCATCTTTTTAATGTTTAGCTCTTTGAACAACTTTCTCATGAATACTGGAATGAAAACAGCTAATCAGGTGGGATTTGTCTGATTTGATGAAGAGTTTTAGCCGGGTGTTGCAGAGAGTCTGGTCCAGTGAGCTGGTGTTACACTGAAACACTTCCTCGAAAACAAAAGCTCCAACTTGCTGAACAGACGAAACAACAGGATCGCTTTCAGAGTGCAGTCTGGCTGCACTTTTAGAAAAATGATGGATCCATTTTCTAAACTTTGACATTTTTTTAAGAGTGCAGCAGCCGCCCAGTGAGGGAGTTTTCTGGAGGAGAAGCACGTCAACAGAGTGGGAGTCTGATTATTCAGCAGCCAGAGAGAGTCACGGTGCGATGGTGTCTATGCAGCTGCCTCACAAAGGGTGCCCTTACTACAGGTGCTACACCAACAAGCACCTGAGGAGCTTTGACCACAGCTCTGCTGAGGAGAAACTTCCGGTTTCCACTTCAGCAACGTTTTTCTCAGTTTCTCAGCAGATTTATTTGGCTGTTGTCAGTCTGACAAAAACGTAACTTTCAAACTCTGAAGTCAGAAGGTCTGAACAGTAAAAGTGACATCGGAGAATTTGGTTCATGTTTTCCTCTTTGGCTCCACTTGTGGGACCACTATCAGAAATACAAACCTCCAATCTGATCCCTGCACATCTGATCTGATCCCTGCACATCTGATCCCTGCACATCTGATCCCTGCACATCTGAGTCCTGCACATCTGAGTCCTGCACATCTGAGCCCTGCACATCTGATCTGATCCCTGCACATCTGATCCCTGCACATCTGATCCCTGCACATCTGAGTCCTGCACATCTGAGTCCTGCACATCTGAGTCCTGCACATCTGAGTCCTGCACATCTGAGTCCTGCACATCTGAGCCCTGCACATCTGAGTCCTGCACATCTGAGCCCTGCACATCTGAGTCCTGCACATCTGAGCCCTGCACATCTGAGTCCTGCACATCTGAGTCCTGCACATCTGATCCCTGCACATCTGATCCCTGCACATCTGATCTGATCCCTGCACATCTGATCTGATCCCTGCACATCTGAGCCCTGCACATCTGATCCCTGCACATCTGAGTCCTGCACATCTGATCCCTGCACATCTGATCCCTGCACATCTGAGTCCTGCACATCTGATTCCTGCACATCTGATCCCTGCACATCTGATCCCTGCACATCTGATCCCTGCACATCTGATCCCTGCACATCTGATCCCTGCACATCTGATCCCTGCACATCTGAGCCCTGCACATCTGATCCCTGCACATCTGATCCCTGCACATCTGAGTCCTGCACATCTGATCCCTGCACATCTGAGCCCTGCACATCTGATCCCTGCACATCTGAGTCCTGCACATCTGATCCCTGCACATCTGATCCCTGCACATCTGAGTCCTGCACATCTGAGCCCTGCACATCTGAGCCCTGCACATCTGATCCCTGCACATCTGAGTCCTGCACATCTGATCCCTGCACATCTGATCCCTGCACATCTGATCCCTGCACATCTGATCCCTGCACATCTGAGCCCTGCACATCTGATCCCTGCACATGAATTTGTTGTCATGCCGAAAGCCCACAAAGTAAAACAGTGTGGTGCAGGGCTGGAAACCAAAGTCATAAACTGCGGATCTCAGCCAGGAGCCACTCAAGGGAAGTTTCAGGGCCAAGAATATGAATAAAAAGTTAGTGCACTTCAAAAACGTCAGGCGAACCCAATTTTCAGGTTCATAAACTTCTCCAGCGTTGCGTTAAGCGACAGCAGAAGAATTTACTTTTCTTGTCTGAGTGAGATTTAAGAAGAAATAGAGCTGCCTCCATACTTTATACAATCCTCTGGCTGGCAGAGTAATCATGTGACTCTAATCCCCGCCCTTTGGCTTCGGGTTGCAGTGGGCGGGGCCTCTGTTGACCAATGAGGGTAGAGCATCAAGCAGGTAGCAGAAAGCAGCAGAGGCATCTTACCAGTATTCGACTGGACACACGTCATGGTTACCGCAGCAACATTAGCTGTTTACCACCCCACCCCCACCCCGGCAGGCCTGAATAATAACCCCCCACCCTCCCCATGCGATCGGCTTGTGTACTGTGAGAACGGGCGGGCAGACGACACACACTATAGAAAATGAAACAAACAAAAGATGTTAGACACATTAAAGCCACACAGTTTGAACGAGCCAGAACAGAAACCAGTGGTTAGGAACCTTTAAACACGTCCGCCCACCTCCAGTGTTTAAACGTTCAACCAGCAGTCAGAAGAACCAGAGAAACACACCAGGACACCCAGAAGCTAACTGACAGTGAGGAGGAGGACGGTTAGCTTCCTCCATCTGAGATGTAGAGCAGAACCAGAGGAAGAGCAGCTGTGTTTCCATCCAATCACTTTAAAGCTCAGCAGGAAAATGGAAAATCTACTGAGTTTCAGCATCGACCACCTGACATCACTTCAGACTGAACTAAACCATGAAAAGAACTTTGTCTGAGCAGCTGATCGGGCTGATGTTCAGGCAAAGACCTCAAAGATGCTGGATGAAGCATTCTGAACTTTTAGTACAATTAGAGCCCTGATCCAGTTTCTTTCTGTTCCTGTAACCTTTAAAATGTCCTGATCAATAGTTCTGCAGCTTTCTGAAACCTTTAAAGTGTCCTGATCAATAGTTCTGCAGCTTTCTGAAACCTTTAAAGTGTCCTGATCAATAGTTCTGCAGCTTTCTGAAGCTCTTTCACAGTTTTTCTGCTTTTTCCCTCATTTTCAGTCCTTGTTCCTGAGCATTTTCAGTGTTTTTTCTTTGTTCAGCCACTTAACTCTGACCTTTGAACCCTTCAGGCAGAAAAAAGGCTCCTAACTCAAGGGATGAACCAGTGTTGTGTCGACACAGAACAGACAACTTAGCAAAGAAGCCATTTTAAACTGGATCTTTAGGCACTTTGTTACCAGCAGCCTGTCACAAAGACACATCATTTGTTCCCATTTCTTTAGCTGCATCTATGAAAAACAGCAAAGAAAACACAGTTTGACAGACAGAAAATAGGATTTCTGCAGCAACAAGGTGATTCCCAAAGAGCTATTAGCTGAAAACTTGGCATATCTCAGCATGGTGTGCAGTGTGTCCTTAAAACATTTGAGGAAACTGGACAAGTGGAGGACAAAAGAAGAAGTGTCAGGCCTAAAAAACTATCTCCAGCAGATGAACAGGATCTGAAAGTGATGTCCTTAAGAAAGAGGAAAAAATCCAGCTGTGACCTGACAGGACCTGAGAGATGCATCTGGACCTTCAGCTGATCCATCTACTGTTGGCCCAAGCCTCATCAGAAATGGTCTCCATGGAAGGGTGGCTGTCAAGAAGCCGTTCTTAAGGAAGGGAAACAGGGAGAAAAGGCTGAGCTGTGCCAAATGACACAAGAAGTGGACTGAAAATCAGTGGCAACAGGTCTTATGGAGGGATGAATCCTCCCCAGAGCCCGGACCTCAACATTATTGAAGCAGTGTGGGATCATCTGACAGAGAACGGAACAAAAGGCAGCCCACATCCAAAGAAGAGCTTTGGGATGTCCTTCAAGAAGCCTGGAGAACTATTCCTGAAGACTCCTTAAAGAAATGACAGAAAGCTTGTCTCAGAGGGTTCAGGCTGTGTTGGAGAATAAAGGAGCTCAGACCAGAGATTCACTTTAAAGCTGCTGAGAACTGAGAAAAACTCTGTTTCTGCCTCAGATTCTGGGTTTATGTTCAGGTTTCAACATGTTTCAGTGAATCTCTGCAGCTGCTTCCTGTTTTATTTAAATAAATAAAGAAATAAGGAGTTTTAAGGAAAATCAAGAGAATTTTTCAAGGTTTTCATTGGCTTTAATTGTGATGTCATCTTGTGTCTTAAAAATGAATCTCAGACTTTTTTTTAATTTATTTAAATTGATCCTTCGTGTCCGGCCTGTGTCAACATGTATTTAAACTGCTGTAAATTGGCCTTCTGCAGGTTTCTTCATGAGCAGCCGGCTGTTTCCCTGCATCTGCTGTCATTTAAACCTTCAGTCTGAGTTGGATGGAAACAGAGCTGCAGACAGCCAGAGAGGAAGAGGAGGACAAAGGAAGAGGAGGAAGGGGTCCACGTACCATCTGGAGCTTCGCTCAGAGCTTTGCCGTTCATCTCTCTCTCTCCGACCAGCCAGACGTAACCAGAACCCGTCATGTTGAGCTGCCGGGCTGCTTTGTACACGGCTGCAGCTTCGTCCTCACTGCAGACACAGGAAAACACAGCGTGAAACACTCCCAACAATCACTTATCTACTGATGGCTTCATGCCACAACAGTCAAAGGCTGGTTGGACAACCTCTGTAACCATGTCAGGCTCTTCCAGCTCCAGTTTGGGCTTGTGCTGATTCTCTAGTTGGGTTTCACTTTAAAAGAGACGGCCCACAATTAAGTGAACCAACCTGAGACACTGAACTCATCACCCAGGGAGCTGGCACTGACCAAATGACCCCCAAAGAACATCTAAACCCAAAATAACCCCAAACACAACACAAAGATGCAACCCTGAAAACTACAGTTTGAAACAGGATGAGGCAGACATTTCTGTGCTCATCAAACTGTGATCGGAGCAATAAAAGCAGCTGTCGCTCCACACGTTTATTCACACGTTTCAATCCTCCTGAATGAGTTGCTTTGTGGAGAAGCTCCTGCTGAACAGATCGTATTCTGAAGAACCAAATAAAGTTTCCAGTCAGCTGTTGTAACTTTCAGTCACAGTAATAAAGTTTCCTGTCAGCTGTTGTAACTTTCAGTCACAGTAATAAAGTTTCCTGTCAGCTGTTGTAACTTTCAGTCACAGTAATAAAGTTTCCTGTCAGCTGTTGTAACTTTCAGTCACAGTAATAAAGTTTCCTGTCAGCTGTTGTAACTTTCAGTCACAGTAATAAAGTTTCCTGTCAGCTGTTGTAACTTTCAGTCACAGTAATAAAGTTTCCTGTCAGCTGTTGTAACTTTCAGTCACAGTAATAAAGTTTCCCGTCAGCTGTTGTAACTTTCAGTCACAGTAATAAAGTTTCCTGTCAGCTGTTGTAACTTTCAGTCACAGTAATAAAGTTTCCTGTCAGCTGTTGTAACTTTCAGTCACAGTAATAAAGTTTCCCGTCAGCTGTTGTAACTTTCAGTCACAGTAATAAAGTTTCCTGTCAGCTGTTGTAACTTTCAGTCACAGTAATAAAGTTTCCCGTCAGCTGTTGTAACTTTCAGTCACAGTAATAAAGTTTCCCGTCAGCTGTTGTAACTTTCAGTCACAGTAATAAAGTTTCCTGTCAGCTGTTGTAACTTTCAGTCACAGTAATAAAGTTTCCTGTCAGCTGTTGTAACTTTCAGTCACAGTAATAAAGTTTCCTGTCAGCTGTTGTAACTTTCAGTCACAGTAATAAAGTTTCCTGTCAGCTGTTGTAACTTTCAGTCACAGTAATAAAGTTTCCCGTCAGCTGTTGTAACTTTCAGTCACAGTAATAAAGTTTCCCGTCAGCTGTTGTAACTTTCAGTCACAGTAATAAAGTTTCCTGTCAGCTGTTGTAACTTTCAGTCACAGTAATAAAGTTTCCTGTCAGCTGTTGTAACTTTCAGTCACAGTAATAAAGTTTCCTGTCAGCTGTTGTAACTTTCAGTCACAGTAATAAAGTTTCCCGTCAGCTGTTGTAACTTTCAGTCACAGTAATAAAGTTTCCTGTCAGCTGTTGTAACTTTCAGTCACAGTAATAAAGTTTCCTGTCAGCTGTTGTAACTTTCAGTCACAGTAATAAAGTTTCCTGTCAGCTGTTGTAACTTTCAGTCACAGTAATAAAGTTTCCCGTCAGCTGTTGTAACTTTCAGTCACAGTAATAAAGTTTCCTGTCAGCTGTTGTAACTTTCAGTCACAGTAATAAAGTTTCCTGTCAGCTGTTGTAACTTTCAGTCACAGTAATAAAGTTTCCCGTCAGCTGTTGTAACTTTCAGTCACAGTAATAAAGTTTCCTGTCAGCTGTTGTAACTTTCAGTCACAGTAATAAAGTTTCCTGTCAGCTGTTGTAACTTTCAGTCACAGTAATAAAGTTTCCTGTCAGCTGTTGTAACTTTCAGTCACAGTAATAAAGTTTCCTGTCAGCTGTTGTAACTTTCAGTCACAGTAATAAAGTTTCCTGTCAGCTGTTGTAACTTTCAGTCACAGTAATAAAGTTTCCTGTCAGCTGTTGTAACTTTCAGTCACAGTAATAAAGTTTCCTGTCAGCTGTTGTAACTTTCAGTCACAGTAATAAAGTTTCCCGTCAGCTGTTGTAACTTTCAGTCACAGTAATAAAGTTTCCTGTCAGCTGTTGTAACTTTCAGTCACAGTAATAAAGTTTCCTGTCAGCTGTTGTAACTTTCAGTCACAGTAATAAAGTTTCCCGTCAGCTGTTGTAACTTTCAGTCACAGTAATAAAGTTTCCCGTCAGCTGTTGTAACTTTCAGTCACAGTAATAAAGTTTCCTGTCAGCTGTTGTAACTTTCAGTCACAGTAATAAAGTTTCCTGTCAGCTGTTGTAACTTTCAGTCACAGTAATAAAGTTTCCTGTCAGCTGTTGTAACTTTCAGTCACAGTAATAAAGTTTCCTGTCAGCTGTTGTAACTTTCAGTCACAGTAATAAAGTTTCCCGTCAGCTGTTGTAACTTTCAGTCACAGTAATAAAGTTTCCTGTCAGCTGTTGTAACTTTCAGTCACAGTAATAAAGTTTCCCGTCAGCTGTTGTAACTTTCAGTCACAGTAATAAAGTTTCCTGTCAGCTGTTGTAACTTTCAGTCACAGTAATAAAGTTTCCTGTCAGCTGTTGTAACTTTCAGTCACAGTAATAAAGTTTCCTGTCAGCTGTTGTAACTTTCAGTCACAGTAATAAAGTTTCCTGTCAGCTGTTGTAACTTTCAGTCACAGTAATAAAGTTTCCTGTCAGCTGTTGTAACTTTCAGTCACAGTAATAAAGTTTCCCGTCAGCTGTTGTAACTTTCAGTCACAGTAATAAAGTTTCCCGTCAGCTGTTGTAACTTTCAGTCACAGTAATAAAGTTTCCCGTCAGCTGTTGTAACTTTCAGTCACAGTAATAAAGTTTCCTGTCAGCTGTTGTAACTTTCAGTCACAGTAATAAAGTTTCCTGTCAGCTGTTGTAACTTTCAGTCACAGTAATAAAATTTCCGTCAGCTGGTGTAACTTTCAGTCACAGTAATAAAGTTTCCCGTCAGCTGTTGTAACTTTCAGTCACAGTAATAAAGTTTCCCGTCAGCTGTTGTAACTTTCAGTCACAGTAATAAAGTTTCCTGTCAGCTGTTGTAACTTTCAGTCACAGTAATAAAGTTTCCTGTCAGCTGTTGTAACTTTCAGTCACAGTAATAAAGTTTCCTGTCAGCTGTTGTAACTTTCAGTCACAGTAATAGTTTCCTGTCAGCTGTTGTAACTTTCAGTCACAGTAATAGTTTCCTGTCAGCTGTTGTAACTTTCAGTCACAGTAATAAAGTTTCCTGTCAGCTGTTGTAACTTTCAGTCACAGTAATAAAGTTTCCTGTCAGCTGTTGTAACTTTCAGTCACAGTAATAAAGTTTCCTGTCAGCTGTTGTAACTTTCAGTCACAGTAATAAAGTTTCCTGTCAGCTGTTGTAACTTTCAGTCACAGTAATAAAGTTTCCCGTCAGCTGTTGTAACTTTCAGTCACAGTAATAAAGTTTCCCGTCAGCTGTTGTAACTTTCAGTCACAGTAATAAAGTTTCCTGTCAGCTGTTGTAACTTTCAGTCACAGTAATAAAGTTTCCTGTCAGCTGTTGTAACTTTCAGTCACAGTAATAAAGTTTCCTGTCAGCTGTTGTAACTTTCAGTCACAGTAATAAAGTTTCCTGTCAGCTGTTGTAACTTTCAGTCACAGTAATAAAGTTTCCCGTCAGCTGTTGTAACTTTCAGTCACAGTAATAAAGTTTCCTGTCAGCTGTTGTAACTTTCAGTCACAGTAATAAAGTTTCCCGTCAGCTGTTGTAACTTTCAGTCACAGTAATAAAGTTTCCTGTCAGCTGTTGTAACTTTCAGTCACAGTAATAAAGTTTCCTGTCAGCTGTTGTAACTTTCAGTCACAGTAATAAAGTTTCCTGTCAGCTGTTGTAACTTTCAGTCACAGTAATAAAGTTTCCTGTCAGCTGTTGTAACTTTCAGTCACAGTAATAAAGTTTCCCGTCAGCTGTTGTAACTTTCAGTCACAGTAATAAAGTTTCCTGTCAGCTGTTGTAACTTTCAGTCACAGTAATAAAGTTTCCTGTCAGCTGTTGTAACTTTCAGTCACAGTAATAAAGTTTCCTGTCAGCTGTTGTAACTTTCAGTCACAGTAATAAAGTTTCCCGTCAGCTGTTGTAACTTTCAGTCACAGTAATAAAGTTTCCCGTCAGCTGTTGTAACTTTCAGTCACAGTAATAAAGTTTCCTGTCAGCTGTTGTAACTTTCAGTCACAGTAATAAAGTTTCCCGTCAGCTGTTGTAACTTTCAGTCACAGTAATAAAGTTTCCTGTCAGCTGTTGTAACTTTCAGTCACAGTAATAAAGTTTCCTGTCAGCTGTTGTAACTTTCAGTCACAGTAATAAAGTTTCCTGTCAGCTGTTGTAACTTTCAGTCACAGTAATAAAGTTTCCCGTCAGCTGTTGTAACTTTCAGTCACAGTAATAAAGTTTCCTGTCAGCTGTTGTAACTTTCAGTCACAGTAATAAAGTTTCCTGTCAGCTGTTGTAACTTTCAGTCACAGTAATAAAGTTTCCTGTCAGCTGTTGTAACTTTCAGTCACAGTAATAAAGTTTCCCGTCAGCTGTTGTAACTTTCAGTCACAGTAATAAAGTTTCCTGTCAGCTGTTGTAACTTTCAGTCACAGTAATAAAGTTTCCTGTCAGCTGTTGTAACTTTCAGTCACAGTAATAAAGTTTCCTGTCAGCTGTTGTAACTTTCAGTCACAGTAATAAAGTTTCCTGTCAGCTGTTGTAACTTTCAGTCACAGTAATAAAGTTTCCCGGTCAGCTGTTGTAACTTTCAGTCACAGTAATAAAGTTTCCTGTCAGCTGTTGTAACTTTCAGTCACAGTAATAAAGTTTCCCGTCAGCTGTTGTAACTTTCAGTCACAGTAATAAAGTTTCCTGTCAGCTGTTGTAACTTTCAGTCACAGTAATAAAGTTTCCTGTCAGCTGTTGTAACTTTCAGTCACAGTAATAAAGTTTCCTGTCAGCTGTTGTAACTTTCAGTCACAGTAATAAAGTTTCCTGTCAGCTGTTGTAACTTTCAGTCACAGTAATAAAGTTTCCTGTCAGCTGTTGTAACTTTCAGTCACAGTAATAAAGTTTCCCGTCAGCTGTTGTAACTTTCAGTCACAGTAATAAAGTTTCCCGTCAGCTGTTGTAACTTTCAGTCACAGTAATAAAGTTTCCCGTCAGCTGTTGTAACTTTCAGTCACAGTAATAAAGTTTCCTGTCAGCTGTTGTAACTTTCAGTCACAGTAATAAAGTTTCCTGTCAGCTGTTGTAACTTTCAGTCACAGTAATAAAGTTTCCCGTCAGCTGTTGTAACTTTCAGTCACAGTAATAAAGTTTCCCGTCAGCTGTTGTAACTTTCAGTCACAGTAATAAAGTTTCCTGTCAGCTGTTGTAACTTTCAGTCACAGTAATAAAGTTTCCTGTCAGCTGTTGTAACTTTCAGTCACAGTAATAAAGTTTCCCGTCAGCTGTTGTAACTTTCAGTCACAGTAATAAAGTTTCCCGTCAGCTGTTGTAACTTTCAGTCACAGTAATAAAGTTTCCTGTCAGCTGTTGTAACTTTCAGTCACAGTAATAAAGTTTCCTGTCAGCTGTTGTAACTTTCAGTCACAGTAATAAAGTTTCCCTGTCAGCTGTTGTAACTTTCAGTCACAGTAATAAAGTTTCCCGTCAGCTGTTGTAACTTTCAGTCACAGTAATAAAGTTTCCCTGTCAGCTGTTGTAACTTTCAGTCACAGTAATAAAGTTTCCTGTCAGCTGTTGTAACTTTCAGTCACAGTAATAAAGTTTCCGTCAGCTGTTGTAACTTTCAGTCACAGTAATAAAGTTTCCCGTCAGCTGTTGTAACTTTCAGTCACAGTAATAAAGTTTCCCGTCAGCTGTTGTAACTTTCAGTCACAGTAATAAAGTTTCCTGTCAGCTGTTGTAACTTTCAGTCACAGTAATAAAGTTTCCTGTCAGCTGTTGTAACTTTCAGTCACAGTAATAAAGTTTCCGTCAGCTGTTGTAACTTTCAGTCACAGTAATAAAGTTTCCTGTCAGCTGTTGTAACTTTCAGTCACAGTAATAAAGTTTCCTGTCAGCTGTTGTAACTTTCAGTCACAGTAATAAAGTTTCCTGTCAGCTGTTGTAACTTTCAGTCACAGTAATAAAGTTTCCTGTCAGCTGTTGTAACTTTCAGTCACAGTAATAAAGTTTCCTGTCAGCTGTTGTAACTTTCAGTCACAGTAATAAAGTTTCCTGTCAGCTGTTGTAACTTTCAGTCACAGTAATAAAGTTTCCTGTCAGCTGTTGTAACTTTCAGTCACAGTAATAAAGTTTCCCGTCAGCTGTTGTAACTTTCAGTCACAGTAATAAAGTTTCCTGTCAGCTGTTGTAACTTTCAGTCACAGTAATAAAGTTTCCTGTCAGCTGTTGTAACTTTCAGTCACAGTAATAAAGTTTCCTGTCAGCTGTTGTAACTTTCAGTCACAGTAATAAAGTTTCCTGTCAGCTGTTGTAACTTTCAGTCACAGTAATAAAGTTTCCTGTCAGCTGTTGTAACTTTCAGTCACAGTAATAAAGTTTCCTGTCAGCTGTTGTAACTTTCAGTCACAGTAATAAAGTTTCCTGTCAGCTGTTGTAACTTTCAGTCACAGTAATAAAGTTTCCTGTCAGCTGTTGTAACTTTCAGTCACAGTAATAAAGTTTCCTGTCAGCTGTTGTAACTTTCAGTCACAGTAATAAAGTTTCCTGTCAGCTGTTGTAACTTTCAGTCACAGTAATAAAGTTTCCTGTCAGCTGTTGTAACTTTCAGTCACAGTAAT
>NW_027325360.1:753891-865205 GCF_036924035.1 Leuresthes tenuis | reverse complement strand
AACAGGACCAGAGTCAGGACCAACAGGACCAGAGTCAGGACCAACAGGACCAGAGTCAGGACCAACAGGACCAGAGTCAGGTCCAACAGGACCAGTGTCAGGACCAACAGGACCAGAGTCAGGACCAACAGGACCAGAGTCAGGTCCAACAGGACCAGTGTCAGGACCAACAGGACCAGTGTCAGGACCAACAGGACCAGAGTCAGGACCAACAGGACCAACAGGACCAACAGGACCAGTGTCAGGACCAACAGGACCAACAGGACCAACAGGACCAGAGTCAGGACCAACAGGACCAACAGGACCAGAGTCAGGACCAACAGGACCAACAGGACCAGAGTCAGGACCAACAGGACCAGAGTCAGGTCCAACAGGACCAACAGGACCAACAGGACCAGTGTCAGGACCAACAGGACCAGAGTCAGGACCAACAGGACCAGTGTCAGGACCAACAGGACCAACAGGACCAACAGGACCAGTGTCAGGACCAGATGGCCCAAGGTCAAGACAAGCAAGTCTACAGTCAGCAGCAAAGGTCCAAATAAAGGCGAGCTGGTCCAGCGTCAGGGTCAGGAAGTCTCGGCCGAGTTCAGCATCAGCAGATCCAACGGTCCAAAGTCCAGTTCAATCAGAGGATCCAGAGTAGAGTTCATATTTAATGATTTGTTTGGAGTCAATAATGACACCAATTTTAAAGTAGCAGTTTGGTGTTAAAAATAAGTTCTGTCAAAAGTTTTTATCTAAAGTGATAATTCATGATTCCTGATCATGTGACTTTGTTTGTTTCTTCTGCTTATTGGACGACCCAAAGTAATTAATCTGGTTTGGATCAGAACTTTAGAACCCGGGTTAATGAGCAGCTTCAGGCTCAGAACAGGTCATTCAGTGTTTGGTTATCAGCAACATGCTGACATCAGACCTACAACACGTTAAACTACGGTGAGTCCACAGAATGGAGCTCCAGTTTTATTCCAGACGAAGGTTTGTTTATGGTCTGTCTAAACAAACAACAACAAATAAACAGTCTTGGTGGAGATAAACAACAGAAGAAAAAGAAGTCGTGAAAGAGAAGCTGCAGTGAAGCCTCAAAGCCAGGAGGATGACAGAGGGATGATGGGGGGATAAAAGGAGGATGATAGATGGTTGAAAGAAGAAAGATGGAGGGATGAAAGAGCTACTAAAGGGATGAAGGAACTCACACACGGCGGCTCATGCACAGAAAGCCTGACAACCTGAATCATAGCGAAGCTAATACACAGAAACACACATTTTCATCCTGTGTGTGTGTTTGTGCATGGTCATAGTTAGTGTGCACGTTGATAGTGAGTGCTCAGGTACAACGACCGAAAATGAGGGAAAAAGCAGAAAATGTCCAAAGAAAAACTGTGAAAGAGCTTCAGAAAGCTGCAGAACTGTTGATCAGGACTCTGTGTCCAGAAGAATCAAGACCAGAACTTTTACAGCGCGTTGACAGTGAGTGTGCACGTTTATGTGTGCACGTTGGCAGTGTGTGCACGTTGACAGTGAGTGTGCACGTTTATGTGTGCACGTTGACAGTGAGTGTGCACGTTGGCAGTGAGTGTGCACGTTGACAGTGAGTGTGCACGTTTACGTGTGCACGTTGACAGTGAGTGTGCACGTTGACAGTGAGTGTGCACGTTGACAGTGAGTGTGCATGTTGGCAGTGTGTGTGCACGTTGGCAGTGTGTGTGCACGTTTACGTGTGCACGTTGACAGTGAGTGTGCACGTTGACAGTGAGTGTGCACGTTGGCAGTGAGTGTGCACGTTTACGTGTGCACGTTGACAGTGAGTGTGCACGTTGACAGTGAGTGTGCACGTGGGCAGTGTGTGTGCACGTTTACGTGTGCACGTTGACAGTGAGTGTGCACGTTGACAGTGAGTGTGCACGTTGGCAGTGAGTGTGCACGTTTACGTGTGCACGTTGACAGTGAGTGTGCATGTTGGCAGTGTGTGCGCACGTTGGCAGTGTGTGTGCACGTTTACGTGTGCACGTTGACAGTGAGTGTGCACGTTGACAGTGAGTGTGCACGTTTATGTGTGCACGTTGACAGTGAGTGTGCACGTTTACGTGTGCACGTTGACAGTGAGTGTGCACGTTGACAGTGAGTGTGCACGTTTATGTGTGCACGTCGACAGTGAGTGTGCACGTTTACGTGTGCACGTTGACAGTGAGTGTGCACGTTGACAGTGAGTGTGCACGTTTATGTGTGCACGTTGACAGTGTGTGTGTACGTTTATGTGTGCACGTTTACAGTGCGTGTGCACGTTGGCAGTGTGTGTGCACGTCGACAGTGAGTGTGCACGTCGACAGTGAGTGTGCACGTTTACGTGTGCACGTTGGCAGTGTGTGTGCACGTTGGCAGTGTGTGTGCACGTCGACAGTGAGTGTGCACGTTTACGTGTGCACGTTGGCAGTGTGTGTGCACGTTGGCAGTGTGTGTGCACGTTTACGTGTGCACGTTGACAGTGAGTGTGCACGTTGACAGTGAGTGTGCACGTTGGCAGTGAGTGTGCACGTTGACAGTGAGTGTGCACGTTTACGTGTGCACGTTGACAGTGAGTGTGCACGTTGACAGTGAGTGTGCACGTTGGCAGTGAGTGTGCACGTTTACGTGTGCACGTTGACAGTGAGTGTGCACGTTGACAGTGAGTGTGCACGTGGGCAGTGTGTGTGCACGTTTACGTGTGCACGTTGACAGTGAGTGTGCACGTTGACAGTGAGTGTGCACGTTGGCAGTGAGTGTGCACGTTTACGTGTGCACGTTGACAGTGAGTGTGCATGTTGGCAGTGTGTGCGCACGTTGGCAGTGTGTGTGCACGTTTACGTGTGCACGTTGACAGTGAGTGTGCACGTTGACAGTGAGTGTGCACGTTTATGTGTGCACGTTGACAGTGAGTGTGCACGTTTACGTGTGCACGTTGACAGTGAGTGTGCACGTTGACAGTGAGTGTGCACGTTTATGTGTGCACGTCGACAGTGAGTGTGCACGTTTACGTGTGCACGTTGACAGTGAGTGTGCACGTTGACAGTGAGTGTGCACGTTTATGTGTGCACGTTGACAGTGTGTGTGTACGTTTATGTGTGCACGTTTACAGTGCGTGTGCACGTTGGCAGTGTGTGTGCACGTCGACAGTGAGTGTGCACGTCGACAGTGAGTGTGCACGTTTACGTGTGCACGTTGGCAGTGTGTGTGCACGTTGGCAGTGTGTGTGCACGTCGACAGTGAGTGTGCACGTTTACGTGTGCACGTTGGCAGTGTGTGTGCACGTTGGCAGTGTGTGTGCACGTTTACGTGTGCACGTTGACAGTGAGTGTGCACGTTGACAGTGAGTGTGCACGTTGGCAGTGAGTGTGCACGTTTACGTGTGCACGTTGACAGTGAGTGTGCACGTTGACAGTGAGTGTGCATGTTGGCAGTGTGTGCGCACGTTGGCAGTGAGTGTGCACGTTTATGTGTGCACGTTGACAGTGTGTGTGTACGTTTATGTGTGCACGTTTACAGTGCGTGTGCACGTTGGCAGTGCGTGTGCACGTTGACAGTGAGTGTGCATGTTGGCAGTGTGTGTGCATGTTGGCAGTGAGTGTGCACGTCGACAGTGAGTGTGCACGTTGACCGTGTGTGTGCACGTTGACAGTGAGTGTGCACGTTGACAGTGTGTGTGCACGTTGGCAGTGTGTGTGCACGTTGACCGTGTGTGTGCACGTTGGCAGTGAGTGTGCACGTCGACAGTGAGTGTGCACGTTTACGTGTGCACGTTGGCAGTGAGTGTGCACGTTGACAGTGAGTGTGCACGTTGACAGTGTGTGTGCACGTTTACAGTGCGTGTGCACGTTGACCGTGTGTGTGCACGTTGGCAGTGCGTGTGCACGTTGACCGTGTGTGTGCACGTTTACAGTGCGTGTGCACGTTTACCGTGCACGTGCCCACCTTGGTCTCGCGCTCCTCCAGCAGCGTCTCCAGCCTCTTCTGAGCGGCTCGGCCTTCGTGGTCGTCGCTGACGATCAGGATGATGTGGTTCCACCTGAACTCCCTCATCAGGTCAAACCACACCTGGGCCTGGTGGGAGTACGGAGGCACCGTCCTCAGGAAGGACAGGTGGATGCTCTGAGGAGGAGGAGGTCAACACCACATCACTGCTGAGCCTCAGGTAGAGAAGGTTCAAAGTTCTGTCTAATCAATGACATTTTTACCCAATAATCTGTATTTATGGAACACATTAGCAGTTATTCTGCTTCTCACAGCTTTCAGAAACACTTCCATTCACCAGATATGGCAACAAAACATTCCTTTAAAACACATGGAACGGTTCATGTTCCAGAAAGGAAACAGAAGCCGACCAGCAGCTGCAGGTTAGTTCAGATCCATGAAAGGTCCGGCCTCCAGCTGCATAAACATGACATAATTCACTGTGTTCAGTCAGGTTCATCTGAGGAGACACAATGTGATCAATATGGTTCAGCTGCACAAAGACAAACTGAGTCTTAAAGGCCACCTGCAGTCTTCAGGAGGAGACCTTTCCGAACCGTAGGCAGAACAAGCTGAAATCAAACAGAAAACTGTCCTCCTCCAGCTGCTGAAGTGCTTCGTCTGTGTCTAACAGGATTTAAACTATTGACGTTGACATTAAAACATTTCTTTATTAACAGAGATCTCTGCTGCTCCTTCCATGAAAACCCCGGAGCAGACAAACAGATCTCAGATCACAGCATGAACTGGATCCCAAAAGACTGTGAGCAGCCTCCAGCTGATCCATGTGAAATACGGCGTCAATGAATCCTTTTTCAGTTTTAATCAGCAATTAACCGATTAATCGATTAATCGTTTCAATGATCGATGACTCGTCGACTATCCAAACAGTCTTTAGCTGCAGCTCTATCGTAAACTAAAATGAGGTGGTTCAGATCTTTGTCCTGCCTGGTTTGGAAGCTTCAGTGATTTCTGCTCATACTTTGGACACTTTTCAAACATCTGATTTAGCATCTGATTTAGCATCTGATTTAGCATCTGATTTAGCATCTGATTTAGCATCTGATTTAACATCTGATTTAGCATCTGATTTAGCATCTGATTTAGCATCTGATTTAGCATCTGATTTAGCATCTGATTTAACATCTGATTTAGCATCTGATTTAGCATCTGATTTAGCATCTGATTTAGCATCTGATTTAGCATCTGATTTAGCATCTGATTTAGCATGCCAACAGAAGCAGTTGGCTGAGCAAGAGCCAACAAAAGCCCCAATAAAAGACCTCAAACCCCCAATGATGTGAATTAGAAACACTGTGGATGAAGCAGGAGAAAGATTTAACTCCATTTGAAAAATCCAACCATAAACGGATATTTTCCATTGTTCAGAAGCACTTTAAGGAGGTGGTCTCAGGAAGCTGAGCAAACTGCAGCGCTGCTTTGAGGCCACAGATTGGAAGCTCTCTGAGCCACATGACTGTGTGGTTAGGCAACATTTACTTCTGTGTGTCGGCCACCAGTGACCCGACGAAGCTGGTTAACGTGAAGAAGAAGCCCCTCAGGGAGGGAAACTGGGATATCAGGGTATAACCTGCTGATATAGACCAGAACAGCTCCTCAACCCAGGTTAGGAACACAAAACAGAGGCTCTTCTTGCAAAGAAAGCTGTAAAAAGGTCAGCTGATGCTCAGGTTGGAGTAGCGGAGCGTCCACTGGCTGATTAATTAGTGGAATGGAAGCCCAGCGTGTCTCTGGGCTGGAGCTCCCCAACCTTACATCCTACCAGCAGACAGACTATGAATGTTCATGAAATCCCTGGAAACTCACTATCTGGATCCCTACCATCCAGAAAACCGTTGAGTCTGATATTCATGTCTAACAGCGGCTCTGAAGTCCTTTGACCTTTGACCTTTGGGCAGGCGGCTGACCTTGTCGGAGTAGATGGACATGCGGGTCGTCAGGCCGACCACAGGGATGCGGTAGAACCCGGCCGTGTAGGAGACAGGCGTCGGAGTCAGGTGGTCGTTGGACTGCGGAGGATGGCTGACCAGGATGGCATACACCTGCAAAGGAAGAGGCAGCTGCTCAGAGCAGAAGGAAACCAAGAAGCCACAACACTAGATATCATCCCGTTACAATGGCCTGTTCTGCTGGGACGAGCATCCAGGTGAACACAAAGCTCCCTGTTCTGCTGGGACGAGCATCCAGGTGAACACAAAGCTCCCTGTTCTGCTGGGACGAGCATCCAGGTGAACACAAAGCTCCCTGTTCTGCTGGGACGAGCATCCAGGTGAACACAAAGCTCCCATAACGGCAGGACTGCTCAGGCTTAAAAACAACCTGAAAAGCTCCAGGATGTTGGCCTCCCCTTATCTTATCTCCCCTTATCTTATCTCCCCTTATCTTATCTCCCCTTATCTTATCTCCCCTTATCTTATCTCCCCTTATCTTATCTCACCTTATCTTATCTCCCCTTATCTTATCTCCCCTTATCTTATCTTATCTCCCCTTATCTTATCTCCCCTTATATTATCTCCCCTTATCTTATCTCCCCTTATCTTATCTCCCCTTATCTTATCTCCCCTTATCTTATCTTATCTCCCCTTATCTTATCTCCCCTTATCTTATCTCCCCTTATCTTATCTCCCCTTATCTTATCTCCCCTTATCTTATCTCCCCTTATCTCCCTTTATCTTATCTCCCCTTATCTTATCTTATCTTATCTCCCCTTATCTTATCTCCCCTTATCTTATCTCCCCTTATCTCCCCTTATCTTATCTCCCCTTATCTTATCTCCCCTTATCTTATCTCCCCTTATCTTATCTCCCCTTATCTTACAGGCAGCTGAATTTGCATGTTGAGGCTCAGAGTTCTCGGTTTGTGGCTGAAACCAATGCCAGGTGTTAGAAGTTTAAGATGCTTGCCTCGGTCCCCGTGGTTCCTTTCATCAGAGAGTTCCATGAAACAAACAATCCGGTACCCTGGATTGGACTCAACCTACAAACTCTACAGTTTCCAACTGCCACCAAATGCCAAAGACACCCACAGCCCACATGGCCCCAAGGATCCTCTTCCAGAAACCCCTCAGCTGTCCCAGAGCTGAACTTTTATTTCAGTTCCAGTTTCTAATCTTCAAGGCAATCCTGTGAAATATTATTTTCTAAAACATAGATTATCAGTCTGTAACTGCTGGTCAAAGGGCAGCCAGCGACCATCTAAACTGCCTTCGTCCTATCTAAGAAACATCTACAGATCCCTGGTTGTAAACTCTGATGAAAACGTCTCGTTGGGCTGCTGATGACTGATTACTTTGATCATTCCAGTTAGAGTTCCTGTCTGGCTTTACTGTGGCGAGTCAGAGGAGTTTCTAATGAGTACAAATCAGCCGAATACATAGAGAGAAACTGCTGCTGAGGGTCCAAAAGAGCCAACGCTTCAAGCCCACTCATGACTTCTGTTCAGATATTTCAGCTGAAAACTTGCTGCTGAGTAAGGAAGTGAAGGAAGTGAAGGAAGTGAAGGAAGTGTGCTGTGGCCCGTGGGCCAGTCCTTAGGTTGGATAATGTTTTTCTATATGAATGAGATGGATTACTGTGAAATGAATTCATTGGATTTCATTGGATTATGATTACAATGAATTGAATTCCAATTGGCTTGAATTGGACTTTATTATTTAAGGGCCTTGAGATGATAAATGTTGTAATCTGGTTAATTATATAAATAGAATAAACAATCTGAATTGAACTGATCTGATCAGGGTTTGTTGGCTGTTCCTGGATCAGAACCAAAGGAGACTTTTCAGGTTGCTTTTCCTGAACTTTGGACTGAAGATGTGAGAAATGTGGACGTTTTAAAAAGCTTCTGACTGGACCGTGTTCTGGATGGTTGGATTTATCTTTATTTCACTGAAGCACTTTGTGACAGATGCTCTGAAAAGTGCTTTACTTACAGGCTTTAAATAAAGAACTCTGTGATTTTCCTGGTTACCTGTGGAGGGTTTGATCTGCTGAAACACTGAGGTGAACATGAAGCAGCCTCGGTTTAATCCCTCATCTCCTCTGGGAGGCCGGCCGGATTACATCAGAGAGGATGTTAATCTGACGTCTGTCTCTCCGGCACAAAGCTGCTGTCCGACACGCTGCCGCCATGTTGGCCTCATTTCCCCCACAAAGGAAACACTGAAGGAGGCTGAGCGACTGAAACCTGCGAGGAAACAAGCCGCAGCAGCGTTCCCGGGCAGATTTCATGGTTTTGTCTGGCGTTCCCAGGCAGATTTCATGGTTTTGTCTGGCGTTCCCGGGCAGATTTCATGGTTTTGTCTGGCGTTCCCAGGCAGATTTCATGGTTTTGTCTGGCGTTCCCAGGCAGATTTCCTGGTTTTGTCTGGCGTTCCCAGGCAGATTTCCTGGTTTTGTCTGGCGTTCCCGGGCAGATTTCATGGTTTTGTCTGGCGTTCCCAGACAGATTTCCTGGTTTTGTCTGGCGTTCCCAGGCAGATTTCCTGGTTTTGTCTGGCGTTCCCAGGCAGATTTCCTGGTTTTGTCTGGCGTTCCCAGGCAGATTTCCTGGTTTTGTCTGGCGTTCCCAGGCAGATTTCCTGGTTTTGTCTGGCGTTCCCAGGCAGATTTCATGGTTTTGTCTGGCGTTCCCAGGCAGATTTCATGGTTTTGTCTGGCGTTCCCAGGCAGATTTCCTGGTTTTGTCTGGCGTTCCCAGGCAGATTTCATGGTTTTGTCTGGCGTTCCCAGACAGATTTCCTGGTTTTGTCTGGCGTTCCCAGGCAGATTTCATGGTTTTGTCTGGCGTTCCCGGGCAGATTTCATGGTTTTGTCTGGCGTTCCCAGACAGATTTCCTGGTTTTGTCTGGCGTTCCCAGGCAGATTTCATGGTTTTGTCTGGCGTTCCCAGGCAGATTTCATGGTTTTGTCTGGCGTTCCCGGGCAGATTTCATGGTTTTGTCTGGCGTTCCCAGGCAGATTTCATGGTTTTGTCTGGCGTTCCCAGGCAGATTTCCTGGTTTTGTCTGGCGTTCCCAGGCAGATTTCCTGGTTTTGTCTGGCGTTCCCGGGCAGATTTCATGGTTTTGTCTGGCGTTCCCAGACAGATTTCCTGGTTTTGTCTGGCGTTCCCGGGCAGATTTCATGGTTTTGTCTGGCGTTCCCAGGCAGATTTCATGGTTTTGTCTGGCGTTCCCAGGCAGATTTCATGGTTTTGTCTGGCGTTCCCAGGCAGATTTCCTGGTTTTGTCTGGCGTTCCCAGGCAGATTTCCTGGTTTTGTCTGGCGTTCCCAGGCAGATTTCATGGTTTTGTCTGGCGTTCCCAGGCAGATTTCCTGGTTTTGTCTGGCGTTCCCAGGCAGATTTCATGGTTTTGTCTGGCGTTCCCAGGCAGAT
This sequence comes from Leuresthes tenuis, assembly GCF_036924035.1. NCBI lineage: Eukaryota > Metazoa > Chordata > Actinopteri > Atheriniformes > Atherinopsidae > Leuresthes > Leuresthes tenuis. Next base: position 855,821 of record NW_027325360.1, on the reverse strand, counting down.
TTCATGGTTTTGTCTGGCGTTCCCAGGCAGATTTCCTGGTTTTGTCTGGCGTTCCCAGGCAGATTTCATGGTTTTGTCTGGCGTTCCCAGACAGATTTCCTGGTTTTGTCTGGCGTTCCCAGGCAGATTTCATGGTTTTGTCTGGCGTTCCCGGGCAGATTTCATGGTTTTGTCTGGCGTTCCCAGACAGATTTCCTGGTTTTGTCTGGCGTTCCCAGGCAGATTTCATGGTTTTGTCTGGCGTTCCCAGGCAGATTTCATGGTTTTGTCTGGCGTTCCCAGACAGATTTCATGGTTTTGTCTGGCGTTCCCAGGCAGATTTCATGGTTTTGTCTGGCGTTCCCAGGCAGATTTCATGGTTTTGTCTGGCGTTCCCAGGCAGATTTCATGGTTTTGTCTGGCGTTCCCAGACAGATTTCCTGGTTTTGTCTGGCGTTCCCAGGCAGATTTCATGGTTTTGTCTGGCGTTCCCAGGCAGATTTCATGGTTTTGTCTGGCGTTCCCAGACAGATTTCCTGGTTTTGTCTGGCGTTCCCAGGCAGATTTCATGGTTTTGTCTGGCGTTCCCAGGCAGATTTCATGGTTTTGTCTGGCGTTCCCAGGCAGATTTCCTGGTTTTGTCTGGCGTTCCCAGGCAGATTTCATGGTTTTGTCTGGCGTTCCCAGGCAGATTTCATGGTTTTGTCTGGCGTTCCCAGGCAGATTTCATGGTTTTGTCTGGCGTTCCCAGGCAGATTTCATGGTTTTGTCTGGCGTTCCCAGGGAGATTTCCTGGTTTTGTCTGGCGTTCCCAGGCAGATTTCATGGTTTTGTCTGGCGTTCCCAGGCAGATTTCATGGTTTTGTCTGGCGTTCCCAGGCAGATTTCATGGTTTTGTCTGGCGTTCCCAGGCAGATTTCCTGGTTTTGTCTGGCGTTCCCAGGCAGATTTCATGGTTTTGTCTGGCGTTCCCAGACAGATTTCCTGGTTTTGTCTGGCGTTCCCAGGCAGATTTCATGGTTTTGTCTGGCGTTCCCGGGCAGATTTCATGGTTTTGTCTGGCGTTCCCAGACAGATTTCCTGGTTTTGTCTGGCGTTCCCAGGCAGATTTCATGGTTTTGTCTGGCGTTCCCAGGCAGATTTCATGGTTTTGTCTGGCGTTCCCAGACAGATTTCCTGGTTTTGTCTGGCGTTCCCAGGCAGATTTCATGGTTTTGTCTGGCGTTCCCAGGCAGATTTCATGGTTTTGTCTGGCGTTCCCAGGCAGATTTCATGGTTTTGTCTGGCGTTCCCAGGCAGATTTCCTGGTTTTGTCTGGCGTTCCCAGACAGATTTCCTGGTTTTGTCTGGCGTTCCCAGGCAGATTTCATGGTTTTGTCTGGCGTTCCCGGGCAGATTTCATGGTTTTGTCTGGCGTTCCCAGACAGATTTCCTGGTTTTGTCTGGCGTTCCCAGGCAGATTTCATGGTTTTGTCTGGCGTTCCCGGGCAGATTTCCTGGTTTTGTCTGGCGTTCCCAGGCAGATTTCATGGTTTTGTCTGGCGTTCCCGGGCAGATTTCCTGGTTTTGTCTGGCGTTCCCAGGCAGATTTCATGGTTTTGTCTGGCGTTCCCGGGCAGATTTCCTGGTTTTGTCTGGCGTTCCCAGGCAGATTTCATGGTTTTGTCTGGCGTTCCCAGGCAGATTTCATGGTTTTGTCTGGCGTTCCCAGGCAGATTTCCTGGTTTTGTCTGGCGTTCCCAGACAGATTTCCTGGTTTTGTCTGGCGTTCCCAGGCAGATTTCATGGTTTTGTCTGGCGTTCCCGGGCAGATTTCATGGTTTTGTCTGGCGTTCCCAGACAGATTTCCTGGTTTTGTCTGGCGTTCCCAGGCAGATTTCATGGTTTTGTCTGGCGTTCCCAGGCAGATTTCATGGTTTTGTCTGGCGTTCCCAGGCAGATTTCCTGGTTTTGTCTGGCGTTCCCGGGCAGATTTCATGGTTTTGTCTGGCGTTCCCAGGCAGATTTCATGGTTTTGTCTGGCGTTCCCAGGCAGATTTCCTGGTTTTGTCTGGCGTTCCCAGGCAGATTTCATGGTTTTGTCTGGCGTTCCCAGGCAGATTTCATGGTTTTGTCTGGCGTTCCCAGGCAGATTTCCTGGTTTTGTCTGGCGTTCCCGGGCAGATTTCCTGGTTTTGTCTGGCGTTCCCAGGCAGATTTCCTGGTTTTGTCTGGCGTTCCCAGGCAGATTTCATGGTTTTGTCTGGCGTTCCCAGGCAGATTTCATGGTTTTGTCTGGCGTTCCCAGGCAGATTTCCTGGTTTTGTCTGGCGTTCCCGGGCAGATTTCATGGTTTTGTCTGGCGTTCCCAGGCAGATTTCATGGTTTTGTCTGGCGTTCCCGGGCAGATTTCATGGTTTTGTCTGGCGTTCCCAGGCAGATTTCCTGGTTTTGTCTGGCGTTCCCAGGCAGATTTCCTGGTTTTGTCTGGCGTTCCCAGGCAGATTTCATGGTTTTGTCTGGCGTTCCCAGGCAGATTTCATGGTTTTGTCTGGCGTTCCCAGACAGATTTCATGGTTTTGTCTGGCGTTCCCAGGCAGATTTCATGGTTTTGTCTGGCGTTCCCAGGCAGATTTCATGGTTTTGTCTGGCGTTCCCAGGCAGATTTCATGGTTTTGTCTGGCGTTCCCGGGCAGATTTCATGGTTTTGTCTGGCGTTCCCGGGCAGATTTCATGGTTTTGTCTGGCGTTCCCAGGCAGATTTCCTGGTTTTGTCTGGCGTTCCCAGGCAGATTTCCTGGTTTTGTCTGGCGTTCCCAGGCAGATTTCATGGTTTTGTCTGGCGTTCCCGGGCAGATTTCATGGTTTTGTCTGGCGTTCCCGGGCAGATTTCATGGTTTTGTCTGGCGTTCCCAGGCAGATTTCATGGTTTTGTCTGGCGTTCCCAGGCAGATTTCATGGTTTTGTCTGGCGTTCCCAGGCAGATTTCATGGTTTTGTCTGGCGTTCCCAGGCAGATTTCATGGTTTTGTCTGGCGTTCCCAGGCAGATTTCATGGTTTTGTCTGGCGTTCCCAGGCAGATTTCATGGTTTTGTCTGGCGTTCCCAGGCAGATTTCATGGTTTTGTCTGGCGTTCCCAGGCAGATTTCATGGTTTTGTCTGGCGTTCCCGGGCAGATTTCATGGTTTTGTCTGGCGTTCCCGGGCAGATTTCATGGTTTTGTCTGGCGTTCCCAGGCAGATTTCATGGTTTTGTCTGGCGTTCCCAGGCAGATTTCATGGTTTTGTCTGGCGTTCCCAGGCAGATTTCATGGTTTTGTCTGGCGTTCCCAGGCAGATTTCATGGTTTTGTCTGACGTTCCCGGGCAGATTTCATGGTTTTGTCTGGCGTTCCCGGGCAGATTTCCTGGTTTTGTCTGGCGTTCCCAGGCAGATTTCCTGGTTTTGTCTGAGACTGTTGGTCATTTTTGGGACTGGAGGATCCTTCACCTCCGTCTTTCTCCAGGCTCTTACTGCCAGATGTTCAGGGTCCTTCAGCGCCTTCCTCTTCCTTTCTGCTATTATTAGAGCGGCAGAGTTCCTGCTCTGATTTAAAGCCTCCAGCTGTTTGGTGTCACAGATTCATTTCTACATGCTTTAACCAGTCATGTCATGTTTTATTATTTTCACCACGACCGCTTGGACCGTCAGACGCCAGGATGGCTTCAGGATCCCACAGTTCACGGATTCTGTCACTTCCTTTCTTGCTCTGAGGTTTTTATTCCTCCGCTGCTGGTGGAGGTCGTTCAGGTCGTGGTTATCTGGTTAGAGCAGAAGAAGCTGCACTTCTTTATTCTTTTCTGTGGTTGGGACACAGAGCTGCTGATGTACGGCTGAAATGATTCATCCAGTAACTCCATCAGAAAAAATCCTCGATGCAAATTATCCGCTTTGACGCTTCGTTTAACTGCCACCAACATGTTCTGCTCAGTGGTTTCACAGGGACAGTTATTACCGTCGCACAATGTGCAGAACGCCGGCAGGCGGCGTTTTGTGCTTCTGTAACAAACTAAACATCACTACTAAACCTCTGGTTTATGATAAAAAAGGACCCCCCTTTACTTTGTATCTGATCTGTCAGTGAACTGTTTGTTTAGCAAATTAGAGTCTGATGCAACACCAACAGTGATGCACGGCGGCTGTGGGACAGACAGAGATATAAAGAATATGATCAGCCTGCTGTTACCGTTTGGTTCTTCACATTATTAAAAATCATCATCAGTAAGATTTATGCTGATCTGCTCCCACAAACGAGTTTATTTCCCTTTGCTGTGATCATCAGAGAACAGAAGGAAGCTAGCAGAGAACAGAAGGAAGCTAGCAGAGAACAGAAGGAAGCTAGCTGAGAACAGAAGGAAGCTAGCAGAGAACAGAAGGAAGCTAGCTGAGAGCAGAAGGAAGCTATCAGAGAACAGAAGGAAGCTAGCAGAGAACAGAAGGAAGCTAGCAGAGAACAGAAGGAAGCTAGCAGAGAACAGAAGGAAGCTAGCAGAGAACAGAAGGAAGGAAGCTAGCAGAGAACAGAAGGAAGCTAGCAGAGAACAGAAGGACGCTAGCAGAGAACAGAAGGAAGGAAGCTAGCAGAGAACAGAAGGACGCTAGCAGAGAACAGAAGGAAGGAAGCTAGCAGAGAACAGAAGGAAGCTAGCAGAGAACAGAAGGAAGCTAGCAGAGAACAGAAGGAAGCTAGCTGAGAACAGAAGGAAGCTAGCAGAGAACAGAAGGAAGCTAGCTGAGAGCAGAAGGAAGCTATCAGAGAACAGAAGGAAGCTAGCAGAGAACAGAAGGAAGCTAGCAGAGAACAGAAGGAAGCTAGCAGAGAACAGAAGGAAGCTAGCAGAGAACAGAAGGAAGGAAGCTAGCAGAGAACAGAAGGAAGCTAGCAGAGAACAGAAGGAAGCTAGCAGAGAACAGAAGGAAGCTAGCAGAGAACAGAAGGAAGCTAGCAGAGAACAGAAGGAAGCTAGCAGAGAACAGAAGGAAGCTAGCAGAGAACAGAAGGAAGCTAGCAGAGAACAGAAGGAAGCTAGCAGAGAACAGAAGGAAGCTAGCAGAGAACAGAAGGAAGCTAGCAGAGAACAGAAGGACGCTAGCAGAGAACAGAAGGAAGGAAGCTAGCAGAGAACAGAAGGACGCTAGCAGAGAACAGAAGGAAGGAAGCTAGCAGAGAACAGAAGGAAGCTAGCAGAGAACAGAAGGAAGCTAGCAGAGAACAGAAGGAAGCTAGCTGAGAACAGAAGGAAGCTAGCAGAGAACAGAAGGAAGCTAGCTGAGAGCAGAAGGAAGCTATCAGAGAACAGAAGGAAGCTAGCAGAGAACAGAAGGAAGCTAGCAGAGAACAGAAGGAAGCTAGCAGAGAACAGAAGGAAGCTAGCAGAGAACAGAAGGAAGGAAGCTAGCAGAGAACAGAAGGAAGCTAGCAGAGAACAGAAGGAAGCTAGCAGAGAACAGAAGGAAGCTAGCAGAGAACAGAAGGAAGCTAGCAGAGAACAGAAGGAAGCTAGCAGAGAACAGAAGGAAGCTAGCAGAGAGCAGAAGGAAGCTAGCAGAGAACAGAAGGAAGCTAGCAGAGAACCGAAGGACGCTAGCATGTTGTGTGACTGATCAGATGTGATTTCATATCCCAGATATTCCTGAAAGAACAACTACTTCTTCCCCTGAATTACAGCGACTAACAGTGTAGCCTACAGCGCCCCCTCTGGTGACACCACACAGCCGAGTTCACTTCAAACCATCGATGGAAACGTGTTTTCTTCAGCTTCTTAAAAGCTGTGTTCAGATTGGCTTCGACAGTGAACAGAAACAGAGTTGGTGTCTTCTGAGGCGAAGTTCCTGCTTTCTGTAGATTTATACTGAAGTTTCCTCCTTCAGGACTTCTTTCAGCAGGACTTCTAATCATGTTCACAGTTGAGGGCGTCAGACTGCAGTTGGATGTCACTCTTGACTGCTGTTGATGAGCTCAAATTGCACCTTCATGGATGGAGACACTGAGGTTAATCCTCCTCAGGGCCTGTTTACGCTCAACATTAAATCTGCAGACACAAACAGACGCAGCCTGCTGTTCTTCCTGTGATGCAGCATAGCTCAGGGAAACCAGAGAAAGGACCAAGAAAAAGGCGAGAACTGGAAAAAGGCTGGAGGAATGCGCACGGAACGACAAACGCTTCTATGACGAGACTTCGCCTGCATGTAGGGACAGAATACGCGTAAAGAAAGGCTGGGAGGCGATTGGACGTTGGAACTCTGGGCTGCCCTCTGGTGGATGTGCTGCTGAACAACATAAAGCCAACGTAAAGCACGTATTTGCTTTATTTACGTAGATAAAGGGAGCATAAATGAGCCTTTTTGAGGAACACCATCATCACTCATGAACGTCACTCAAATGTTGCCCCTTTTAAACATTATTAGAGATAATGTGTAACAATTACTGCCATCTAGTGGTCATCTAAGGGATGGCAGCCATCTCAGACTTCCTTCACATGTGGATTTGCTTTGTTTTTATTTGAATTTAAGAAGAAAAAGAGAAAGAAAAAACCTTTTGAGGCCAAATCTTCCAGCCCTGCTGCAAAGTGTTGGAACTTTAACAGAAATGTTAAAAACTCGCTGCTCATGACTGAGATCATGTGACCAGCAGCTGTGAACACAGACAGGAGACTCTAACCTTTCTCACCTGTGAGCCCTGAGATGAGTGGCGGGTGCTCACCTGGTTGGAGATCAGGTCCTCACAGACGGACAGCGCCATCTGGATGGCGTTGGGCTTGTGGGTGACAGAGATGGCGTTCATCTTGAACTTGTCTTTGCCGTACAGCGCGTTGGCCTGACTCACTGCTTCCTTGAACACCTGCTCGTAGCGCTTCTGACTCAGGACGGCGCCCACATTGACCAGGCGGGGCTCGCAGCCACACAGAGCCACCGAGCAGCACTGCAGGATGGCGAGCAGGAGGACGCCACGCAGCTCCACTGAGGAGGAAGCATCGGGAGACAGAACAGTCATAAAAACAGCAATCTGGTGTCCAACCTACGGCTACGGCCCCATGAGGGGTCCACAGATAGATCGGAGCTTCAGATGCTACTTCCTGTTAGCTGTGAGCTAACAGGAAGTGTTTAAAACCCCAGGGGGTCAGACACTCTGATGAGCCTGTTGGCTGTCGAGGAGACAGATGCTGAGCTGCTGTTCCTCCTCCTAACTGATGATTTCTGGACTCTGAGAACAGATGAAACTAACAGATATGAACAGATGAACTAACAGATATGAACAGATGAACTAACAGATATGAACAGATGAACTAACAGATATGAACAGATGAACTAACAGATATGAACAGATGAACTGACAGATATGAACAGATGAACTGACAGATATGAACAGATGAAACTAACAGATATGAACAGATGAACTAACAGATATGAACAGATGAACTGACAGATATGAACAGATGAACTAACAGATATGAACAGATGAACTAACAGATATGAACAGATGAAACTGACAGATATGAACAGATGAACTAACAGATATGAACAGATGAAACTGACAGATATGAACAGATGAACTAACAGATATGAACAGATGAACTGACAGATATGAACAGATGAACTGACAGATATGAACAGATGAAACTAACAGATATGAACAGATGAACTAACAGATATGAACAGATGAACTGACAGATATGAACAGATGAACTAACAGATATGAACAGATGAACTGACAGATATGAACAGATGAACTAACAGATATGAACAGATGAACTGACAGATATGAACAGATGAACTAACAGATATGAACAGATGAACTGACAGATATGAACAGATGAACTAACAGATATGAACAGATGAACTAACAGATATGAACAGATGAACTGACAGATATGAACAGATGAACTGACAGATATGAACAGATGAAACTGACAGATATGAACAGATGAAACTGACAGATATGAACAGATGAAACTGACAGATATGAACAGATGAAACTGACAGATATGAACAGATGAACTAACAGATATGAACCAGTTCTTGGCCACTCAGACACTGATTAAAGATCTGATTAAAGACATTTCACTGATTTTCTGTTGTTTTTTTGTGGATAAAATGACAGAAAAACATGAAAAAGAGCAGAAGTTGGAGCAGATTTGTTCACAGTTTTGTTCATGAACTCAGAAAAGGATCAAACAGCAAGTGTTCAGAATCCGGTGTGATGTCATCAGTGATGTCATCACATGTAAATCAGGTGATTAAATTTACAACCTTCATCACTTTGGGTCAGACTCAGACTGATGATGTTTAAATGGTTAAAACATCGTGTTAAACATTTGAAGCCATGAATGCAAAAATGGAAGAAAATATAAAACAAATGTTCCAAAACAGAGTGAAGATCTTTCCACTGTTCAGGTTCAGATGTATAAAACTCCTGATCAGCTTCATTTCTTTATTTATTCCCATAAAAACAGGAAGAAGCTGCAGAGATTTATTGAAACATGCGTAAAACCTGAACATAAACCCAGAATCTGAGGCAGAAACAGAGTTTTTTCTCAGTTCTCAGCAGCTTTAAAGTGAATCTCTGGTCTGAGCTCCTTTATTCTCCAACACAGCCTGAACCCTCTGAGACAAGCTTTCTGTCATTTCTTTAAGGAGTCTTCAGGAATAGTTCTCCAGGCTTCTTGAAGGACATCCCAAAGCTCTTCTTTGGATGTGGGCTGCCTTTTGTTCCGTTCTCTGTCAGATGATCCCACACTGCTTCAATAATGTTGAGGTCCGGGCTCTGGGGAGGATTCATCCCTCCATAAGACCTGTTGCCACTGATTTTCAGTCCACTTCTTGTGTCATTTGGCACAGCTCAGCCTTTTCTCCCTGTTTCCCTTCCTTAAGAACGGCTTCACTTCCATAAGACCTGCTGGAATAAGACCAGACTCGGCCGGATCTGACCCTGGGATATTTAACGGTAGTTTAACGTTAATCCGTCCTCTGATGGAGGAATTCTGGCTCAAAGATTAAAAAAGAAGCTTCTCAGGTGATGAAGATGACTGAAAATAAATTCTTCCTGAAATGTTTTGGTTGCTGCTACGTTACATTTTAGATCATTTATAAAAGGTTTGATAAAGTTTTCCTGTTGAACTTCAGAAGAATGAAACGATATTAAACTGTGATTAAAGTATTATTCCGTCCCATAAATCTGTGAATAAAACAAAAAGGATTTTAAATCCATCACTTTTGAATCATTTCACCTCAGATTTATCTTAAAAATGAACTAATGAACTCATTTGGATTTTAACTTAATTTCATCATTTTTTGCCTCATTTCCAGGTTTTGATGTTTTGTTTTTATGAATCATTTCTTAATAATGAAATGAATAATTGAGCAGCTCAGGACAGACTTTCTTTGCGTCTTCTTCAGATTTTCTACTTTTTTCTGTGAAAACTCAGATTTCTGAGCCAGTTGGGATGGAAACCGAGCCTTAAAAAGCCTGGAATCAGACCCCAGATCAGCTGAGGAGGAGACGTCTGGGATGCAGGAACAAAGCGGAGGAAAAGGAGGAGGAGGAACCGGCAGAGGGTGTGGAAGCAGGAGCTTCCGAGCCTGGAAAATAAAGCCGAGCAATTCGTGCAGAGCAACCAATCAGGAGGCAGGACTCCGCCCATCAGAGGGCAGATAAAACAAAACAAAGACCCCAGATAATGAATTAAAGAGTGAAATAATTCTGTTTCTACATCAAATGAATGAAAGTTAATATCCAATGACGTCTTTATTTGTTTCGTTTTGGCGCGTTTATTCCTCCAGAAACCGGACGCGTCCCAATACTTTTGAACCCTTTTAACTCCAGAAAGAGCGGAACTGATTTATTCAGGGGCCTCGGGCCCGGGGGGCCCCTGACCCACAGCTGTTAGAGGAGGAACCGGACCCATGTCCGGTTCTGAATGTGTTCGTTTCGTTCACAGCTCACAGGTTCTGATGGGTTCTGTTCGTAAAAACAATGTGAACACTTACTGACGCGGCTGCAGGTCCCGTTCCTCTGGGTCAGGTTCCGTCCGTCTCCCGCTGACCCGCCTTCTGTTCAGGCCTACCTCTGGAACAGGTTGCTGGCGGGTCTCGGTCCGGTTCGGCTCCGGGTCTGTTGGGTTACAGTCTTTTTTCTCCTCTGAATGACCGACACGTTGAGCGGATGAAAAGCTCCGGTTCTGTTAGTTTCTCTGACACCAGAGCTGAATGAGACCCGGTTCCGTTCGCGGCTTAGTTTGCTTAGTGGCGGTACCGTGTCGGGGTTTGGAGCCGGACCCGCGGACCCGCGTCGGTGCCGCCTCGTCCTGTTGATTCAGCTCGGCTCCATCAGGTCCCACCTGCCGCAGAATCCTCGTTCCGGTCCGGTTCGGCTCGGTTCTGGGCCGTCCCTCGGTGCGTGTGTTCGGGCTGTGATGCTCGAGGACTTCCAGGTGACCTGATGCTCGCGAGCTCGCCGCTCTGTCCTTGGATCTGTCAGGCTCGCTCCCGGATTCCCGCGCGTTCCCAGGCAGAGAGGAGCGCAGGCGCGCGGCCGACGGAGCAGAGCGCGGGCACGACGGTCATGTTTTAATCGTGTGATCGTGATTAACAGACTCCACTGACGTCATCACGGCGTCCGGAGGATTCCGAACTGGGTCGAACCGGCACCGAACCGTCATAGCTGTCAGCCAGGAAGTCTCGGGTCAAACAGACCCAAAGCAGAGGAATCAGAACAGAACCAAGGAGAGAAGACCGACCGGTACCAGCTGAACCAGAGACAAACTAAAGAAAAAAGAGCAGAAAAGAACCGGACCAGAACCGGGCCTTAATAATTCAAACCGGTCTGCATCCTAACCCGAACCCAGAACTGTCAAAGGAACCCGACCAGAACCGGGCCTTAATAATTCAAACCGCTCTGCATCCTAACCCGAACCCGAGTCCAGTTCTCCCAGTTCAACCCAGTTCAACCACTCTGAGATCAGAACCACAATGAGATCAGAACCACACTGAGATCAGAACCACACAGAGATCAGAACCAAACTGACATCAGAACCACACAGAGATCAGAACCACACTGAGATCAGAACCACACAGAGATCAGAACCAAACTGACATCAGAACCACACTGAGATCAGAACCACACTGAGATCAGAACCACACAGAGATCAGAACCACACAGAGATCAGAACCAAACTGACATCAGAACCAAACTGACATCAGAACCACACAGAGATCAGAACCACACTGAGATCAGAACCAAACTGAGATCAGAACCACTCTGACATCAGAACCACACTGACATCAGAACCAAACTGACATCAGAACCACACTGAGATCAGAACCACACAGAGATCAGAACCACACAGAGATCAGAACCACACTGACATCAGAACCAAACTGACATCAGAACCAAACTGACATCAGAACCACACTGAGATCAGAACCACACAGAGATCAGAACCACACAGAGATCAGAACCAAACTGACATCAGAACCAAACTGACATCAGAACCACACAGAGATCAGAACCACACAGAGATCAGAACCAAACTGAGATCAGAACCACTCTGACATCAGAACCACACAGAGATCAGAACCACACTGAGATCAGAACCACTCTGACATCAGAACCACTCTGACATCAGAACCACACAGAGATCAGAACCACACTGACATCAGAACCAAACTGACATCAGAACCAAACTGACATCAGAACCACACTGACATCAGAACCACACTGAGATCAGAACCAAACTGAGATCAGAACCACTCTGACATCAGAACCACACAGAGATCAGAACCAAACTGACATCAGAACCACACAGAGATCAGAACCACACTGAGATCAGAACCAAACTGAGATCAGAACCACTCTGACATCAGAACCACACTGACATCAGAACCAAACTGACATCAGAACCACACTGAGATCAGAACCACACTGAGATCAGAACCACTCTGACATCAGAACCACTCTGACATCAGAACCACACAGAGATCAGAACCACACTGAGATCAGAACCACTCTGACATCAGAACCACTCTGACATCAGAACCACACTGAGATCAGAACCACACTGAGATCAGAACCACACTGACATCAGAACCAAACTGACATCAGAACCAAACTGACATCAGAACCACACTGACATCAGAACCACACAGAGTTCAGAACCACACAGAGATCAGAACCACACAGAGATCAGAACCACACAGAGATCAGAACCAAACTGACATCAGAACCAAACTGACATCAGAACCAAACTGACATCAGAACCACACAGAGATCAGAACCAAACTGAGATCAGAACCACACAGAGATCAGAACCACACTGAGATCAGAACCAAACTGACATCAGAACCAAACTGACATCAGAACCAAACTGACATCAGAACCACACAGAGATCAGAACCAAACTGAGATCAGAACCACACAGAGATCAGAACCACACTGAGATCAGAACCAAACTGACATCAGAACCAAACTGACATCAGAACCAAACTGACATCAGAACCACACAGAGATCAGAACCAAACTGAGATCAGAACCACTCTGACATCAGAACCAAACTGACATCAGAACCAAACTGACATCAGAACCACACAGAGATCAGAACCAAACTGAGATCAGAACCACTCTGACATCAGAACCACACAGAGATCAGAACCACACTGAGATCAGAACCAAACTGACATCAGAACCACACAGAGATCAGAACCACACTGAGATCAGAACCACTCTGACATCAGAACCACACTGAGATCAGAACCACACTGACATCAGAACCACACAGAGATCAGAACCACACTGACATCAGAACCACACAGAGATCAGAACCAAACTGACATCAGAACCACACTGAGATCAGAACCACTCTGACATCAGAACCACACTGACATCATGTTTCCATCTTTTAACCTGTTAACTAGTTAACCTGTTAACTAGTTGGTAACCTGACCTAAAAACATTTGGGCCAGAACTCTGTGCTGGATTACAAACAGAGAACTGGTTCTGTAAGAAAGTGCTGAGCTCAGCTGTCCTGAGGAAGCATCACACCATGAGTAAAACACCCAATAAAGACGGATCAGAACCACTTGTCAAGCTTCTACTTCTGTTGAAGAAGAAGAAGAAGAAGAAGTTTTTTTAACAGCACTTTATTTACACTTGTTATCAAAACAAATCACACAATTGGCTTCATAAAAAGGATCAATTAGTTTAGAAAAGGTGCAAATTTAGGAGTCGTTTGCTTTTTTGTCTTTTTGTATCTGACAGATAAAACCAGAGGCCCGCCGGCCGGATAAAAGCGGGAATAGAAGATGATGATTGCGTCTGTATATATATTTATATAATATATATAAAATATATACGATTGTATCGCAGTGAATTGGCTGAATTGGACTGAATCTGTGACCATTTATTGTGATTTGGTGCTTTAGAAATAAAACAAACTGCATATATTTATATAAATGTACATATAATGGCGGGTATCAGCTTCCTGTTGAGTGTGTGTGTCTCTGTGCCGTTGTGCACGTGCACGTGCGCTGTAACAGAGACGTTAGCAGAAGAAGAAGAAATCAACCTGTCAGACTCTTCTTCTCTGGTCCAGTCTTGTTTGTAAATCACGTCGTCTCGTCTGCCGCCAGCGAGCACGACAGGTTGCCACGGCAACGGGGATGCAGCTCCAGACCCTTGACTGCAGTTGCCATGGAAACAGACATATCCAGCCTCTCTTCACCAATCCCACCCTGCTCTCCCCAGCTGTAACCTGTAATTAACACACAGACTGATGTCGTGCACGTGCAGGCGTGTGCACGTGCAGGCGTGTGCACGTCAGAGCCGGTCTTCAGGTGAGCTTCAGGTTCACACGTTTAACACAAAACCCATCCAATCAGAAAGCTTGTCACTGCAGGTGAAGCTGGGCCATCAGAGGTATGACTTTGCTCTGAGTCTCCATGGCAGCAGCCCCAGGGGCTCATGGGTAGTGTAGTTTTTATCTGAGGCCTCAGCCTTTAATCAGCATATTAGAAAATACTGAACTGGCTGAAGTTCTTTCAGCAGCTCGAACACAGCGGCGTGTGTTAGCTCCTCCTCCTCTGATGATGTCACCAGCTGGTCCTTTGAGTCTGATCTCAGCCGTGAACTTGAAGTAGGACGCTTTGACCTCGGTGTATTATTTCTCTGGTGTTCAGGATCCTGAGGAGGCTTTCCTTCAGCTTCCAGGCCACTGAGTCCACACACACCACTGAATGAGCTGTAAGGCGCACAGAGAGATGTATGCTGGGACCTCTTTGTGGAGTCCCGCAGGGCCCGGTGTAAGTGTGTGTTTGTGAGTGTGTGCTGTGTTTTACTGATGGTGTGGGGACAGATCTCTGCTCACATGGTCACACTGTGAGGAGGAAAATCAGCCCCTGTAACATGAAACTATTCACATCATGAATAAGACTGAATGTTAAACTTCACTTTATATAAAAGCAACAAGCGCTAACCGAGTGCTCCGCGACTAAAACTGTGAGTAAAACAGTTAAAGATGACATGTTCTTCCCTTTTTAACAATCTGATACCATTATTATTGAGATGTATGAGACAGGCTTTGGTTAAAACCAAACTCCTGTTTTCAGGGTGGAAACGTAGCAACAGTTCAACTTAATGCAGAAAACAGATATAATGAAGCTATTCCTCCCAGCTAAAACACAGGAGCAGCAGTAACTCCTTAGAAGTTGGTGTACGTCATCTTCATTAGCTAAGCTGTTAGCGTTAGCTGCTGCTAAAGGAAGAAATAAATCAGTAAATAAACCATGAGGAGTTATTTATTTAGCTAAGCTGTTAGCGTTAGCTGCTGCTAAAGGAAGAAATAAATCAGTAAATAAACCATGAGGAGTTATTTATTTAGCTAAGCTGTTAGCGTTAGCTGCTGCTAAAGGAAGAAATAAATCAGTAAATAAACCATAAGGAGTTATTTCATTAGCTAAGCTGTTAGCGTTAGCTGCTGCTAAAGGAAGAAACAAATCAGTAAATAAACCATGAGGAGTTATTTCATTAGCTAAGCTGTTAGCGTTAGCTGCTGCTAAAGGAGGAAATAAATCAGTAAATAAACCATGAGGAGTTATTTCTTCATTAGCTAAGCTGTTAGCGTTAGCTGCTGCTAAAGGAAGAAATGAATCAGTAAATAAACCATGAGGAGTTATTTCATTAGCTAAGCTGTTAGCGTTAGCTGCTGCTAAAGGAAGAAATAAATCAGTAAATAAACCATGAGGAGTTATTTCATTAGCTAAGCTGTTAGCGTTAGCTGCTGCTAAAGGAGGAAATAAATCAGTAAATAAACCATGAGGAGTTATTTCATTAGCTAAGCTGTTAGCGTTAGCTGCTGCTAAAGGAAGAAATAAATCAGTAAATAAACCATGAGGAGTTGTTTCATTAGCTAAGCTGTTAGCGTTAGCTGCTGCTAAAGGAGGAAATAAATCAGTAAATAAACCATGAGGAGTTATTTCATTAGCTGAGCTGTTAGCGTTAGCTGCTGCTAAAGGAAGAAATAAATCAGTAAATAAACCATGAGGAGTTATTTCATTAGCTAAGCTGTTAGCGTTAGCTGCTGCTAAAGGAAGAAATAAATCAGTAAATAAACCATGAGGAGTTATTTCATTAGCTAAGCTGTTAGCGTTAGCTGCTGCTAAAGGAAGAAATAAATCAGTAAATAAACCATGAGGAGTTATTTCATTAGCTAAGCTGTTAGCGTTAGCTGCTGCTAAAGGAAGAAATAAATCAGTAAATAAACCATGAGGAGTTATTTCTCAGATGCTTCCATTTCCCTGCTCTGAAGTTCAGGCTCTGAGAGCTGGAACTGATCCTCTTTGTGGCTCAGTTCCTTCAGTCCAGCGTTGAACTGGACCAAGTTGTTAAAACAGTGGGATGAAAAGTGTCTGCTGCACATTCACAGTCTTTAGCTAACTCTGCTGGAACATTAGCCTCAGATATAGTTTATCCCCTGGGCTCTTATATCCTCTGAGGCTGCTGCTGGATGGAAGATGCATGCTCCTCAGTGCAGCTGACAGCAGAACATTTCCACCAGAAGCTGGCTTCATCCGTCCAGCAGGGTGGAGGTGAGTGGGCGGGGCTTAGCAGAGGAGGCGGGGCCAACTTAAGGAGTGACTACTTTAGAAATGAAAATCAGAACGGCTCGTTAAAGGAGGAACTTTCACACAAAGGGAACTAAATAAATCCCAGGGTTGTGTTTTTGGGGAGTTTTACACCTTCAGACGCCCTGATATATGCTCCCAGGAACAGGAAGAAGGAGTTTTACTGAATATGTCCCCTTTACAGCATAGGACAGTGTGAAATGTAGTCATTCATAAGGGATTATAAAGGAAAATAATAGCTTCAGATTTCATTCCTTAAAAGTAGACCAGAAAAGTGAGGTCCATCTATTCATTCCTTCGCTGAACACTAGCAGGCAGAAACCATATTTTACAGCCTGAAATTAAATGGATCCTTTTCAGCTGAATGTGGTGTTTCTGGTCTGAAGACAACTGTTCATGTGTTCATGGTCGTGTTTTCATTGTTCTGTGGTTTATAAATAAAAGAAGAAGAGTCCAATCAGCAGGAGCTGCTAACAAAGTCCTGTGAGGTTATCTACTCGATGTTTGGGTGAAAACTTGTCTTCAGGTTAGTGTGAGTCTGCAGATGTTCGTTCAGGTCTTTGTCCTCTGATAAAAACACTGTGTGTCTCTTTGTTCTCTTGTCTTTGTGGGGACCAGCCTGCTTTTTAGACCTTGTGGGGACAATTTCCCGGCCCTCACTTTCAGTCCGACCTTCAAACAGCCAGCAGAGGGTTCAGATCCGATCTCAGGGTTCAGGTTTAGGGCATTGTGTGAACGAGGGTCCTCACAGAGACGGTTATTCCACTCTATTTGTGTGGCTGGTTGCTGAGTTTGAAATGTCGGACTGAATCCGTCACAAAGACGCCCGGAGCTGCAGGGAGATTTTAACGGAGAGAAAACGCTGAACCAGTTTCCTGAGCAAATGTAATGCGATTAGTTCATGACCAAACTCTTTAACTGTTCAAAAACCGGTCATAACTGGATTCTGTCCGACTCTGTGGGCTTCATTTCAAAAGATCTGATCATAAATCCATCCAGCATGTAAATATGGGTTCTGTGGGTCACATGATCTCCTGTTGGTGCTAATTACTTTCTACTCGTTGGTTATTCTTGGGCACGAGTCCAGGATGGTTCCCCAAGAACTTCTGATCTGGTTCCCCAACGTTCTCGATGTTCCCCTAAGGAGAAAGTAGGAACTTTTGGGCAAACCTTGTGGTATGTTTGGTCGTAATCTTTGGAAAATGTTATGAGCTCAGAAATGTTGACGTCATGGTTCATGTCGGGCTTCAGGTTATGGACCACCAGAGGAGCAGGTGGTGAGCGATGGCCTTATTTAACCTGAAGGCGCTGCAGAGACAGGATAAGCTAAACTAAAACAGAAAGGACAAGAACAAACAGAAGAAGAAACAACGAAAGGACTGGAAGACAGACTGAGAGCAGATGAACTAACGGAGGAATATATGACATAAAACCAGAGAATAACAACAACTGCAATGATCTGGCAAGTGAAAAAGCAAACTGGAGAGCTATAAATACTGCGAGGGATGATGAGTGGAGTGACAACAGGTGGAGACACCTGAGGACATCTGGGGGTAAAGACAAGAAACAAGAACCCAACAGAATCCAAGGAATAAAGCTCAAAGAAAATATCAAACAGGAGCGCAGAACAGAGACTGAACCAAGGATCTGAAACCAGAAAAAACATGAAACATGACAGTAGAATTTTACATGGAGTCATTGGTCTGTGAAATGAGCCTGATGTGAGTCTAACTGGGCTGATCCAACCCTTAAACCTGTCAGTGTACAGCAGTCCCTCATTGCTCCATTCAGGAATACAGTGCAACCAGGTTAGGGTAACCCTAACCCTAATGTAACCCTAACCCTAATGTAACCCTAACCCTAATGTAAACCTAACCAGGTTAGGGTAACCCTAACCCTGATGTAACCCTAATGTAACCCTAACCCTAATGTAACCCTAACCGGGTTAGGGTAACCCTAACCCTAATGTAACCCTAACCCTAATGTAACCCTAACCGGGTTAGAGTAACCCTAACCCTAACCCTAATTATAGTTGAGTGAAAGCAAAGTAAAGGGGGTGCCTAAACTAAATTAAATTGGAAATTAAAACAAGCCAAAGGACAAAAGACAAGCAAAAGGAAAGAAGAGTAACACTGGGGAGCAAACAGGGGCCTGAAGAAGACAAAACAACAGTCGAAACGTTGCCAATGAAGTGTGTGAAAGCTAAACTATGCTAATAAGCTAAATCAATGCTAATTTGAAACAAATTAAAGGAAAGTAAGGGAAAGCAAAAGACTACAATCATATCACCTATGGAAACCCAATTATGTTTATAGGGACACTGTAGCGAAAGGCAGGGGTGAGAGTGCATCTACCGGGGGGGGAGCGGTCCAACCATGTTCCCCTAACCAGGTTAGGGGAACCCTAACCGTAAGAAAAGGATGGAGTGCTTAGCTTCTGTAAAAGTTTATGGAACAGCCTAATGTGAATGACAGTTTCTGATCCTCTATTGAACCCACATCTCAGGATCTATGATCAGCTGCGGGTTTTCTCCACGATCTTCTGTTTATCCGGTGTCTCCTGCTTCATCAGTCTTCTCTCCTCTCATCACCAGTTCGTTGGTTCTCCACCGAGATTCTCATGATGTTCATGTTTTGGTGGAATCCGCTAAAATCACTATTTTCTGCTTTTCAGAGAGACTTTGACTGGATCTATCAGAGCTGAGCCAAATCGCTACTGAAAGAAGACTCCGGACCCCAACACCACGACCTTCCCCTTCGCTTTGCCTGGACGACCACAGGTGAGTTTTCCTGAGCCTCAGACACTCAGTACAATCACTCTGGAACATCCTGTTCTCTGTACTCCCATCTCCCCCCATCAGGCCCATGTGAAACCTGTAGAAGGTCCCATCAGGCCCATGTGAAACCTGTGGAAGGTCCCATCTCCCCCCATCAGGCCCATGTGAAACCTGTGGAAGGTCCCATCTCCCCCATCAGGCCCATGTGAAACCTGTAGAAGGTCCCATCCCCCCCCATCAGGCCCATGTGAAACCTGTAGAAGGTCCCATCCCCCACCATCAGGCCCATGTGAAACCTGTGGAAGGTCCCATCAGTCCCATGTGAAACCTGTGGAAGGTCCCATCAGGCCCATGTGAAACCTGTGGAAGGTCCCATCAGGCCCATGTGAAACCTGTGGAAGGTCCCATCAGGCCCATGTGAAACCTGTAGAAGGTCCCATCAGGCCCATGTGAAACCTGTAGAAGGTCCCACCCCCCCCCCCCCATCAGGCCCATGTGAAACCTGTGGAAGGTCCCATCAGGCCCATGTGAAACCTGTAGAAGGTCCCATCAGGCCCATGTGAAACCTGTGGAAGGTCCCATCTCCCACCATCAGGCCCATGTGAAACCTGTAGAAGGTCCCATCAGGCCCATGTGAAACCTGTAGAAGGTCCCATCTCCCCCCATCAGGCCCATGTGAAACCTGTAGAAGGTCCCATCAGGCCCATGTGAAACCTGTGGAAGGTCCCATCTCCCACCATCAGGCCCATGTGAAACCTGTAGAAGGTCCCATCAGGCCCATGTGAAACCTGTAGAAGGTCCCATCTCCCCCCATCAGGCCCATGTGAAACCTGTGGAAGGTCCCATCAGGCCCATGTGAAACCTGTGGAAGGTCCCATCAGGCCCATGTGAAACCTGTGGAAGGTCCCATCAGGCCCATGTGAAACCTGTGGAAGGTCCCATTTGAGGCCAGTTTCACCCCATCCACAGAGCCTCACATGTGGGTGGGATTGAATAAAACTGGGTTTGGTTTCAGTTCTTTCTGCTAAACCAAGTTATTTTCTCTGTGTGAACAGGATCTGATCATCTCTGGTTTCACTTCTTTTCCCCTCTGAGCCTGTTTGTGTGCGACCGGTTAAGTTGTCCTACACAACTTAGCATAATCAAAGAGACAAACACCAACTCCTGTCTCCATCACTCCTGGGGACTGTGCACTGACCTACTTTCATCCTCTGACTTTATATTTCACAGCTCTTAAGTGGGAGCTTTCATCTGAAACACCTCCTGAGGTCAGATTAACAGATTTAGATGAAACTCACATCACACAGAGTGATGAAAGCTGCCGTATTTTCAGCAGTTTACTGTTTACGGCTGCTGCAAACTCAGCACTTTTTATTCATTTTCTGTTTTATTGTGTGGAAAAATACCAAATCACAACTAATTTATTTAACAGCTGAAATTTCTGGCTTTGAGTCTGAATTTCTCCTGATTTGGAGCCAGATTGTAAAAGAGAGACATACATATCGACCAAGGAAGACTTGGAAGAGTCTGACAGAAAACTCAGAGCAGCGTGTCTGAAAATAGAAAATGTTCAACAAAAGAAGCAGGAGTCGATGAGAGAACTGTAAGAAAGCAGCTGCAGGAAGTGGAAAAAGCCAAAGTAAAGCATCAGGAACACCTGAAGAGGAGAAAAGCCGCTGAGAGCGGCTGAAGAGAAGCAGCCAGACTGTGGATGGAGGTGAGACTCAGAGACGAATCACCAAGGAGACGATGCTGGAGCTTTGGTTTGGTCCAAAGAAACATGGAAGATGAAACCAGCAGGTTTACATATGCGTCCAATTCAAGTCAATTACAATCCGATTAATTAGAATATAGCCACAATCCCACTGATCCAATTCATCCAGAGCCAATTAACAGTTTCCCAGCTGAGGAAGCCAACAGGCTGCGCTGAGATTCCCTCTGATCCAATCCCCCGTCCTGAGCGTGCACGAGGCGACCGAGCGTGCACGAGACGACCGAGCGTGCACGAGGCGACCGAGCGTGCACGAGACGACCGAGCGTGCACGAGGCGACCGAGCGTGCACGAGGCGACCGAGGAGAGTGAAAACTCCCTTTAACAGGAAGACAGACAGCTGTGCACATGCCCCTCAGCTCATAAATACCCCCCCACCCCCCGGTGGATATGGACCATATCCCGCCACAGTAATTCAGGTGACACCACAGGACGGTCTGTGACGGCCAATCAGAGCACAGGTGTTAACCGAGTGGATCGAATGCAGAGCACAGAACCTCATGGTTTCCAGACAGGTGAGTCCAACTCTGGCTGCTGAACCGCTGTTTGCTGCTGCTGGAGAGCAAATGGAAAGCTGTACTGTTAGGATAGTGTCCTGCTTCAAGCTGACCCTGAGATCCAGCTGGAGACGGTCCAGGTACCAGAGACGGTCCAGGTACCAGAGACGGTCCAGGTACCAGCCGGAGACGGTCCAGGTACCAGCCGGAGAGGGTCCAGGTACCAGCCGGAGACGGTCCAGGTACCAGCCGGAGAGGGTCCAGGTACCAGCCGGAGAGGGTCCAGGTACCAGCAGGAGACGGTCCAGCCGGAGACGGTCCAGGTACCAGAGACGGTCCAGGTACCAGCCGGAGACGGTCCAGGTACCAGCCGGAGAGGGTCCAGGTACCAGCCGGAGAGGGTCCAGGTACCAGCCGGAGAGGGTCCAGGTACCAGCCGGAGAGGGTCCAGGTACCAGCCGGAGACGGTCCAGGTACCAGCAGGAGACGGTCCAGCCGGAGACGGTCCAGGTACCAGAGACGGTCCAGGTACCAGCCGGAGACGGTCCAGGTACCAGCCGGAGAGGGTCCAGGTACCAGCCGGAGAGGGTCCAGGTACCAGCCGGAGACGGTCCAGGTACCAGCAGGAGACGGTCCAGCCGGAGACGGTCCAGGTACCAGAGACGGTCCAGGTACCAGCAGGAGACGGTCCAGCCGGAGACGGTCCAGGTACCAGAGACGGTCCAGGTACCAGCCGGAGACGGTCCAGGTACCAGCCGGAGAGGGTCCAGGTACCAGCCGGAGAGGGTCCAGGTACCAGCCGGAGAGGGTCCAGGTACCAGCAGGAGACGGTCCAGGTACCAGCCGGAGAGGGTCCAGGTACCAGCTGAGAGACGGTCCAGGTACCAGCCGGAGACGGTCCAGGTACCAGCCGGAGACGGTCCAGGTACCAGCCGGAGACGGTCCAGGTACCAGCCGGAGAGGGTCCAGGTACCAGCCGGAGACGGTCCAGGTACCAGCCGGAGACGGTCCAGGTACCAGAGACGGTCCAGGTACCAGCAGGAGACGGTCCAGGTACCAGCCGGAGACGGTCCAGGTACCAGCCGGAGACGGTCCAGGTACCAGCCGGAGAGGGTCCAGGTACCAGCCGGAGACGGTCCAGGTACCAGCCGGAGACGGTCCAGGTACCAGAGACGGTCCAGGTACCAGCCGGAGACGGTCCAGGTACCAGCCGGAGACGGTCCAGGTACCAGCCGGAGACGGTCCAGGTACCAGCCGGAGAGGGTCCAGGTACCAGCCGGAGAGGGTCCAGGTACCAGCCGGAGAGGGTCCAGGTACCAGCCGGAGACGGTCCAGGTACCAGAGACGGTCCAGGTACCAGCCGGAGACGGTCCAGGTACCAGCCGGAGACGGTCCAGGTACCAGAGACGGTCCAGGTACCAGCCGGAGACGGTCCAGGTACCAGCCGGAGACGGTCCAGGTACCAGCCGGAGACGGTCCAGGTACCAGAGACGGTCCAGGTACCAGCCGGAGACGGTCCAGGTACCAGAGACGGTCCAGGTACCAGCCGGAGAGGGTCCAGGTACCAGCCGGAGAGGGTCCAGGTACCAGCCGGAGACGGTCCAGGTACCAAACTGTTGGGCCAGACGTCTCCACACTCTGAACAGGTTAAATACGACACGCTTCCTGGTTTATGATGAATGATTTTACATGTCGAACACGAGGCTTCCAGCAGATTTTATGATCCAACATCACACCCAGAACTTTGTACTCGATACCTTTTCTACACACGTATTATCCAGCGTTATGATCCTTAAACCACGATTCATTTCTGCTGCGATTACCTCTAAAAGCTGCTGTAAACTAACTGTGAAGGTCGAACAAACCTACAGATTACTTTAAGGCTGAATCAATGGACCTGATTAAGGTACCTACCTTAATTTTACTGTTGGGGGGGTCTTGCTCCTCACTTTTAGGGCCCCTGCAGACCTCAGCAGCCAATCAGAGCTCTGAGCTGCTGTCTGGAAACACAGACCAGCAACATGCACGTGTGTGCACGTGTGTGCACGTGTGTGCACGTGTGTGCACGTGTGTGCACGTGCTGAACAGCTTATTCATGAAGCATCAACTGCACTAAAATCTGAATGAAGCAACAAACGCTCTGATAAGGATTTATTCACAAAACTTAGAAACACAAATAGTTTATTCACTTGATTTGTTTGGATCTAAATCACCAGCTGGTAAAGTTGAAGAATTAACAATGATTGATAAAAATCATGTGATGTATTTGCTCTCCACTGATTGGCTGATGAGTGCTGACAATAACCAGGTGTTATGCTGCCCCCTGCTGGGGTAGCTGCAGCATTTTCAGCATCTCCAAGTGTTGGATGGTATTATTTTAACATCTTTTTTAATGAGGAAATCATTCAGATCTTCTTGGTAAATATATTTTGAGTGAATATCTACAACATAAAAATTATAAAAGATTCATCGGAGGAAAAATCTGAATAATTTGAATCTTTTGAGTGTCTTCCTCCGTTAAAACTGGACTTTTTGGCTCTAAAAGAAATTACAGAACTTCCATACAATTCAATAAAACTTTATTAATCCCTGAAGGTAAATTATATCCCTGCAGTATTATATATTATTAAAGATCAGCTGCTGTTACAGATAAGTAAATAAAATATAAACCAGCTGAAGTGCAGCAGAGAGGAAGGTGTGGTAGAAACCTTCAGAGGTCTCCATCAGTGGGTTGGGCTGTTGGTTCTGATGGATGGATAATAAATGGATGGATGTTGGATGGATGTTGGATGGATGTTGGATGGATGTTGGATGTTGGATGGATGGATGTTGGATGGATGGATGGATGGATGATGGATGGATGGTGTAAAGATGGATGGATGGATGATGGATGTTGGATGTTGGATGTTGGATGGATGGATGGATGGATGATGGATGGATGGATGGATGGATGGATGGATGGATGATGGATGGATGGATGGATGTTGGATGGATGGATGATGGATGGATGGATGGATGGATGGATGGATGGATGGATGGATGGATGATGGATGGATGGATGGATGATGGATGGATGGATGGATGTTGGATGTTGGATGGATGGATGGATGGATGATGGATGGATGGATGGATGTTGGATGTTGGATGGATGGATGGATGGATGATGGATGGATGGATGGATGGATAGATGATGGATGGATGGTGTAAAGATGGATGATCTTATGTGGTTTACACCTGCAGTCAGTCTGAGCTTCGTCTCTCCTCCCGTTTATGCTCTACACTATCTTCACCATCACGTTGTTGTACGGTGAATGCTCCTCATTGTCCTCCTCCTCTTCTTCTTGCTCCTCCTCCTGTTCGTCCTCCTGCTCTTCTTCTTCTGTGGTCCCCCGAGTGGCAGCAAACGCCCTCTGGGCTCGTTTGGGCACAGCGTAGTCGTCCACTCGGGGGTTGTAGGGGTACTCGTGGCCCTTTGGGTCGGCTGTTGTACCCATAATCCTCCAGGCATCTCCTCTCATCTCTTCGGGGTCGTCGTACACCGCAGGGGTGGAATCCTTTCCTGTGGCGGCGGCGCAGCCTTCAGGTTCGTCGTAGATGTGGTCCACCTTTCTGTATGTCGGCCCCAGACTGTTGGGTTCGTTCTTGAAGATGTTTCTGATCTTCATCTCGTCGATGCTGTCGTACAGAGGGTCAGCGCCCAACTCACCACCGTGACCCTGGGAGTTCAGGATGTCGGACATGACATTTGAGGCGATGGTGTCGAAGGGTTGGGAGTATTCTGACTCCTTGTTGGTCAGAGGGGGGGTAAAGGGGGGAGCCTTGCTGTCGCTCCTCTTCTCCTTCTTGGTTCCCCGACTGGTGTCGGCAGGCAGGGTGATCTGCGAGTACATCTGACCCTGGTTGGCGGTGGAGCTCAGTCTGGGGCTGGTGCGTGGGTTGGAGCTGTGGCTGGAGCCGCCGGCCGGTGCCACGCTGGAGCTAGACTCGGGGCCAATGTTGGGCAGAGGGCAGCTGGAGATCATCTTGACCTGGTTCTTTTGGGGGACAGGGAGTCCACGGGTATCCAGGGTCAAGCTCTTCACTGCGGTCAGCATTTTGTCGACCGGAGGCTCCAGACGAGACTGAAAACAGAGAACACAAACAGTCAGTGACCAGTTATTTGTCTCACAACTGAGGCTGCAACGAGTATGTAAGTGCTCGAGTAATCAGACATGTTTGTTCTCTGCTGGAGTCCTCCTGTTCTCTGCTAGCTTCCTTCTGCTCTCTGCTAGCGTCCTTCTGTTCTCTGCTAGCGTCCTTCTGTTCTCTGCTAGCTTCCTTCTGTTCTCTGCTAGCTTCCTTCTGTTCTTTGCTAGCTTCCTTCTGTTCTTTGCCAGCTTCCTTCTGTTCTCTGCTAGCTTCCTTCTGTTCTTTGCTAGCTTCCTTCTGTTCTTTGCCAGCTTCCTTCTGTTCTCTGCTAGCTTCCTTCTGTTATCTGCTAGCTTCCTTCTGTTCTCTGCTAGCTTCCTTCTGTTCTTTGCTAGCTTCCTTCTGTTCTTTGCCAGCTTCCTTCCGTTCTTTGCTAGCTTCCTTCTGTTCTCTCCTAGCTTCCTTCTGTTCTCTGTTAGCTTCCTTCCGTCCTCTGCTAGCTTCCTCCTGTTCTCTGCTAACTTCCTTCTATTCTCTGCTAACTTCCTTCTATTCTCTGCTAGCTTCCTTCTGATCTCTGTTAGCTTCCTTCTGTTCTCTGCTAGCTTCCTTCTGTTCTCTGCTAGCTTCCTTCTGTTCTCTGCTAGCTTCCTTCTGTTCTCTGCCAGCTTCCTTCTGTTCTCTGTTAGCTTCCTTCCGTCCTCTGCTAGCTTCCTTCTGTTCTCTGCTAGTTTCCTTCTGTTCTCTGCCAGCTTCCTTCTGTTCTCTGCTAGCTTCCTTCTCAGCTAACAAGCCGACTGTTTTCCATTAAAATGCTAAAGTGAAATCTTTCCTTGTGTTTGTTCTGCTCAGTGGACTCTCTGTGAACTGGCTGCTTTCTGCTGAGATGCTGTAGCATTGACTTTGTGCTATCGTGCTAAGCTAACTGGATTTTACAATGGACACACTGTACAGTATTTTCTCTTTTCTTTTCTTTGAAATGCTCCCAAACTTTAGATATTTTTCCCTTTTTCCCCCTGTGTATCTTCAAGAAGGAGCTGCACCCGTTGTCTTATTCAAAGCTCGCCGCCTTTTTTGAGCAACATCCAGCTTAACTGTCCCTGTTTAACCTGAAATAATCCTAAAACCAGACTCCCTGTAACAGCAGCCTGATCATATTCTGCATCTCTCTGTCTGGTTGTGCTCACAACCACCGTGAGACTGAGTTATATCAGACTTTGATATAAAGTCAAATGATGTTAAACGGATAGTTTAGTGACTCATAATAATACAAAGCAAAGGGGAGTCAGATTTATCATAACACGGGTTGAAGCAGCGATGTGATGTCACAGAAATACAAAGAGCACATTTCTGTGTTTAAAAAGCCTGTTGACCTTCAGTAATAACTGTCACTCGATGAATCATTTCTTCCACCATACCAGTCAGTCTCTATCCCACCTACATTTATTCTGCTCTGATGTTCCATGAAAAACTGTCAGCAGCTTGAGTTAAGAAAATCATTTCCTCTCACATTAATCATTAGCTGGTAATCAGATCCATGAAAGAACAAGTCAGAAGCAGCCCCTCATCAGTGATGGCCGACTTTCACCAAGCTGTTCTCAGTGAGCAGATGAACGCATTTCATGCCAGAAATAAGGTTTAAAAACACCGGAGTTCCCCTTTAATCCCTGTGCTGTAGGCACTACAACTGTCCAGCAGATGGCGCCGTTTCACGCCGATCTTCCGGTTACTGAAGCATTTTCTTTACCTTTAAATAATCATATTCAACTTATAATCGGTTTGAATATTCACTTTTGAGACCCTGACGACCTTTCATCATGCAGAGGTGGAGATGCTGGCAGAAACTGGTGAAAATCACCATGAAAGTGAGCAGCAGTCCCTCCAGTCTTTATACCAGAGTACTGCTTTAAATTCTGAACGACACTCTTCTGAATATAATCCATCTGGGAGACTTTACAGGACCATCAAACACAAGAGGACTGGTTTTAAACGGTGGTTTCTTCCATATTCTGTAACCTTTTATGGTTCCTTTAATATTCCTCTTGTTTCTTTAATTTATTTACTCTATTTTATCAGTGGTTTTTGAGAGTTTCATTTATTCAGTATCTGGGTGGAGTGTGTTCATTATAGTTCATTATAGTTCATTATAGTTCTTTACAGGTCTTTATAGGTCTTTATAGTTCTTTATAGTTCTTTACAGTTCTTTACAGGTCTTTATAGTTCTTTACAGGTCTTTATAGGTCTTTATAGTTCTTTATAGTTCTTTACAGGTCTTTATAGGTCTTTACAGGTCTTTATAGTTCTTTATAGTTCTTTACAGGTCTTTATAAGTCTTTATAGTTCTTTACAGTTCTTTACAGGTCTTTATAGGTCTTTACAGGTCTTTATAGTTCTTTATAGGTCTTTACAGGTCTTTATAGTTCTTTATAGGTCTTTACAGGTCTTTATAGGTCTTTACAGGTCTTTATAGGTCTTTATAGTTCTTTATAGGTCTTTACAGGTCTTTATAGTTCTTTATAGGTCTTTACAGGTCTTTATAGGTCTTTACAGGTCTTTATAGGTCTTTACAGGTCTTTATAGGTCTTTATAAGTCTTTATAGTTCTTTATAGTTCTTTACAGGTCTTTATAGTTCTTTATAGTTCTTTACAGGTCTTTATAGGTCTTTACAGGTCTTTATAAGTCTTTATAGTTCTTTATAGTTCTTTACAGGTCTTTATAGGTCTTTACAGGTCTTTATAGTTCTTTATAGGTCTTTACAGGTCTTTATAGTTCTTTATAGGTCTTTACAGGTCTTTATAGGTCTTTACAGGTCTTTATAGTTCTTTATAGGTCTTTACAGGTCTTTATAGGTCTTTATAAGTCTTTATAGTTCTTTATAGTTCTTTACAGGTCTTTATAGTTCTTTATAGTTCTTTACAGGTCTTTATAGGTCTTTACAGGTCTTTATAAGTCTTTATAGTTCTTTATAGTTCTTTACAGGTCTTTATAGGTCTTTACAGGTCTTTATAGTTCTTTATAGGTCTTTACAGGTCTTTATAGGTCTTTACAGGTCTTTATAGTTCTTTATAGGTCTTTACAGGTCTTTATAGTTCTTTATAGGTCTTTACAGGTCTTTATAAGTCTTTATAGTTCTTTATAGTTCTTTACAGGTCTTTATAGGTCTTTACAGGTCTTTATAGTTCTTTATAGGTCTTTACAGGTCTTTATAGTTCTTTATAGGTCTTTACAGGTCTTTATAGGTCTTTACAGGTCTTTATAGGTCTTTACAGGTCTTTATAGTTCTTTACAGTTCTTTATAGGTCTTTATAGTTCTTTACAGGTCTTTATAGTTCTTTACAGGTCTTTATAGGTCTTTACAGGTCTTTATAGTTCTTTATAGGTCTTTACAGGTCTTTATAGTTCTTTACAGTTCTTTATAGGTCTTTATAGTTCTTTACAGGTCTTTATAGTTCTTTACAGGTCTTTACAGGTCTTTATAGGTCTTTATAGTTCTTTACAGTTCTTTATAGTTATTTATAGGCCTTCACAGGTCTTTCTAGTTCAGGCCGTATTCACAGAGGATCTTTGGTAGCTCCTAACTGTGACTGATTTTAAAAGCTTTTAAAAGAGTTGTTCCAAACAAACTGTATTCAACTGGTTCATGAGTCTGTGTGACTGGATGTTTCTTATCTTTTGTAATTGATCATGAAATACTGGACTGGCTGAGTCTTCTGTCTGTTTCCTACCAGCTGGGGGCGCTGCTGTCCTGCAGGGCCGGAGCCCTCGCTGTTTATGGTCGGGATCATTTGCTGGTTCGGAGGATCGCTCACGGTGCTGTACACTCCGTCCGCCGCCTGCACACAGAAAACATCAGTGGAGCTTCTTCTAATGTGGGTTATTTAGCTAAAAGGAGGCATCTTGTCTGAAAGCTGAATTGAAGGACGTGTGGTTTGGGGTTCAGGCTAAAGTCTTACGTCATCCTGTTCGAGAAATGTTGCTCAGAATTAAATTACAGGAAATTTGAACAGAGTCTGGTGTAATCTGTGTTTGTTTGTGCAGGTTTTATTTCTATATTCATCATTTTTCAGAGACCATATTTCATAAAATGCAGGAAACATTGTTATGTTCTGTGACCCGACCTGAGCAGCAGGGGGTTGTGGGACCTGTCCGCGAGGCTGAGGCAGCGGCTGCGTCCTGCTGTACGGCGGGGGAGGGTTGAACGGTGGTGGAGGCGGGTTCTCTGGACTCCCCTGGCCGCCGCCGGACGTCTGCCGATGGGGGAGGGAGATCTTCTGCAGGTTGATGGCTGCCTCCACGGCCTGGAACAGGAAGTTCCCCTGTTTGGTGTCGAACTCGAAGCTGCCCTCTCCGGAGTCGCACCTGCGACCCGCCTCGAAGGAGAAGGTCGACTGCAGAGAGGGAAGCAGTTACAACGGAGTCCATTCTTACTTCCTGTATTCAATCAGATGCTCTGGTGTCACACCAGAGAAGTCTGCAGACCTAAAATAACTGTTTGACACATGAGGTGGAACCACAGTGTGATGCTCTGACGTTTCTGTGAGAATAAAAACTTTATTTAGTCCAGCTGGTGGGAGCAGACTGATGGAAAAATGAGTCTTATGCTGTGGCACGATACTGGTTTATTTATGACTTATCTAATGGAAGTTTTTTGTTGGTGTTTCTGACCTGTGGCGTTCCTCAGGGATCTATACTTGGACCCCTTTTATTTTCTATATAAACTGAAGCCTGCAGACCGTCAAATCTGACCATTCTACATATTTTTAGGCTGATATAAGTTCTGGCATTTGCTCTAAATCAGGTTCCTAACAACAACCTCAAGGCTTATTTGCTAAAACTTGGGCTGAATTTTTCCTGCCGTCTAAAACTTGATAAACATGTTATTTCAGTTATTCAGTTTAAAAGGTTTAAAAGGTGTTCCTAATCTGAATTTCCATTCAGGAAAGAGCTTTAAAGGACTGTTCCGTGTGTTTCCGGGTGTGTTTGGGTCACCTTGTCCCGCCCGAAGCGCCGCAGGTACCTGTACGGCCAGGTGTACAGGATGTCCCCCGCCTTGTCCAGCAGGTGCAGAGCATCGATGTCAGTTCGTAGGACGCCGTCGCCCTTCAGCCGGCAGCGATCGGACGCATCCGTCCTTCGAACACACACTCTGAAGTCATGCACCGACACTAGAACACACACACGTTAAATTCAATATGAAGAATGAGTCGATCCACAAAGAAATTAAAACTTTACAACTTTCAGCTTCTTTTTTCTGTTAAGTGACCAAATAATTCATGTTCACCGATTTTCAGCAGCACAAAAATAATCAAGCAAACCAGATTGAGACAACCTGATGACGCTATGATGATGTCACGGCTCTGTTCTCTTGGCCGAATTGACCCCCTCATTGGGTTTTATCAGTCACTATGCAGATGATACCCAACTGTACCTTCACTCCCACCAGATAAACCTCAGCCTTCAACTTCACCTCTCTGTAACTGAACTATTGACCACCCAGTCAATCAGTCTATCATCGCTGTATCAATATAAACTCAGTTCTTCATCACTGAGAAATCTGGGTGTATTTTTCCATCATCAGTAAAATTAGCTTGTATCTGACTCAGTCTGCCACCAACTCTTGCTTTTATCACAGTGGGTGTTATCTGACAGTGAAGAACGAAGAACAAACGCTCAATTCTCTTCTGGAGTGCCCCAAGGCTCCATACTGGGGCCCTTCTCTTTGTAATATAATATATAATAATGAGTCAGCATGAATCTCAGGTTGTCTTCCTCATGCTGGGCTCACACCAAACGATTTCCACAGACCAAGAACTGAGTCTTTAGGAGTCTAACTGGAGTCTCGGTGCACTCCCGTCATCTCGATCGTTAAGTTTAAGGCGGTTGATTTTTCTTTCTGCGACCCCGTTTCATACCAGTCTCTCCCCAGTCTTGGGCTCATACCAAACGTGTTTAATATCATCGCAGGTCGTAGTGACGTTTCACCATCAACAGCCAATAGATGAGCTCTGACAGCATCAGAAACAGGAAAGCAGTCAACAACAAACATGTCGGCGGAGGTAGAAGAACGAGCGACCAGCAGGTGAAAATGGACGGTCCGTGCCCATATTCTGAGGCGTTTTCTCTTCTTTTTGTTGGGTTTTTCACTACAAACCACTGCAGCTGCAGCTAAAAGCTGCTTCTCCTCCGTTTTTGTAAAACTTCTGCTGAGCATGATGGGAAAAAAAATCTAGTTGAAGTCTTGTAAATAAACCCGACAAGAAGCAGTCTGGGACTAAAAACTCTAAACACTTTAGATGTGAGCTGATAGTCTTTCAGAGTCTTCTGGGGAGCATAACATCTACATGAATGAAGGAAGGAATGCAACCGTAAAGCTCTTTCTGCTCTTTCAGAAGCTCTCCCAGCGAAACCACCTCAGATGGTCCAGAACCCCACGGAGCGTCTGTTGTTTCATCAACCAAAAAGGTCCTCAGTGACCTCCACCGGCTGCCTGGATCAGATCCAGTCCCTGATGCTGCCAACAGAGAGACTTCTGGGTCTGCAGCAGCTGTTTAAACTCAGGCTGATGCTCCTTCTGGACCGCTGAGTTCCTCTCGTCTGGTTCCCTACAAACAGGGCAGTCTCAGTCCAGACTGTTCTCACTGGTGGTTCCATGATGGTGGAACCATCAGTTCTTCATGTTGAAACCAGAGTTTCTGACTGAAATTAGGCCAGAACCCAACGGAGCATCTTTAAAGCTGCCCTTTTGTAAGACTCAGTGGGCATCAATCAATTTTAGATTCGATGAGTGTGAAAGGTGTGAACGATGTGGCCAGAAACACAGACCCTGACTTCACAAAGTCACATCCAAGGCAGCCAGGAAGGATCAGGAGGCTTCAGCAGCTCCACAGAACATGTCGGACCGTGACTCTGATGGTGGAGAAGTGGACCTCGCATTTCAGAATGAAAAGGATTCATCAAGAGATGAAGACGGCTCCAAAGACCCAGGAGACGGGTGGAGACGGGTGGAGACGGGTGGAGGCGGGTGGAGGTGGGTGGAGGTGGGTGGAGACGGGTGGAGGCGGGTGGAGGCGGGTGGAGACGGGTGGGGGCGGGTGGAGACGGGTGGAGATGGGTGGAGACGGGTGGAGAAGTGATCGAGGACAGTTCAGATGCAGAGACCAACGCATCTCAACCCCTTATAATAAAAAACAAAAAGCTGCAGATGTGGGCATAACACCTGGATCCAGAGGAGGCGAAACATGTGGTTCCCCCACAGAGCTGCAGTCAAACAGCAGTTTAAACAGTTTTAATTTTTTATTCCACCTCAGTGGGGGGGCTGTTCACTAATCTGTGGGCCGGTAACGTTGTTCAGAACAGTCTCTGTATGCTAAGAAGCTAAACTGAGCTGAGATGTGACACCAGGCCTCTAACTGCAGCTGATCCACAGAGGAAACCGCAGGCTGCGAGCTGCAGCTGATTCAGGATGTGGAAAAACAAACGGCAGCAGCTGCAGGAGCTAAAGCTACTTCATGCTTCTGCGTCACAGTTAACAACAGTAACCGACGGCAACCAGCTGGAGCTCATCAACATGTTGCAGCAGGCGACAGAGAAGATGTTTGTGGGGGGGGGGGTCTGTACGACCAGCCGAGGCTGAACGGGTGAATTTATAACACCGGTTCAGCCACTGAGGACCCGGATGAACAAACGCTCTTTAGGAGGCTACAGAGAAACTGGGCCTGATCCAGGCCTCATTTTCCTTCTTCCTGATAAAGCTTATAGTTAGGGATGGCTCAGGTGAGCCTGAAACATCCCATAGTTCTGCTGCTATAGGCCCAGCCTGCTGGGGGAGCTCCCATGATGCACCTCTCCTCCCTCCATGTACAGATGACATCATTGCTGTCATTAACTTGTGTTTCTCTCTCTCAGCAGGTGTCTCTGGCCTGGTGTTACGCTGCTTGTTGTCCCCTCTTTCCTGTCCTCTCAGCCCCAGCTGGTCCAGGCAGATGGACCCTTCCTGGTTCTGGTTCTGATGGAGGTTTCTTCCTGGTTCTGGTTCTGATGGAGGTTTCTTCCTGGCTCTGGTTCTGATGGAGGTTTCTTCCTGGTTCTGGTTCTGATGGAGGTTTCTTCCTGTTAAAGGGAGTTTTTTCTCTCCACAGTCGCCTCGTGCAGCTCAGGATCAGAGAGAAGCTTCAGTTCTGCTGGCTTCCTTTAGCTCGGATACTTTTAATTATCTCTGTATGAATGAAATTGACTCATTTTGAATTGAACTAATTGGATTTGATTGATTGACTGAGGCTCACCATGTTTGGGTTTATTTTCGGGGAGCTGGTCTGCAGATCATCTGCGTTTAACCGCCTTTATTTTTGTCTCTTTGTCTGTTCATATTGAGCTTTAAAAAGAAGCAAACACACAACTCTGGTTGACTTCCTGATTCAGGACCACAACAATCAGAGCAGCAGTTCAACAGAAACCAGACCAAGGTAAAGAGAAACTAGAGTCAGCTCCAACATCAGGCTGCTTTTAAACATCTTTTAAACATCTTAGGAAACCTTTCAGCCCGTTTTATTGGGGGGGGGGACCCTGATGAGTCATATTTGGAACAAAGGTCACAGAGCTGTAGTACCGTCTGCTGCCTGCGGGGGTGCTGCTTCAGGCTCCCGTTGGTCGTCTTTAAGGTCATGAACCGACTTCCTTTGGGTTTTGGACTCTTAATGCTTTTATATTTCCTCGTTTCCACGCTGGGTTCGACTTGTGTCTGAAATCACGTTTCCTGCTGAGTCGTTCGGATCCTTTCGGAGCTTCTCTGACTTTCTGGTTTATTTTTAGGAGCTTGCCTCCATGTGACTGCTTTAACTTCCCGTTACTTATTGCGGCTGCTTGCCTCGTCATGAGTTCAGTTTATTCGTCTTTGTCTCACTTCTTGAGTTTTTCAGTGTTTTAAATCGTTTTTATTCGTTTAAAGTTATTGATCTTCATATTCTGGTTTATTCTTTGATTTCTGCGTCTCAGACACTTCTTCTATGGTGACCTGTGACCTTTGGTTCTGGTTCTGTTTACTTATTTATTCTTTAGTTTTGGTGTTCAGTCCTTTTTGTTCTGTTTATCAGAACTCAGATTCTGTTCCGGTTTCTTTCCCTCGTTTAGCTTCATGTGTTTCTTCTTCTTCTTGTGTTTCCTGTTTAATTTTTACTTCTTTTCCTGATCCGAGCTTCTACTTTATTCTGTTTTGGTGATTTGCCGTCAGTCCAGTTTTAATCTGTTAGAGTTTGTGTTCAGTTCAGAGCTTTGCTTAGTTTCCCGTTTTATTTTGAAAGCCAGCTTCCTGTTACCCCCTTTTAATTCTCCCTGGTTGCCGAGCAGCGCCTTCATTTTGTCAGTAAAATCTTTGGTGAACTCCAGCCTCTGGCTGCTCTTTCAGGGCTTAACCTCTTGACTCTGAATCTGTTTCTGGGTCCTGGTTCAGATTCCCTGATGACAGTTTAAACAGCGACAGATCATCCCTCAGATCTCAGTGTTCCTCTAACTTGGTGTCTGGCTCCTCATTAACAAACATCATAAATAACAACAACACAACTCTGAACACAAGTTATCAGACAAACTACTTCAGGATCCATTCTTCTTCTCTGAATGACTTTGACAGCCATGACTGTCAATTGAAATTAGGTCCAGAGGGAAACAGTTTAGCAGTAAGTTAGCAGTTAGCTGTAAATTAGCAGTAAGTTAGCAGTTAGCTGTAAATTAGCAGTTAGCTGTAAATTAGCAGTAAGTTAGCAGTTAGCTGTAAATTAGCAGTTAGCTGTAAATTAGCAGTAACTTAGCTGTAAGTTAGCAGCAGATGCTAACAAACGATGCTTTCTCATCAGCAGTGATGGACCAAGCATTTTCTTCCCTCTTTGTGGCTCAGTTCCTTCAGTCCAGCGTTGAACTGGACCAAGTTGTTAAAACAGTGGGATGAAAAGTGTCTGCTGCACATTCACAGTCTTTAGCTAACTCTGCTGGAACATTAGCCTCAGATATAGTTTATCCACTGGGCTCTTATATCCTCTGAGGCTGCTGCTGGATGGAAGATGCATGCTCCTCAGTGCAGCTGACAGCAGAACATTTCCACCAGAAGCTGGCTTCATCCGTCCAGCAGGGTGGAGGTGAGGGGGCGGGGCTTAGCAGAGGAGGCGGAGCCAACTTAAGGAGTGAAAATCAGAACGGCTCGTTAGAGGAGGAACTTTCACACAAAGGGAACTAACAGACACTTATATATGCTGCCATATATCTCTTTTCCCTTAACCTCCAATGAAGAGATGGACGCCAACACGTTGGGATAAAACGGTTATTAGACCCTGAACTGTCTGCATGACTTTCAGAATGTTATTCTGAATAAAACTTGTTTTAATGTTGGATCATTTTCAGGATTACACACATCTTGTTTCCTTTGAACTGATTAACAGATTTTTATCTATCATAATGCAGCGTTTTCACTGCTTCATACATTAATCCAACAACTAACTGCAAAATGTCTATAAAACATGAGTTTGTTGGACTCCGCCCCCTTCGACCAGCTGAAACAGGTGAAGGTCACTTTGACTGAAAACAGCATCCAGGTGTGGTTTTTAAGATAAACTCCCAGATGTTCAAACAGCCGGAGACGCCCTGGACTGAGCTCTGGAGCCGAGGCTCAGCCAGTGAAACACTTCCTGTTGACAGAGGGAAGTTTGTCCCGTCAAGATAAAAGCTCGTCTTGCAGCTGCTGGTCACTGCAGCGCTGCGACACCCTGAGACGGAGTCCGACCGCAGCAGGAACCGGCGCTCAGAAGTTTCCACGACGCCACCACACCCTGACAGAGCTCAAGCCGACAGAACCGCAATGGAAACTGTCTGAATTTCACAAGATGCTGCAAAGCTTCAGACTTCCACTTTCTCATGTGTCAGAAACCCGCCGCGGTGGTTTCAGAGCAATGAAAGTGCCTCAAAACTCACAGCGAGCTTCTTCTGCCACTTTAATGTGAATCACCATGAGCTGAGGAATCAACACCAGATTAAACAAACGTGTTTATCAAATAAATATAAAAGAACCAGAACCTGCTGTGGGGCGATGGAGCCGACACCACATCACATAAAAGCTTTTATCCAAGAACAGTTCCCAGGAGACTCACTTTTATCATTTATAGCTGTTCTGAAGGATTCACACCAGGTGCATGATGGGAAATAACCTGCATCCTTCAGAGTTATTCAAACACGGCTGACTGTGCAGATCCAGCCTGATAAACAGCCGAGCTGAACCAGACCCGGAGCAGCTCCTGGGAGGGCAGAAGCCTTCAGTGTGTGAGCCGACTGCGTCATTCAGAGCTCAGGCGGCTAAATTTAGCCGTGAAGAGAAAGAAGGAAATGAGGTTTGGGTGAAGGTGTGACAGAGGAAGTCCTGCCTGAACTAAAAGCTGCTGCAGAAACACGGCCATGCGAGATGTTCTGTCATCAGAGGGCTCAGCGGCCTCAGGTGTGCACGCTCAGGTGTGCACGCTCAGGTGTTACCTGTCTCCCTGCCGCTGTACAGCGAGTTCTGCTCCATCATTTCATCTTCCTCCACCCTGCTGCCTCTCTGCAGGCTGCCCCGTTTCACTCCGTGGTCCATCCAGCTCATCTGCACACAGACAGCAAAGCATCAGAGTCAGAAACAGTGTTACCGCGGCAACAAGCAGCCGATCATTCACCAAACACTGAGCCTGAGACACAAACACCTCTGTGGCTCCTTCAGAAAACACTGAACACATCCAGCAGCTCTGGAAACTGTGGACCTTTACTCTGAAAACACTCAGGAGGAAGTGGGACGGCGCTGATCCGGTTCATTTACTTCTGTGTCCCTCTGCTCTGTTTACCTCCCATGATGCACCTCTCCTCTCTCCATGTTCTGCTGCTATAGGCCCAGCCTGCTGGGGGAGCTCCCATGATGCACCTCTCCTCCCTCCATGTTCTGCTGCTACAGGCCCAGCCTGCTGGGGGAGCTCCCATGATGCACCTCTCCTCCCTCCATGTTCTGCTGCTATAGGCCCAGCCTGCTGGGGGAGCTCCCATGATGCACCTCTCCTCCCTCCATGTTCTGCTGCTATAGGCCCAGCCTGCTGGGGGAGCTCCCATGATGCACCTCTCCTCCCTCCATGTACAGATGACATCATTGCTGTCATTAACTTGTGTTTCTCTCTCTCAGCAGGTGTCTCTGGCCTGGTGTTACGCTGCTTGTTGTCCCCTCTTTCCTGTCCTCTCAGCCCCAGCTGGTCCAGGCAGATGGACCCTTCCTGGTTCTGGTTCTGATGGAGGTTTCTTCCTGGTTCTGGTTCTGATGGAGGTTTCTTCCTGGTTCTGGTTCTGATGGAGGTTTCTTCCTGTTAAAGGGAGTTTTTTCTCTCCACAGTCGCCTCCTGCAGCTCAGGATCAGAGAGAAGTTTCAGTTAATCTGCTGGTTTCCTGAGCTGGAAACTTTTAATTAGCTCTGTATGAATTAGACTCTTATTGATTGAATTGGACTCTTATTGATTGAATTGGACTCTTATTGATTGAATTAGACTCTTATTGATTGAATTAGACTCTTATTGATTGAATTGAAACAAGGTTTGGACTGAAAAATCCTGTCATTCAGAAGCAGGTTTCCTTCTGTAGCCATCAGCTGGATGAGCTCAGAGCTGAACTCCTCCTCAGAGCTGAACTCCTCCTCAGAGCTGAACTCCTCCTCAGAGCTGAACTCCTCCTCAGAGCTGAACTCCTCCTCAGAGCTGAACTCCTCCTCAGAGCTGAACTCCTCAGAGCTGAACTCCTCAGAGCTGAACTCCTCAGAGCTGAACTCCTCAGTCCAGCTCATTGTTTGGCTGCAGCTGCAGTGGAAAGGTCACCGGGTCAGAGGCTGCTCCTTTGTGTCGACTCGGGATATAAATGGATTCCAGTTCGATGTTAGAGGCTGTTTGCATGTTCCGGCTCAGAAAGGCGTCCAAAGCGACATGTTTCTGTCATTTAAAAGTGGAACGCTCTGCGTCAGTGCAGCTGCAGCTGATTGGCTGTTTGCGGCTGCACTTCCTGTTACACACACTGAAAGAGGAAGTGGGGCTGAAACCACCTTTTTTACAACATTTCACAGGCTGAGAGAAGCAGAGCAGCACTTTTCTGGTGACGTGAACCTGGATTCAGGCTCTTTTTGTTCCACTTCCACCTTTCTGGCTGCAGTTAGCTGAAAATAATAAATGTTTCTCTCAAACAGGTTCAGATCATCACAAAAACACAGCATTTAATGAGACAGCAGCGGCCGATAAGACTGACCTGTGATCAGTTCGAATGATCTGTCAGCGGCTGCTGTGGCAGACAGAGAAACTCGCTGTGTTGGAAGCAGCAGCTTCTGGACGCACACATGATTTCCATCCATCTGCTGTGTTTTACGGCAGGTTAAAGGGACCCTCGCCTCCTAATCTGAAGCCACATCAGCTTGGATGGGAGTGAACTGGAGTTTGGGGGGGTGCTCTCTGTGTTGGGGGGGATCTGAGAGGAAACTGGGAGAACCGTCTGACCCACAGTTATACGAAGAGGAAGAAGAATTTGGATGTGTGACACATTCAGGGCACGGGGGCAGCGGAACAGCCTGAAGACTTCCCAGGGTCAAAGTTTTCAGA
Organism: Leuresthes tenuis; assembly: GCF_036924035.1. Lineage (NCBI taxonomy): Eukaryota > Metazoa > Chordata > Actinopteri > Atheriniformes > Atherinopsidae > Leuresthes > Leuresthes tenuis. The sequence goes on along the minus strand of NW_027325360.1, from coordinate 816,914 downwards.
GTTACTGCCCTCATCAGTGAGAAAAGGTCCAGCGAGCTGTTTAACGTGAGGTTTCTGCTGCAAAGCCCGTCCGAGGGGGTCCAAACGCCCGTCCGAAGGGGTCCAAACAACCATCTGAACCGCAGGGGTCCAAACCCCCGTCCGAGGGGGTCCAAACCCCCGTCCGAAGGGGTCCAAACGCCCGTCTGAAGGGGTCCAAACGCCCGTCTGAAGGGGTCCAAACGCCAGTCTGAAGGGGTCCAAACGCCCGCCTGAAGGGGTCCAAACGCCCGTCCGAAGGGGTCCAAACGCCCGTCTGAAGGGGTCCAAACGCCCGTCTGAAGGGGTCCAAACGCCAGTCTGAAGGGGTCCAAACGCCCGTCTGAAGGGGTCCAAACGCCCGTCTGAAGGGGTCCAAACGCCAGTCTGAAGGGGTCCAAACGCCCGTCTGAAGGGGTCCAAACGCCAGTCTGAAGGGGTCCAAACGCCCGTCTGAAGGGGTCCAAACGCCCGTCTGAAGGGGTCCAAACGCCAGTCTGAAGGGGTCCAAACGCCCGTCTGAAGGGGTCCAAACGCCCGTCCGAAGGGGTCCAAACGCCCGTCTGAAGGGGTCCAAACGCCCGTCTGAAGGGGTCCAAACGCCAGTCTGAAGGGGTCCAAACGCCCGTCTGAAGGGGTCCAAACGCCCGTCTGAAGGGGTCCAAACAACCATCTGAACCGAGGGGTCCAAACAACCATCTGAACCGCAGGGGTCCAAACGCCCGTCCGAGGGGGTCCAAACGCCCGTCTGAAGGGGTCCAAACGCCCGTCTGAAGGGGTCCAAACGCCCGTCCGAAGGGGTCCAAACGCCCGTCTGAAGGGGTCCAAACGCCCGTCTGAAGGGGTCCAAACACCCGTCTGAAGGGGTCCAAACGCCAGTCTGAAGGGGTCCAAACGCCCGTCTGAAGGGGTCCAAACGCCAGTCTGAAGGGGTCCAAACGCCCGTCTGAAGGGGTCCAAACGCCCGTCTGAAGGGGTCCAAACGCCAGTCTGAAGGGGTCCAAACGCCCGTCCGAGGGGGTCCAAGCAACTATCTGAACCGCAGGGGTCCAAACGCCCGTCCGAGGGGGTCCAAACGCCCGTCTGAAGGGGTCCAAACGCCCGTCTGAAGGGGTCCAAACGCCAGTCTGAAGGGGTCCAAACGCCCGTCTGAAGGGGTCCAAACGCCCGTCTGAAGGGGTCCAAACGCCAGTCTGAAGGGGTCCAAACGCCCGTCCGAGGGGGTCCAAGCAACTATCTGAAGGGGTCCAAACGCCCGTCTGAAGGGGACCAAACGCCCGTCTGAACCGCAGGGGTCCAAACGCCCATCCGAGGGGGTCTAAACCCCCGTCCGAGGGGGTCCAAACGCCCGTCTGAAGGGGTCCAAACCCCCGTCCGAGGGGGTCCAAACGCCCGTCTGAAGGGGTCCAAACGCCCGTCTGAAGGAGTCCAAACCCCCGTCCGAGGGGGTCCAAACGCCCGTCCGAGGGGGTCCAAACCCCCGTCTGAAGGGGTCCAAACGCCTGTCCGAAGGGGTCCAAACCCCCGTCTGAACCGCAGGGGTCCAAACGCCCGTCTGAACCGCAGGGGTCCAAACGCCCATCCGAGGGGGTCCAAACCCCCGTCCGAGGGGGTCCAAACGCCCGTCTGAAGGGGTCCAAACCCCCGTCCGAGGGGGTCCAAACGCCCGTCTGAAGGGGACCAAACCCCCGTCCGAGGGGGTCCAAACGCCCGTCTGAACCGCAGGGGTCCAAACAACCATCTGAACCGCAGGGGTCCAAACGCCCGTCCGAGGGGGTCCAAACGCCCGTCCGAGGGGGTCCAAACGCCCGTCCGAGGGGGTCCAAACGCCCGTCTGAGTAAATATTAACTCTCAGGATCACAGGAGGATAAAACCAGCTGTGATGACACTTTAAACAGCTTTAACCTTTAAACAGCTGACAGGAAGTAAAAGGAGGCTGAACTGATGTGATGAACCTGATGACTTCTCAGCAGCATTACTGCAGCTGTTTCTGACACTAAAGAGGTTTGAAGAACCTGATGCAGGCTGTTCCACTTCCTGTTCATTTGTGAACTCTGAGGTCAGCCAACTGTTTGTCTGCAGTTCTGCAAAAAGTCAGAAGTGAACACAACCCTGTTTTCACAACACCAAACTGTAACTGATTACAAGACTTCTGTCACCCGGTGCAGCTGGTTTTAAACCTCCTGAGAAACATCTGACCGTCTCTCCTCAGGTCCCACCACAGCCTCTCAGTCCGGCTGAGGTCTGGACTCTGGACCGTCGCAACACCTTGGTTCTTTTGTCTCAGTTTCTGTTGAATAAATGATGACTCAGTGCAGAATAAAACCATCTTTCAGGTGCTCAGGTTCCAACAGACCAACAGCTGCTCAGGTTCCAACAGACCAACAGCTGCTCAGGTTCCAACAGACCAACAGCTGCTCAGGTTCCAACAGACCAACAGCTGCTCAGGTTCCAACAGACCAACAGCTGCTCAGGTTCTAAAGCACCAGCAGCTGCTCAGGTTCCAACAGACCAACAGCTGCTCAGGTTCCAACAGACCAACAGCTGCTCAGGTTCCAACAGACCAACAGCTGCTCAGGTTCTAAAGCACCAGCAGCTGCTCAGGTTCCAAAGCACCAGCAGCTGCTCAGGTTCCAACAGACCAACAGCTGCTCAGGTTCCAAACCACCAACAGCTGCTCAGGTTCCAACAGACCAACAGCTGCTCAGGTTCTAAAGCACCAGCAGCTGCTCAGGTTCTAAAGCACCAACAGCTGCTGAGGTTCTAAAGCACCAGCAGCTGCTCAGGTTCTAAAGCACCAACAGCTGCTCAGGTTCTAAAGCACCAGCAGCTGCTCAGGTTCTAAAGAACCAACAGCTGCTCAGGTTCCAACAGACCAACAGCTGCTCAGGTTCTAAAGAACCAACAGCTGCTCAGGTTCCAACAGACCAACAGCTGCTCAGATTCCAACAGACCAACAGCTGCTCAGGTTCCAAACCACCAACAGCTGCTCAGGTTCCAAACCACCAGCAGCTGCTCAGGTTCCAACAGACCAACAGCTGCTCAGGTTCTAAAGCACCAGCAGTTTCTCAGGATCTAAAGCACCAGCAGCTGCTCAGGTTCTAAAGCACCAGCAGCTGCTCAGGTTCTAAAGCACCAACAGCTGCTCAGGTTCTAAAGCACCAACAGTTTCTCAGGATCTAAAGCACCAGCAGCTGCTCAGGTTCTAAAGCACCAGCAGCTGCTCAGGTTCTAAAGCACCAACAGTTTCTCAGGTTCTAAATCACCAGCAGCTGCTCAGGTTCTAAAGCACCAACAGCTTCTCAGGTTCTAAGGAACCAACAGCTGCTCAGGTTCTAAAGCACCAACAGCTGCTCAGGTTCCAACAGACCAACAGCTGCTCAGGTTCCAACAGACCAACAGCTGCTCAGGTTCCAACAGACCAACAGCTGCTCAGGTTCCAACAGACCAACAGCTGCTCGGGTTCCAACAGACCAACAGCAGCTCAGGTTCTAAAGCACCAACAGCTGCTCAGGTTCCAACAGACCAACAGCTGCTCAGGTTCCAACAGACCAACAGCTGCTCAGGTTCCAACAGACCAACAGCTGCTCAGGTTCTAAAGCACCAACAGCTGCTCAGGTTCCAACAGACCAACAGCTGCTCAGGTTCTAAAGCACCAGCAGCTGCTCAGGTTCCAACAGACCAGCAGCTGATCGGGTTCCAACAGACCAACAGCTGCTCAGGTTCTAAAGCACCAGCAGCTGCTCAGGTTCCAAAGCACCAACAGCTGCTCAGGTTCTAAAGCACCAACAGCTGCTCAGGTTCTAAAGCACCAACAGCTGCTCAGATTCCAACAGACCAACAGCTGCTCAGGTTCCAACAGACCAACAGCTGCTCAGGTTCTAAAGCACCAACAGCTGCTCAGATTCCAACAGATCAGCAGCTGCTCAGGTTCCAACAGACCAACAGCTGCTCAGGTTCTAAAGCACCAACAGCTGCTCAGATTCCAACAGATCAGCAGCTGCTCAGGTTCCAACAGACCAACAGCTGCTCAGGTTCCAACAGACCAACAGCTGCTCAGGTTCTAAAGCACCAACAGCTGCTCAGGTTCTAAAGCACCAGCAGTTTCTCAGGTTCCAACAGACCAAAAGCTGCTCAAGTTCTAAAGCACCAGCAGCTGCTCAGGTTCTAAACCACCAACAGCTGCTCAGGTTCTAAAGCACCAACAGCTGCTCAGGTTCCAACAGACCAACAGCTGCTCAGGTTCCAACAGACTAACAGCTGCTCAGGTTCCAACAGACCAACAGCTGCTCGGGTTCCAACAGACCAACAGCTGCTCAGGTTCTAAAGCACCAGCTGCTCAGGTTCTAAAGCACCAGCAGCTGCTCAGGTTCCAAAGCACCAGCAGCTGCTCAGGTTCCAACAGACCAACAGCTGCTCAGGTTCTAAAGCACCAACAGCTGCTCAGGTTCTAAAGCACCAACAGCTGCTCAGGTTCTAAAGCACCAACAGCTTCTCAGGTTCCAACAGACCAACAGCTGCTCAGGTTCCAACAGACCAACAGCTGCTCAGGTTCTAAAGCACCAACAGCTGCTCAGGTTCCAACAGACCAACAGCTGCTCAGGTTCCAACAGACCAACAGCTGCTCAGGTTCTAAAGCACCAGCTGCTCAGGTTCTAAAGAACCAACAGCTGCTCAGGTTCTAAAGCACCAGCAGTTTCTCAGGTTCTAAAGCACCAGCAGCTGCTCAGGTTCTAAAGCACCAGCAGTTTCTCAGGTTCCAACAGACCAACAGCTGCTCAGGTTCCAACAGACCAACAGCTGCTCGGGTTCTAAAGCACCAGCAGCTGCTCAGGTTCTAAAGCACCAGCAGTTTCTCAGGTTCTAAAGCACCAGCAGCTGCTCAGGTTCCAACAGACCAACAGCTGCTCGGGTTCTAAAGCACCAGCAGCTGCTCAGGTTCTAAAGCACCAGCAGCTGCTCAGGTTCCAACAGACCAACAGCTGCTCAGGTTCCAAAGCACCAGCAGCTGCTCAGGTTCTAAAGCACCAGCAGTTTCTCAGGTTCCAACAGACCAACAGCTGCTCAGGTTCCAAAGCACCAGCAGCTGCTCAGGTTCTAAAGCACCAGCAGCTGCTCAGGTTCCAACAGACCAACAGCTGTTCAGGTTCCAAAGCACCAGCAGCTGCTCAGGTTCTAAAGCACCAGCAGTTTCTCAGGTTCCAACAGACCAACAGCTGCTCAGGTTCCAAAGCACCAGCAGCTGCTCAGGTTCTAAAGCACCAGCAGTTTCTCAGGTTCCAACAGACCAACAGCTGCTCAGGTTCCAAAGCACCAGCAGCTGCTCAGGTTCTAAAGCACCAACAGCTGCTCAGGTTCCAACAGACCAACAGCTGTTCAGGTTCCAACAGGCCAACAGCTGCTCAGGTTCCAAAGCACCAGCAGCTGCTCAGGTTCCAACAGACCAACAGCTGCTCAGGTTCTAAAGCACCAGCAGCTGCTCAGGTTCTAAAGCACCAACAGCTGCTCAGGTTCTAAAGCACCAACAGCTTCTCAGGTTCTAAAGCACCAACAGCTGCTCAGGTTCTAAAGCACCAACAGCTTCTCAGGTTCCAACAGACCAACAGCTGCTCAGGTTCTAAAGCACCAACAGCTGCTCAGGTTCTAAAGCACCAGCAGCTGCTCAGGTTCTAAAGCACCAGCAGCTGCTCAGGTTCCAACAGACCAACAGCTGCTCAGGTTCTAAAGCACCAGCAGCTGCTCAGGTTCCAACAGACTAACAGCTGCTCAGGTTCTAAAGCACCAACAGCTGCTCAGGTTCTAAAGCACCAACAGCTGCTCAGGTTCTAAAGCACCAGCAGCTGCTCAGGTTCCAACAGACCAACAGCTGCTCAGGTTCTAAAGCACCAGCAGCTGCTCAGGTTCCAACAGACTAACAGCTGCTCAGGTTCTAAAGCACCAACAGCTGCTCAGGTTCTAAAGCACCAACAGCTGCTCAGGTTCTAAAGCACCAGCAGCTGCTCAGGTTCTAAAGCACCAACAGCTGCTCAGGTTCTAAAGCACCAACAGCTGCTCAGGTTCTAAAGCACCAGCAGCTGCTCAGGTTCTAAAGCACCAGCAGCTGCTCAGGTTCCAACAGACCAACAGCTGCTCAGGTTCTAAAGCACCAGCAGCTGCTCAGGTTCCAACAGACTAACAGCTGCTCAGGTTCTAAAGCACCAACAGCTGCTCAGGTTCTAAAGCACCAACAGCTGCTCAGGTTCTAAAGCACCAGCAGCTGCTCAGGTTCTAAAGCACCAACAGCTGCTCAGGTTCTAAAGCACCAGCAGCTGCTCAGGTTCTAAAGCACCAGCAGCTGCTCAGGTTCCAACAGACCAACAGCTGCTCAGGTTCTAAAGCACCAACAGCTGCTCAGGTTCTAAAGCACCAGCAGCTGCTCAGGTTCCAAAGCACCAACAGCTGATCAGGTTCCAACAGACCAACAGCTGATCGGGTTCCAACAGACCAGCAGCTGCTCAGGTTCTAAAGCACCAACAGCTGCTCAGGTTCTAAAGCACCAGCAGCTGCTCAGGTTCCAACAGACCAACAGCTGCTCAAGTTCTAAAGCACCAGCAGCTGCTCAGGTTCTAAAGCAGCAGCAGCTGCTCAGGTTCCAACAGACCAACAGCTGCTCAGGTTCTAAAGCACCAGCAGCTGCTCAGGTTCTAAAGCACCAGCAGCTGCTCAGGTTCTAAAGCACCAGCAGCTGCTCAGGTTCTAAAGCACCAACAGCTGCTCAGGTTCTAAAGCACCAACAGCTGCTCAGGTTCTAAAGCACCAGCAGCTGCTCAGGTTCTAAAGCACCAGCAGCTGCTGAGGTTCTAAAGCACCAGCAGCTGCTCAGGTTCTAAAGCACCAGCAGGAGACCAGGTTCTAAAGCACCAGCAGCTGCTCAGGTTCTAAAGCACCAGCAGGACACCAGGTTCAGCTTCCTTCATGAGTTTCACAGCAGATTTCTTTGCTCAGATGTAAACTTTATGGCAGCAGGTTGATCCGCCTTCAAACGTCAACTCTACGTTTCAGTTGTTTAACTTCATGTTTTATGCGTTTTATAAATCTGGATTAAAACAGTAACCCTGTGCACGTGCACGTGCGTGTACCTACAGGGAAGGCGACCTCGCACAGCTTGTGGGTCCAGTCGTCCAGCTGGTTCCTGTCGCAGGCGAACACATAGATCTTGTCGGTGGTCTCCACCAGGAAGGACCCCGTGTCTTTGGGACATCCGTCCATCTCCACCTCCGTCACCCGGATGCAGTCGGACAGCCGGATGACCTGGGGGACACACGGAGGGGGTCATCACCGTGGTAACGGTGCACGCCAGCGCCGTGCACACGGCGGTCGGTACCTTCTTGTGTTCCTGGTGTTTGCGCAGACTCTTGTCCATCTTCTCCACGTTGCCCCCATCTTTGCACTCGAAGAAGTCCAGCCTGGAGATGGAGCAGGAGCTCTCCCTGTACAGGACGCACCACACCCGCTTCCACCTCTGCGCCCGTACGTGCACGCACACACACACACACACACCCCGAGGTGAGGAGGAGCACCTCCACCTTCTGCTGCACCTGTGGAACACCTCAGTCGTACCTTTCCGAAGCGCTGCTGCTGGAGGAAGAGGATCCCCTGCTTCCTGATGTCCTCCTCCATGACGCCGCCTCTTCTTTCTGTCCTCCTTTGTTTCCTCGCCTCCTTTCGGCGCAGCGTCCTCTGCCTTCTGTTGTACTTTAGCTTCTCCCTGTACTTCCTCCTCTGGTCTTCTTGCACCTCCACCCTCCCGTCTCGACTCCCTCTGTGGTATCAGTGTGATGCACAGACGTTGAATGTGTCACTCTGGCTTCCTGCCCCGGTCTGTTGCAACATGTAAAGCAGAACTAACCGCTGGGGAGCAGCTCCTCCTTCGGCTGCTGCTCCCACTTTTATTTTCAACTCTTTTTCACCTTCAGCAGCTGTTTAACCCTCTGATTTAGCTCATTTTGGGAGTTTTTCTGACTCTTTTCACTACCTGTTCCTTCAATTCCTTCAATAACTGCTTTAGCTTCATCACATCCTGGAGACCAGCGCCCCCTGGTGGCTTCACCTTACGGCACACTTAACAACCATTAAATGGGAAGATGAGACGCTCCTTTATTATTTATTTCGCTGTTTCAGCAGCTGAAGAAGCTCGACCACCTTCTGCTTTCTGCCTCTGGGCACATCAGGGATCCCTGATTGGCTGACAGCAGCTTTCTAACTGGGGTATTTAAGTAAATCGGAGCCTGACTATGAAGACATTTAAAAGTAAAACAGCAAAACTTTCAAATCAGTCACCAGGTGAACAGGGAGCCAGTGGTAACCAGGTAACATTCAGGTGTGATATGGACCAGGCACGGAGCAGCCTCTGCAGATCTTTAGGGGGGACAGAACAGGCCCGATGGTCTGATTTGGGTCTCAACAGGTCAGTAACAGGCGGCAGACGTAGGAAAAGGTCATTTTGTGTGGCGGTGGCTTCATTGGGCTCAATGAGTCATATTCAGATAAATCTGTGACTGAGAGCAGCTTTAATGGGAGTTCAGCTGGATTAATAAACCGTTTTTACTGAAAGTTTGGAGCCTGAACAGAGCAGCTGGACCTTCTGAGTCCAGCCCAGGAGGGATTCAAACCAGCTGGATCATTTTGGGGCGCCGGTCCGGTTTAGCTTCTGTTTACATGTGTTATAAAAGTCTGGTTTCATCAAACTAACAGCAATTCAGTTTTAAGTAGACCTGGACATGTCGGACGTTCAGTGAACGTTGTTGCTGCTTTTACCAGTTCACTCTTTTACAGGCAAAGGAAATGAACAATTTCCTATTCGTTAATTCACCAAGATCACAGAACTGTGAATATCGGAAAAAAAAATCAATTCTCCCAAAGAGAATTATTATTTTTGTCTTATTTTCATTTAGCTTCATCATCTGCACCAGCAGATACAAAGAGAAGAGCATGGGACCCAACACAGAGCCCTGAGGGGCCCAACACAGAGCCCTGAGGGGCCCAACACAGAGCCCTGAGGGGCCCAACACAGAGCCCTGAGGGGCCCAACACAGAGCCCTAAGGGGCCCAACACAGAGCACCGAGGGGCCCAACACAGAGCCCTGAGGGGCCCAACACAGAGCAGCGAGGGGCCCAACACAGAGCAGCGAGGGGCCCAACACAGAGCAGCGAGGGGCCCAACACAGAGCAGCGAGGGGCCCAACACAGAGCAGCGAGGGGCCCAACACAGAGCCCTGAGGGACCCAACACAGAGCCCTAAGGGGTCCAACACAGAGCCCTGAGGGGCCCAACACAGAGCCCCGAGGGGCCCAACACAGAGCCCCGAGGGGCCCAACACAGAGCCCCGAGGGACCCAACACAGAGCCCTGAGGGGCCCAACACAGAGCCCTGAGGGGCCCAACACAGAGCACCGAGGGGCCCAACACAGAGCCCTGAGGGGCCCAACACAGAGCCCTAAGGGGTCCAACACAGAGCCCTGAGGGGTCCAACACAGAGCAGCGAGGGGCCACCAGGTGGACTGAGAACCTTCGATAAGGAGGAAGGATTTTAATAATAAATCATTCAACCAGAGCAGATGACGAAGACTATGAATAAAATAAAAACATAGATTTAAAATCTCAGTCCGAAAAAAAATAAAAAATATTCCAACTCAGATTTCTTCAAATCTTTAATGGAAAACAGATTTTATTGATCTGGTTTTACAGCAGTTCGACACTTATCCTTCATAATGAGACCAAATGTCTTCTTTTTAATTTGGGAGACTGACTGAAACTGAAAATGAGTCAAAAGACTCTTTTGCTTCCTTTTAATTTCAGATCATGTGACGACAGTCAGAACATTTGTTAAATCTGTTCTTCAGAGAGAAGATCAAGCTGCTGGTTCTAGATTCTTCCAGAGGAGAAAATCACCGGTTACCTCATTAATCCATCACTGCTTCTCTTCTGTCAGTAAAATGTACTTCAACATATTTACCGTTAAACTGGAACTTAAAAGGACTTCTTTCACTTTTTGGTAACTACTTCATATTCAGGGACCAGAAACCTGGTCCTGTTTGCTCATCACAACACAACTTCCCTGATAAAACCAGTTTTTGAATTAACTGCTCACCTTCTTTAGATTCAACACTTTCCCTCCAGCAGAATCAGAACCGCCGGACCTGGGTGGAACCTTTGTTCCGGTGATCTCTGTTCCTACCCGGACCGGACTCCGGACGCACGGTTGCCATTGGTTGCGGACACCCCGGTTGAAGCTAAAATTGCAAACGGCCGCGGCGCGCGGACGGGGCGAAACGTGGTGAAACGTCACAGTTTCCTCTGACGGCGTGAAGGCTTGGAAACAGTGACGTCAGCGACGCGGTAAAGCTGCAGCTGACGTGTTTCGCCGGCGCTAACAGCAGCATTAGCCGCTAACAGCGGCATTAGCCGCTAGCTTCGAAGTGCAACGATCAGCGTTTTGACTGTACGGAGGCCGGGTAGGGACATGTAGCGGAACGGTGGTTCAGACCGCCTTTAACCCGGTTAAATGATCGATGGTCTGATCAGTGAGGGCAGCAGTCACGTGGGACAGACCAGGATGCCCGGTTCTGACCCGGACCTCACTAACCTGCTTCTTCTGGTTCCTCCTCAGGTTTGTTGGGTCTGAACTGGTCCAGTCCGGACCGAGCCGTCTCCCCCGTGGACCTGTTGGCCTCAGCATGTCGGTCCAAAGAGCAGCATGTCGGACTGTGACCCAGCCGTTGTAGAGGAGCCCGGTTCCCCCGGTTCCCCCGGTCCGGCCCGCCCTCCTCTGGCAGCAAAGGCCCTGTCAGAGTCGTACGGCCAGCTGCGGTACCGGGACACGTCTCTGCTGATCTGGCAGCAGCAGCAGCTGCAGGCGGAACCGCCCTCCACCTACCTGACCCGGAGTCAGTCGGCCTGGTACAGCAGTTATGGGAACCAGGCGGTGCTGATCCGGGACAGGAGGGGCCTGCAGGGCGCAGAGGGGCAGTCCAGGATCTGCAGCATCATGTAGGAACCAGAACCGGGGCCAGAACAGAGACTAAACTGACCCAGACTGAACTCCATGTAAATATTTAACTCCTAACTAACATGTTCTCATCAGAACCGGCTCCACAGCTTAGGAACCCGTTAGGATAACGTCAGTATCAGACCAAGGTTCTGACCTGGTGTGGGGCTCCACCCACATTTAGGGTGTTTGTGCTGTCACTTCAGGAGCCGGGCCGGAGTTGGATGGTCCGGCTTGTTCTGGAGGTCCGAGCAGCATCACATTAAAGAAAGATGAATAAACTGAACATGTGTGAGACTGTTTTAGAATGAAAGCAGCACCTGGTACTGAAGGGAAGATGATGAATCCGACCCAAACCTAGTTCCAGCTGTTGTTCCGACAGTTAAAAACCTTCAGGTTCAAACCTGCTCTGGACGCCACATCGACCCAGATCAACTGTGACCTCTGAGCCGGATTCTGATGCTGAGGCGTTGCTTTCAGGTTTTGCCCCGTAAATGAACCGTTTATTGATCTAAACCCGTTCCTAGGAGGAACCCGTTCTTAGGAGGAACCCGTTCTTAGGAGGAACCAGTTCTTAGGATGAACCAGTTCTTAGGATGAACCAGTTCTTAGGATGAACCCGTTCTTAGGAGGAACCCGTCCTTAGGATGAACCCGTTCTTAGGATGAACCCGTTCTTAGGAGGAACCAGTTCTTAGGATGAACCAGTTCTTAGGAGGAACCCGTTCTTAGGAAGAACCTGTTCTTAAGATTAAGGATTAAAAACACTCTGCTTTTAGATTTAAAGTCCTGCCGATGACGGATGTTTCATCACATGAATCCTCCCAAATAGCTCCATGGCAACCAGTGACCTGCCGACACCGATCTGTTGTCCCGTCAGATCCCGTCTGACCGTGACCCGTTAACTTTTATAAGTGCGGCGCCCGGTCGGAACAAACCGCTGGTCGCGTCAGGAGGGGCGTGGCCTCGTGAAGCTGCAACCTGCGGGTCAATGAGAGTCGAGCTGCTTCCTCAGTTTACGTGTTTATTTATGAAAACAAATGAACTCAGAAAATAAGGATCCCATATCAGTAATTACATCAAATAATTCACTTGTTGGTTTTTGTCGGTTTGTCCTCTGCGCCTCTCTGCGGCTCTACTCCATCTACACCTCAGACAGCTACTATACAGCTACTATACAGTGCTCAAACATACAGAAGAAACGTACGGCCGGAGTGCATGCAAATACATAAAATCACTTTTTTCCTTTTCTTATTAAAATACAAAAATTAACTATTAGCATCAAAGCTTGACCATCAACTAAAAACAAACAGAGGAGGGTTACTGTGGCAACGAGCTGTCTGTCCATCCGTCCGTCACACAGAGGAACCTCTCAGGGTGTTGATTCGTGTGGAAAAAGTCACCAATAAAACCAAAGCGGCTGTTTTCATCTCATCTGTACCCACTGCAGGGGAAAATTTAAAAACAGACGCAGGAGAAAAGAGGCGGGAAACGTAACCGAACCGTACGACCTGCAGGGGGCGCCATGGAGGGCCAGTAAAATTCCTTTCAAGCTGACCGCTTTAGATCCTGAACATAAACTTTTACCAATAAGCCGCCAATCGGAGGAGGAAGAGGCGGGGTCTGACTTTTATCTGTGGACCCTGAACGCCTCGCATCAACAGAGGCTGAACATGAGACGAGCGACGCCGACAGCATGGAGGAAGTGGGCGGAGCTTGCAGTTATTTCTGTCACTTTTCCTCGGGTGGTTTCCGTCTTCCAACCCCAAACCGCTCAGCCACGCACGTGTCCGCGTGGCGTGGTTTTTCTGACAGGGCGAGTTCGGTGAAGACTGGCGATCTGCTCCCGTTTGTCCAGAACAGATCTGGTGATAATTTCTATCCGTGGGATTGGTCACCTGTCAATTATCAATACTGTTCTGACGCCACACTGGTAATAATCTGATCAAGTCAAATAAAAAATGATCGATTGTTCATCTGGAGTTTGAGTCAATGTTTTCAATTGATAGGGTGAATACTTTAGACCACGGTACTCAGAGGGGCTGCTGAGCTGCAGGAGAAACCGAACGTAGCCTCAGATAATCCCTGTTTAGGTTCTACTGGGCCGGGTTTGTGGAGGCAGAACCAGGCCGAAGCCGATTAAACCATTAAAATTATGGAGTAAACAAAGAAACCACCTGAAAGAATGTTTAAAAAGAAGTTCAACCGAAAACCTTCGTCCTCTTCCTGCCACCTCGTGACAAACTTTGGGGGGTGTCTTTACTTTAAAGACTAATTATTTAAAACCTCAAAGTTTGAGCCGATGTGAATAAATATGAGTTGTTAGCCGAGTCGGCTTCATGACGACCAGAAGAACACGACTCACATCGGGAGGTGTGGGTGAGCCGGGTCTGGTACAGAACGAGTGGTTAGGCCCGGGGGGAGGGGTGGGTGAGGCCTGGGGGGAGGTGTGGGTATGGTACAGTGGGAGTGGCAAGGCCTGGGGGGAGGTGGGGCTGGTACAGTAGGAGTGGTTAGGCCTGGGGGAGGTGGGTATGGTACAGTAGGAGTGGTTAGGCCTGGGGGGAGGTGGGGCTGGTACAGTAGGAGTGGTTAGGCCTGGGGGGAGGCGGGTATGGTACAGTAGGAGTGGTAAGGCCTGGGGGAGGTGGGGCTGGTACAGTAGGAGTGGTTAGGCCTGGGGGGAGGTGGGGCTGGTACAGTAGGAGTGGTTAGGCCTGGGGGGAGGCGGGTATGGTACAGTAGGAGTGGTAAGGCCTGGGGGAGGTGTGGGTATGGTACAGTAGGAGTGGTTAGGCCTGGGGGGAGGTGTGGGGGAGGCGGGTATGGTACAGTAGGAGTGGTAAGACCTAGGTGAGGTGTGGGTATGGTACAGTAGGAGTGGTTAGGCCTGGGGGGAGGTGTGAGTTAGGCCTGGGTGAGGTGGGTATGGTACAGTAGGAGTGGTAAGGCCTGGGGGAGGTGTGGGTATGGTACAGTAGGAGTGGTAAGGCCTGGGGGAGGTGTGGGTATGGTACAGTAGGAGTGGTTAGGCCTGGGGGAGGTGGGGCTGGTACAGTAGGAGTGGTTAGGCCTGGGGGGAGGTGGGGCTGGTACAGTAGGAGTGGTTAGGCCTGGGGGGAGGTGGGGCTGGTACAGTAGGAGTGGTAAGGCCTGGGGGAGGTGTGGGTATGGTACAGTGGGAGTGGCAAGGCCTGGGGGAGGTGGGGCTGGTACAGTAGGAGTGGTTAGGCCTGGGGGAGGTGGGTATGGTACAGTAGGAGTGGTTAGGCCTGGGGGGAGGTGGGGCTGGTACAGTAGGAGTGGTTAGGCCTGGGGGAGGTGGGGCTGGTACAGTAGGAATGGTTAGGCCTGGGGGAGGTGGGTATGGTAGAGTAGGAATGGTAAGGCCTGGGGGAGGTGTGGGTGAGGCCTGGGGGAGGTGGGTATGGTAGAGTAGGAGTGGTTAGGCCTGGGGGGAGGCGGGTATGGTACAGTAGGAGTGGTAAGGCCTGGGGGAGGTGTGGGTATGGTACAGTAGGAGTGGTTAGGCCTGGGGGGAGGTGTGGGGGAGGCGGGTATGGTACAGTAGGAGTGGTAAGACCTGGGTGAGGTGTGGGTATGGTACAGTAGGAGTGGTTAGGCCTGGGGGGAGGTGTGAGTTAGGCCTGGGGGAGGTGGGGCTGGTACAGTAGGAGTGGTTAGGCCTGGGGGGAGGTGGGGCTGGTACAGTAGGAGTGGTTAGGCCTGGGGGGAGGCGGGTATGGTACAGTAGGAGTGGTAAGGCCTGGGGGAGGTGTGGGTATGGTACAGTGGGAGTGGCAAGGCCTGGGGGAGGTGGGGCTGGTACAGTAGGAGTGGTTAGGCCTGGGGGAGGTGGGTATGGTACAGTAGGAGTGGTTAGGCCTGGGGGGAGGTGGGGCTGGTACAGTAGGAGTGGTTAGGCCTGGGGGAGGTGGGGCTGGTACAGTAGGAATGGTTAGGCCTGGGGGAGGTGGGTATGGTAGAGTAGGAATGGTAAGGCCTGGGGGAGGTGTGGGTGAGGCCTGGGGGAGGTGGGTATGGTAGAGTAGGAGTGGTTAGGCCTGGGGGAGGTGGGGCTGGTACAGTAGGAATGGTTAGGCCTGGGGGAGACGGGTATGGTAGAGTAGGAATGGTAAGGCCTGGGGGAGGTGTGGGTGAGGCCTGGGGGAGGTGTGGGGGAGGCGGGTATGGTAGAGTAGGAGTGGTTAGGCCTGGGGGAGGTGGGGCTGGTACAGTAGGAATGGTAAGGCCTGGGGGAGGTGTGGGTAAGGCCTCGGGGAGGCCTGGGGGAGGCGGGTATGGTAGAGGAGGAGTGGTTAGGCCTGGGGGAGGTGGGTATGGTAGAGTAGGAATGGTAAGGCCTCGGGGAGGCCTGGGTGAGGCCTGGGGGAGGGACAGGACAGCGGTACAAAGACATTTTTCATATGGAGAACTTTATAAGACACAAACAGTTCAGCACACAACCTGAAAACTCAAACAGAAGATAAAGGAAATGTAGTGTTAAAAAAATAAAGTCGGCTTCGCTCTCTGTGGACTCGTCCGGCGCCGGCGGGGTGGGCGGGGCGCGCTGACCCCGGTCGTGTCATTGAGCCGCAGGACCAGCAGGGGGCAGGTTTGGTCTCAGAGGGAAACAAACTGGATCCTGATTTAAACACATTTCACACATCGATTTCCTTCTTTTACAAACGTTTATATTTTAGTAACAAATCTACGTGTTGCAGAGAGACGATCCGCCAGTCAGTCGACACCGAGACCTGCTAATGTGTGTGTGGGGGGGGGGTTAGTCATGTGACTGATCACATGACCGCCTGCCTCAGGAGAATAAACATGAACAACAGTCTCCAGAGCTCCGTGTCGTCCTCCAGGTTCAGTTTCCCCACAGCGCCCCCTGCTGACCACACCCACAAGCTGACGGAGACCAGGCCGATGGAGGCCAAACGGCTTCAGAAGGAACCCGCTTCCCTCGTCTTTAAAGCGGCGTCACAATCGACTGATTATCAAACATATTTCTGATCAATCGTCTTTCTCATTTTCAAATCAAACTTTCAAACATCTTTTTGCTTTAAATGAGAACAAAAAAAAACGGAAAAAAACCCAACTGGAACCAAGTTCTGACACTTTGGGGCTGATTGATCAACGTGACAGTTTGTTGATGCGATCAATAGAAATAAAGATGAGCTGCAGATCAAACCAATACGTTCGATCAGATCAATACATGCGGCTGAACTGTTGGAGTTTCTCTCTGCAACATCTTCAAACTAAGCTCCTCCTCTTCTTCCAGATCATGTGATGATCACCGTTCAATCGCCTCAAAGCTTCATCATCATCGCCTCTGTCCACTTCCAATCAATCAATCCATTAATCAATATCCAACAGCACACAGAGATCAGCTGCTCCTCTCCCATGATGCTCTACGGATGCTTCTGGAATGTGTTCAGAGGTCAGGGGTCACCACCGGCCGTCCAAGAGGAGGAGGAAGACGAGGAGGAGGAAGAAGAATAACCTTTTTTACGTTTGTCCACAGATCAATACGACTCCCGGGCTGCCCGCCAGCTGACTCCGCCCCCTTTCTTCTTCTCCTCCTCCTGCCCGGAGTCGCTGCTCTCTTCCTCCTCCTCCTCCTCCTCCGACTGTCAGAAAACCAAAACAACACCAGGAGCTAAAAAACAGGTCAGCATATTTACATACAGTCTCCACGTCTGGGCGTGTGCACGTGTGAGCACACGCACGTGTGTGTGGTACGGAGTTCAGTGTCTTTTGATTGTGTTTGTTCAGGATGGAAGTAAATGTGTGTGTGTGTGTGTGTGTGTTCAGTAACAGGTGTGTGTGTTCAGTCTGTGTCAGAGGAAGAGGAGGTTCCTGTTGAGGAGCTGTCGTCAGAGGAGGAAGAGGAGCTGCCACTCAAACGACTGGCCCCGCCTCCAGAGGCCCCGCCTCCTGCTGCTTTCTCTGGAACAGGGAAATAAAAGGGGAGGGGTTAATATGATGATGTCACAGAAGTCAGCAGACCTGATCATGTGATCTGCTGTTCCTTGAAATCCTGAACAATCAATCTGTTTATGTTAATTAGCTCCCCTGCACACCTGTTCACCTGCACACCTGTTCACCTGCACACCTGTTCACCTGTTCATTCATTAACATTCTTCACTTCTAGGAAAACAATTCAAACTGTTAACTTAACCTGGACTGAGGGGCGTGAACTAAGTTTGGATCCAAAGAATAATTTCAGCAAAGCTAATGAGAAGGGGCGGAGCCTGATCAGGCCACAAGAGAGGACCAATCAGAGCAGAGGATTTTAAATGTGTCGAGTAAACCAAGACTTTGTTTCACATAAACAACAGCATTTGAACCAAGTGGTTAAAATGCTGCTCAATGCGGTGCGTGTGGCAGCATTTATCAACGTTACGGCTGATCAAAGCATGAAACTTAACCCTGAAACTGACCCCACCCTGAATAAAACTTAAACTTAAGGTTAAGGCGTCTTCATGTTCAAAATTAAATAAAACGCTGTATCAGTGATGCTGTTAGCTCACGCAGCTAACAGGGACGCCGTCAGCTCACGTAGCTAACGGGGACGCCGTCAGCTCACGTAGCTAACCGTGACCCAGTTGACCCCGTTAGCTCACGCAGCTAACAGTGACGCCGTCAGCTCACGCAGCTAACCGTGACCCCGTTAGCTCACGCAGCTAACAGTGACGCCGTCAGCTCACGTAGCTAACCGTGACCCCGTTGACCCCGTTAGCTCACGCAGCTAACAGTGACGCCGTCAGCTCACGTAGCTAACCGTGACCCCGTTGACCCCGTTAGCTCACGCAGCTAACAGTGACGCCGTCAGCTCACGTAGCTAACCGTGACCCCGTTAGCTCACGCAGCTAACAGTGACGCCGTCAGCTCACGTAGCTAACCGTGACCCCGTTGACCCCGTCAGCTCACGCAGCTAACGGGGACGCCGTCAGCTCACGTAGCTAACCGTGACCCCGTTGACCCCGTCAGCTCACGCAGCTAACAGTGACGCCGTCAGCTCACGTAGCTAACCGTGACCCCGTTAGCTCACGCAGCTAACAGTGACGCCGTCAGCTCACGTAGCTAACCGTGACCCCGTTGACCCCGTCAGCTCACGCAGCTAACGGGGACGCCGTCAGCTCACGTAGCTAACCGTGACCCCGTTGACCCCGTCAGCTCACGTAGCTAACCGTGACCCCGTCAGCTCACGCAGCTAACAGTGACCCCGTCAGCTCACGTAGCTAACCGTGACCCCGTTAGCTCACGCAGCTAACTGAAGGAACTGAGCCACAAAGAGGATCAGTTCCAACTCTCAGAGCCTGAACTTCAGAGCAGGGAAATCTGCTATCTGAGAGATAACTCCTCATGGTTTATTTACTGATTTATTTCTTCCTTTAGCAGCAGCTAACGCTAACAGCTTAGCTAATGAAATAACTCCTCATGGTTTATGTACTGATTTATTTCTTCCTTTAGCAGCAGCTAACGCTAACAGCTTAGCTAATGAAATAACTCCTCATGGTTTATTTACTGATTTATTTCTTCCTTTAGCAGCAGCTAACGCTAACAGCTTAGCTAATGAAATAACTCCTCATGGTTTATTTACAGATTTATTTCTTCCTTTAGCAGCAGCTAACGCTAACAGCTTAGCTAATGAAATAACTCCTCATGGTTTATTTACTGATTTATTTCTTCCTTTAGCAGCAGCTAACGCTAACATCTTAGTTAATGAAATAACTCCTCATGGTTTATTTACTGATTTATTTCTTTCTTTAGCAGCAGCTAACGCTAACAGCTTAGCTAATGAAATAACTCCTCATGGTTTATTTACTGATTTATTTCTTCCTTTAGCAGCAGCTAACGCTAACAGCTTAGCTAATGAAATAACTCCTCATGGTTTATTTACTGATTTATTTCTTCCTTTAGCAGCAGCTAACGCTAACAGCTTAGCTAATGGAGATGACTCCTCATGGTTTATTTACCGATTTATTTCTTCCTTTAGCAGCAGCTAACGCTAACAGCTTAGCTAATGGAGATGACTCCTCATGGTTTATGTACTGATTTATTTCTTCCTTTAGCAGCAGCTAACGCTAACAGCTTAGCTAATGGAGATGACTCCTCATGGTTTATTTACTGATTTATTTCTTCCTTTAGCAGCAGCTAACGCTAACAGCTTAGCTAATGGAGATGGCGTACACCAACTTCTAAGGAGTTACTGCTGTTACTAGATTTAGTTTTAGTAACAGCAGCTGACACAAGAGGTGATTCCAAGTTAGGAACCGGCTCTGGATCAGAACCGGGACCTGTGGGGTGTCTAAATCCCGTAAATGACCTCGGTACTTACGCAGTAGCTTCCTCTGCTTCTTCTGCAGACAGGACTTGACGTAGCGCTCCAGCTCCCGGAGCGTGGAGGGTTTGAGGGTTTCGAAGTCGATCTCAATCTCGTCGGGGTTGGAGTCCCTCAGCGATGGCTCTCTGGACTGGATGATGTGCACGACGCGGCCCAGTTTCTCCCCTGGCAGCCGGTTTATGTCCAGACTCAGCTGCCGCTTCTCATCGTACGACATCGGCAGGGACAACTCTTCGCCGTCCTCTCCGTTGGCCGAGCCGCCGCCCGACGTCTTACCGCCTTTCTTCAGTTGCCTGGAGGGACAGAGTCGCTCTGATTGGTGGGAACTCCTCATCTAACATACCGCTTACAGGTGAAGCTGAGGATTAATCCTCCAGCCCCCCCTCCTAATGTCTGGGACAGAGTCCCATCTCTCTCTGAGCCCCCCCTCTGCTCCTCAGACTGATTAAAGTCACATTCAGACTTTAAGGTAAAGTCATTTTCCTCCATCTCAGCTCCATCAGGTGGACATTAAACCCTTTTTATCCACAGTCCTCGGCTCCATCATGTGTGTTTCAGGTGTGTTCCAGGTGTGTTCCAGGTGTGTTTCAGGTGTGTTCCAGGTGTTCCAGGTGTGTTCCAGGTGTGTTCCAGGTGTTTCAGGTGTGTTCCAGGTGTGTTTCAGGTGTGTTCCAGGTGTTCCAGGTGTGTTCCAGGTGTTTCAGGTGTGTTTCAGGTGTGTTCCAGGTGTGTTTGTGGTGTGTTCCAGGTGTGTTTGTGGTGTGTTCCAGGTGTGTTCCAGGTGTGTTCCAGGTGTGTTCCAGGTGTGTTTGTGGTTCCTCAGGTGTGTTCCACTGCTTCATCAGTGCAGGGATCAGACACCTCGGCTTGGTTCTGAAGCTGTTCAACTTGAGGAGAGAAGCTGTGATGAGGCTGAAAAACCAGAAGAAACCATCAGCTGTCATCAGAAAGGATGAACAGGTGAGCTCTGTGAGGGACAGGTAGGCCGAGGAAGAACCCTCAAAGGCCCGTCCAACGGATCAGAACCATGTCCACAGAAGACTTCATGAGCAGAAGCACAGAGGCTACACTGCTACATGCTAACCGCTAGTTAGCCACTGCTACATGCTAACCGCTAGTTAGCCACTGCTGCATGCTAACCGCTAGTTAGCCACTGCTGCATGCTAACCACTAGTTAGCCACTGCTGCATGCTAACAGCTAGTTAGCCACAGAAACAGGATGGACACGTCACAGTTTGCCAAAAAGTCCTTAAAGGAGCTGCAGAGGTCTGGAAAAAGGTGTTCTGGACAGACCGGACCCAGAAGAACCTGCATCAGAGTGATGGCAGGAAGAAGAAGAGACCAACAGGAACCAAGATCCACAGCATAGCAGCTGCTCTGCTGAACACGGTGGGGGGGGTGATGGCGTGGGCATGTCTGGCTGCCACGGGTTCTGCTGCCACAGGTTCTGGCTGCCACAGGTTCTGGCTGCCACAGGTTCTGCTGCCACAGGTTCTGGCTGCCACAGGTTCTGGTTCTGGCTGCCACAGGTTCTGCTCACTTATCTTCACTGATGATGGAGCTGCTCCAGTTCCAGTAAATGCCTCCAAAGCTTCATCCTGCAACAAGAGAATGATCCAAACATCCTGCTGAGCAGCACCAGAGTTTCTCAGAAACATGGCTGAGCCCGTCAGCTGGTTCAGGTCCAGCCGGTTCTGATCCAGCTGGTTCAGGTCCAGCCGGTTCTGATCCAGCTGGTTCAGGTCCAGCCGGTTCAGGTCCAGCTGGTTCAGGTCCAGCCGGTTCAGATCCAGCCGGTTCAGGTCCAGCTGAGCTTCTATCTGCTGAAGGAGCCTTAAAGGGCGACCTGAGGGCTGAACACGGCTGCTTTAATGCAGCCTCCATCACTCTGTCCCACACCTGATGGAGCCGAGGACTGTGGATAAAAAGGGTTTAATGTCCACCTGATGGAGCTGAGATGGAGGAAAACGACTTCACCTTAAAGTCTGAATGTGACTTTAATCAGTCTGAGGAGCAGAGGGGGGGCTCAGAGAGAGATGGGACTCTGTCCCAGACATTAGGGGGGGGTGTGTTGGCGTATCTTTGAATGTTCGGGAACCTCGTACCTGGTGGCAGGTACCGTGCTGTTGGCTTTCCTGGCTGGCGGCTTCTTCTGATTGGCTGGTTTGGGCTGCTGTGCGGTGGCCTTTGGCTTCTTATCTTCTTCTATCTTGCCTTTGTTCCCTTTGTCCTTGTCTTTTTCTTTCTTCTTCTCCTTGTCTTTCTTCTCTTTCTTCTTCTTTGGCTTGCTGACCGGCGCCTGCGACAAGACGGCCAGCTGCTCGTGCACCGCCTTCAACTGGTGGGATACACTAATAATCAATACCTACAATCTATGGTCAACACATAGTGACGCCTTCATCTGATGACTTATTGTATAAATGTTCTCCTAACAATCACAGAAACATGAGGAGCATCATCCTACAGCTGCATTAATCTACAAAACATAAAAAGAGAAGAAAACCAGGATGTTCTTGACCTGTGATTGGTCGGCAGCACCAACCTGCTCCTGTAGCTCGGCCAATCGCGTGGCTCGCTCCTCCTCAGAGTCGGACGATTCATCGGAGGAGGAGTTGTTGCTGCTGTCGGAGGAGGCGGTGCTTTTACTGACCAGCGGCGTTGTCGAGGGGACGGACGCCTCCAGGCCCTCGTCGGGGATTTTAGCGAAACGCATCTCAAACACATCCTGCGGCAGAGAGACCGTTAGTGACCGACCGGTTGCACCGGGTCAGGAGAGGCGTTGCCGGGGCGACGTACCTGCAGCTTGCGGGCCATGGCCACCACCTCATGGTCGGGGGGGTTGTACTTGTAACAGTTGGAGAACATTAACCTGACATCGGTGGCGAAGCTCTGGGGGTCGCTGTACTCGCCTTTATCCATCTTTTTCTGTGGGAAACGCAATCATCAGTTTCACAGGCACTCTCAGAACAGCGTGATGTCATGATGATGTCATTACCCGCACGGTGCTGAGGTCCATGGGGTGTTTGATGATGTCGTGGTAGTCGTGCAGCTCCAGCGCCTCGGCGTCCACCGGCTTGTAGAAGGGCCAGGCGTAGGCGGCGTGCTTTTTGGAGAGCATCTCCTTCAGGATGGCGTCGCAGTGCTTCATCTGCTCGCCCAGCTTCCCGCCTTTCCTCCCGCCTGCTCCCACGGCGCCTCCTCCGACGTCGCCGACCGCCACCTCCTCGCCCGTCTCCCGGCGGGTTTTGGCCGGTCGGGCGGCGGCTTCGCGGCGGGACGACACCAGTTTGGCCGGTTTGGCATCCTGAGCGGACGGGGAGTCGGCGCGACCGGCGGAGATGGCGGACGTGGTGGGAGTGGTGGTGTCGGCTTTCCTCTTCACACCTTTCTTCTGTTAAACGTGCACACACACACGCACACACGTGTAACACCTGAAAAATTACTGAAAAACGCCTGAAAAACGCCTGAAAAACGCCTGAAAAACGCCTGAAAAACACCTGAAAAACGTCTGAAAAGCGCCTGAAAAATGCCTGAAAAACACCGGAGAAACACCTGAAAAGCGCCTGAAAAATGCCTGAAAAACACCTGAAAAACGCCTGAAAAGCGCCTGAAAAACATCTGAAAAAACGCCTGAAAAGCGCCTGAAAAACGCCTGAAAAACGCCTGAAAAACATCTGAAAAAACGCCTGAAAAACACCTGAAAAACGCCGGAGAAACGCCTGAAAAGCGCCTGAAAAACGCCTGAAAAGCGCCTCAAAAACACCCGAAAAACACCTGAAAAACTCCTGAAAAACGCCTGAAAAACACCTGAAAAACACCTGAAAAGCGCCTGAACGCAGCTCAGCGGACGACCTTACCTTCAGAACAGGCTGCGCAGACGGCATCATGGTCGCTGGGGGCGGCGGGGCAGACACCGGGGGCGTGGCCTGCACGGGTGTGGGCGTGGTCGAGATGACGGGCGTCTGAGAGGGGGAGGGGGAGGGGTAGGAGGGCGGGGTGGAGGCCGAGGACTCCGCCTGCTGACTCACTGAGGAAGGAAAGGTTGCCGTCAGCCGTGTGTGCACGTGAGTGTGCACGTGTGTGTGTGAGAGATGGTCACCTGCGGTGGCGGTGGGCTGTTTGCTCTTGTTCTTGCCTTTTGGGGCGGGCGGCAGCAGCGCCACCTCCTCCTGAGGCATCTGAGCGACCTTCTGCAGGAAGATCTTCTCCAGCGCCTGAGCCATGAGCACGATGTCGTCTGTGGGCTGCACACACACACAGGGGTTAGGCTGGTGCACGTGCACACACACACACAGGTTAAACTGGTGCACACACACAGGTTAAACTGGTGCACACACACAGGTTAAACTGGTGCACACACACAGGTTAAACTGGTGCACACACACGGGTTAAACTGGTGCACACACGGGTTAAACTGGTGCACACACACAGGTTAAACTGGTGCACACACAGAGGTTAAACTGGTGCACACACGGGTTAAACTGGTGCACACACAGGTTAAACTGGTGCACACACAGAGGTTAAA
This sequence comes from Leuresthes tenuis, assembly GCF_036924035.1. Classification (NCBI taxonomy): domain Eukaryota; kingdom Metazoa; phylum Chordata; class Actinopteri; order Atheriniformes; family Atherinopsidae; genus Leuresthes; species Leuresthes tenuis. The sequence continues at coordinate 792,993 of NW_027325360.1, read as the reverse complement.
CTGGTGCACACACAGAGGTTAAACTGGTGCACACACAGGTTAAACTGGTGCACACACAGAGGTTAAACTGGTGCACACACAGGTTAAACTGGTGCACACACAGGTTAAACTGGTGCACACACAGGTTAAACTGGTGCACACACGGGTTAAACTGGTGCACACACGGGTTAAACTGGTGCACACACAGAGGTTAAACTGGTGCACACACAGAGGTTAAACTGGTGCACACACAGGTTAAACTGGTGCACACACACAGGTTAAACTGGTGCACACACGGGTTAAACTGGTGCACACACGGGTTAAACTGGTGCACACACGGGTTAAACTGGTGCACACACGGGTTAAACTGGTGCACACACACAGGTTAAACTGGTGCACACACACAGGTTAAACTGGTGCACACACACAGGTTAAACTGGTGCACACACACAGGTTAAACTGGTGCACACACAGAGGTTAAACTGGTGCACACACAGAGGTTAAACTGGTGCACACACACAGGTTAAACTGGTGCACACACGGGTTAAACTGGTGCACACACACAGGTTAAACTGGTGCACACACACAGGTTAAACTGGTGCACACACGGGTTAAACTGGTGCACACACGGGTTAAACTGGTGCACACACGGGTTAAACTGGTGCACACACACAGGTTAAACTGGTGCACACACAGAGGTTAAACTGGTGCACACACGGGTTAAACTGGTGCACACACAGAGGTTAAACTGGTGCACACACAGAGGTTAAACTGGTGCACACACAGGTTAAACTGGTGCACACACAGAGGTTAAACTGGTGCACACACAGGTTAAACTGGTGCACACACAGGTTAAACTGGTGCACACACACAGGTTAAACTGGTGCACACACACAGGTTAAACTGGTGCACACACGGGTTAAACTGGTGCACACACGGGTTAAACTGGTGCACACACAGAGGTTAAACTGGTGCACACACAGAGGTTAAACTGGTGCACACACACAGGTTAAACTGGTGCACACACGGGTTAAACTGGTGCACACACACAGGTTAAACTGGTGCACACACACAGGTTAAACTGGTGCACACACGGGTTAAACTGGTGCACACACGGGTTAAACTGGTGCACACACGGGTTAAACTGGTGCACACACACAGGTTAAACTGGTGCACACACAGAGGTTAAACTGGTGCACACACACAGGTTAAACTGGTGCACACACACAGGTTAAACTGGTGCACACACGGGTTAAACTGGTGCACACACAGAGGTTAAACTGGTGCACACACAGAGGTTAAACTGGTGCACACACAGGTTAAACTGGTGCACACACAGAGGTTAAACTGGTGCACACACAGGTTAAACTGGTGCACACACAGGTTAAACTGGTGCACACACACAGGTTAAACTGGTGCACACACACAGGTTAAACTGGTGCACACACAGGTTAAACCGGTGCACACACACAGGTTAAACCGGTGCACACACACAGGTTAAACCGGTGCACACACACAGGTTAAGCTGGTGCACACACACAGGTTAAACTGGTGCACACACACAGGTTAAACTGGTGCACACACACAGGTTAAACTGGTGCACACACACAGGTTAAACTGGTGCACACACACAGGTTAAACTGGTGCACACACACAGGTTAAACTGGTGCACACACACAGGTTAAACTGGTGCACACACACAGGTTAAACTGGTGCACACACACAGGTTAAACTGGTGCACACACACAGGTTAAACTGGTGCACACACACAGGTTAAACTGGTGCACACACACAGGTTAAACTGGTGCACACACACAGGTTAAACTGGTGCACACACACAGGTTAAACTGGTGCACACACACAGGTTAAACTGGTGCACACACACACAGGTTAAACTGGTGCACACACACAGGTTAAACCGGTGCACACACACAGGTTAAGCTGGTGCACACACACACAGGTTAAACTGGTGCACGTGCACGGGGCGTGCGCACGGCGGCGGCCACCCACCTTGTTGTAGATGTAGCAGTTGGTGAACATGGTGTTGAAGTCCTGCATGGCCTCGCTGGCGCTCCAGTAATAATTGTTCTCCAGCCGCTTCTTGATGGTTCCCATGTCCATCGGGTTCTTGATCACTTTGTGGTAGTCCTGCGCACGCACACGTGCACACACACACACACACACAGAGACAGAGAAACAGGCGGTCAGCTCCGTGGCGGCGGGCCTGAGCGGCTCTCACCTGAGCGGCCGACCTACCAACAGACACAGCTTGATGGCGTCCACGGGCTGGTAGAAGGGCCAGGCGAACTGATGCTTCCACAGCGTCTTCACCACCACGTTCTGCATGTACTGCAGCTGGTTCGTCTTCCTGCGGACGCACACGGCAACACGGTCAACACACACCGCCACGCCACGCCGCGCTCAGCCATCGTGGCGGCCACCTACCTGCCCGGTTTGTTGGGGTTGGTGACCTCAGGGGGCGCCGGGTTGGTGATGGGAGGAGGGCTGGCGGGCGCAGCCTCGGGGGCGTCCGACATGGTGGACGACGCAGACGCAGCGATGCACCGTTGGACGGCGGCGTCTGACCTGGCGGTGAGAAAACACGACTGCCTCGGGGTGAGTGTGGTCAGTTCAGCTGCTGCAGGACTCGATGCTTCAGATCCACGTTTCCACAAAGAGACAAACTCCCATCACACAACCTGCAACACACACAGCTTTAGCTCCTCCCCTCCGTGATGTCACCACTGGCTCAGGACCAATCAGGACCTGACCTCAGTGTTCCTGAGCATTTTCATGTTTTTTCTCTGTTCAGCCGCTTAACTCTGACCTTTGAACCCTTCAGGCAGAAAAAAGGCTCCTAACTCAAGGGATGAACCAGTGTTGTGTCGACACAGAACAGACAACTTAGCAAAGAAGCCGTTTTAAACTGGATCTTTAGGCTCTTTGTTACCAGCAGCCTGTCACAAAGACGCATCATTTGTTCCCATTTCTTTAGCTGCATCTATGAAAAACAGCAAAGATGAAGCTCGTCTCTGATTGGACAGCAGTCCTCAGGTGGAGGTGTTACATCACATCTGTTCAGACCAGAATGAAGCAGGACCGAACTACACCTGTGACATCACACAGCTACACCTGCACAGGTGGGTCTACAGGTGGGCCACCTGAAGAGTGACGCCCACCTGCTGCTCCAGCATCAGACGTGGGTCACCTGAGGGGATTTCCTCCGTCGCCCCCAGACGGACGCCACAAATCAGCCATTTTAGATCAAAATTCTCTGTTAATTATGACCGTCTGCTGCTCTTCTTCTTCAATCTGAACCAATCCTTCAACATTTTAACTTAAATTCAAACATTAGACTCATTACAGAACAGAAGAAGAAGAAGAAACAAAACCAGGAAGTTAAAAACGTCACAAACTGCTTTTTATCAGGTTTAAAGTTCCACAGATTATTTTCTTTAAAAATCTGGAAATGTGTTCATGAATCACAGAACTCTTATTCTTAGTATATAATTTTTCCAACAGTTAGTTTAAATGAAGGTTTAAACACTTTAACCAGACTAACAGCTGGAGGTTTAAAACTTCCTAATGTTCCTAAATAACTTTCCCAAACCGGAGATGCTCAGTAAGAAGATGGAAACGAGCTCAGAGCTCTTTCACTGGCTGTTAAATCATTTCCTGCATCACTTTGTAGGACAAAACTCCAGAAACCTGCAGCAGAACCCCTTCAAACATCTGGTTAAATCAGGTCTAACTGCTGAACTGCACCTTTAATATTTCATTTTTGTTTCCAAACGAGCTCCGAACACCAAGTTTAACGTGTCAGAGGCGTGTTTTCTGCCATCTTTGGGATGAAACCGGCCGACTGAGTGAGTCCTCAGCATCTCTTCTCTTCTGAACACATCTTTTATTCAGATTATTGAACCTGTTGAATCCCTGCAGGAGGAGATAAAAAGGTGCTCCTTTCTCTAATCTCACACTACCTCAGAGGAATTAAACAGATTCATGAGCTGCAGTTTAAAAACTTCTTTACTTCACATCAGAAAACTGTAAGAAAATCAATCGGAAACTTTTCTGAAGATTCATTATTTTTAGGCAGAAACAGCTGAATAAAGGTGACAGTTTCAGCTGGAAAGATGACATCAGCAGACATAATGATTCTATAGTTATATAATTGATTATTATGATGCTTCATCTGTGCAAAGTGATGGAAGTTTGAGCTGTTCTCATGTGGAAAAGGCTGATTTCTCAGGTTTAAGGACAGAAAACCTGTTCCTCAGAGTCTCCAGGTGAGGTGGATCCAGAGGAACTTTAGATCCCGCCTTCAAAGGTAAACATCAGAACTAAAACAGGCACTTTTCCTCCTTCAGGTGTTACTTCAGGCGGCTTACTTTACACTTAAAGTTATCAGCCTTAACTGTTTAACGGCAGTTTGTTGGTTCTTTTCTGCAGATTTAACTTAAACACCGCACCCAGTCCGCTTTGGACCGGCAGCCGGTCCGGACCTCCCTGCATGTGTCCGCGTTCGGCACCGGGACCACAAACTGCATTAAACCCAACCAGCTGCTCAGAGCAGCTCCAGAAACACAGAAGCAGCCTCCTACCTGCCTGCCCGGTGACACACAAACCCCAGGCCCGCTCCGAACCGAGCAGACCCGGTCCCGGGGAGTCCTGCGGGGATCCACAGATGTGAGAGTCCGGCGGTTGGCTGCACGCGCTGCCGTTCAGTGGCTAACGGAGGAGCTAACTGCTAACAACCGACAAACTGCTCATTTCCAGCCGCGCAGCCGGTCCAGCAGGAGCTCCACGCACGGAGTTCGTGCTGCACCGCGGGTTGGGGGCTCCGAGCCCGCGATGACCGCAGCCGCCGCTGCGCTCTGTGCGCCCCACACACCGACCAAACATCCACCTACCGAGCTTTAAAAGATGGCGGGCAAGCCGCAGCTACTCAGCAGCTAGCAGCTAGCTGGCCGCGCTGGGCTGCTCACCGAACCCCTGAAATATGGTCGCTGGTCGTTATAGCGAGTGTTTGGTTGTGTGAACATGTGCGGGACGGGACTTCCTGACACTCAGTGGTTTCTGAAACTTACGATGAGCACAATAATTCGACCAGAATGTGGATCTCTGCAGATGTTACCGCTCGGCTCGCTAACGATATTTTAGCCTGTTAGCTCAGCTTTGTTTGAAGGCGCCGAGCGCCTAGCAGTCTCCGACACACAGCGACTCTCTGCACACCCCGGGACGAATCATCTGCACGTTTCACCCGCCAACCCCACCGCCACCACCCAAACACATGTGTTTACTTTGTATTTCGGTCCTCCGGAGGTCCAGCGGCGATTCCCGTCACCTCTCTTCAGGATTTTTATTTAGCCAAGTAGCATAATAGATGAGTTATCAGCTGTCCGCTTTGTGCGCAAGCGCAGTCCCAAGCACCATCATGTATGTTGTTGTGACAGGATTGGCTCCCCAGGTAAAAGAGACGCTGTGATTGGCTATGAGATCTCAGTGGAGCTATGATTAATAGCGATGGGTTTTAAAATCCTGTGATTGGTCAGTGAGGTAGTTAAGGCGCTGTGATTGGCTGAGAGGATGACTGTGCTGCTGTGATTCGCTGGTGAGGTTTACGGACTTTGGAATGGCGCCGTCAGCCAAACTACGTCTCCCGGCATGCAGTGCAGCATCAGAAAGCCCGGGCTCCTCTGCGCTCCTAATTACAGGATCTGATTATTGAGATTAGTTATTGATTCTTAAATCAGAAGTAGATATTCATCCATCTGACTAACGCTGAGGTGTTTTGCTCTGAAGTCTCGTTTAATTAAATTTATACACTTTACTTCTTTCTTTCCAAACTCCAGAGGTCAGATTATTTTAATCCCTGATTAAATAGTAATCTGAAAATTCATTTTATTTATGCAAAATCTAAAAATAATAAAATAAAAACTTAACCACATTCGATATTCGGCCAAGCGTTTGATTTTTATTCGGCTTTAGCCACACATTTTCTATTCGGAGCATCCCGACAATTAGCGAAGCACCTCAAAGAAATAACCGAAATAATCACGTTCTGAAGACAACAAACAGAACAAAGTTATGTCTTTGCAAAGTTCGGCTGAAGAAGTCTTACACAAAGCTCCGTTTATCACAATAAACAGCAGAACCTTCCCTTTCCCGAAGTATTCCTGGTTTCTCTGTGACAACTGAGTTATCCGGTTCTGAAACAGATCAAATAACGTTTGTGCGTCCATTGCAAAGACTAAAGTTGCGTCCAAAAGACTGCAGACCACCTGTGCACGGCAGCCACAGTGCGCATGCGCGACGGACACTAAGCAGGTTATATGTCCTGGTTCTGATCCCAGTTCAAACTGGTCAAATGTTAGTAGTGGTTTATTTTTATTTATTACTTAAACATGTCACTGGGGTTTCTTTGTAATGTTCAAATGTTTTTAATAAATGAGTGTGTTGAAGTACGTTCAATTTATTGGTTTTTTATTACCGTGGTATTGAATATCGTGGAATTTCACTGGTATTGGTATTATATATATATATATATATATATAATATATATAATATATGGTACTACTAAATGTCTGGGATGTGACGTCCCTAACTCACATTATTCCACAGTTACGCACAATACTTTGAACTTTATGGGATGTGAAATGAACGAATTATTGATTCTGTTTTTACCTTCTGAGTTTACCTTTAATTAATCAGTTTTTCACTTCCTGTTGGAGTTATTGCAGTATGAAACATTCTTTAAAACATTCTTTAAATGTCTCAGGCCTCGTCCGTTTGGATCAAACAGACACAGAAACAATTAACCAGATGATTAAGAAGCTTTATTGTCATAATCAGAGTGAGTATAGTCGTCATCTTCCTCAGTCCTGTTGCTATGGGCCTGCGTGCTGGACTGCGGGAGGCTGTTGACATGCAGCAGAGCCGAGCAGGCGGACAGGAGAGGAGAGGTAGGCAGGCGGACAGGTACTGAGGTAGGGGGGACACGGGTTGGCAGACGCACAGGTGGGGACAGGTAGCTATTGTGTCGTTTACACACAGGTAGGCAGATGCATTACAAAGCTTATTGGCTGTCATCCAGAGGCTCCGCCCCCCTCTCGTCTGTCTCAGCCAATCCAGTGTGAGGAGGGGCTGGCTCTGCAGGCTGAGGGGAGGGGTGTGAGGAGGAGGAGGATGAGGAGGACAGAGAGAGGGGGAGGTCAGCGGGTTGTTCTGTCTGTAGCCTTCCTTCTCCGTCCGCCTCTCCTCCCATCAGCCTTTCCTCCGCCTGCCCCCCCCCACGAGACCCTGCAAACTGCAGGTGAGGCAGGAGGGCAGCTGGCGCCTCCTTCTCCCTTTCCTTCTCGCCCGCTGCCTCCCTCTCGCGTCGCTCGGCGTACAGCGGAGCCTCCAATCCCAGGTAGGACGAGCTAAGCTGCCGCAGGTCCAGCTCATAGGAGCCTCCTCCAGGCTGCGCCGCCAACTCTCCTCCTCCGGCTCCGCCTCCTCCTCCTCCGGCTCCGCCTCCTCCTCCACCTCCTCCTCCATTTGCCCTCTTGCTCTTGCGGGGGTGGGAGGAGGCTGAGGCAGGGAGGCCGTCAGGGAGCAGCGACTGGATCTTTGGGAGCCAGCGTTTCCGAACCCTGCGGGCGTTGGTGCACATGTCGGCGGCGATGACGTTCATCTCGCTCTCCTTAAAGTTCGGAGCAAAGTTCTGACAGTACACTGTGGGGGGGGCGAAGAGCAGCTGTCTCAGAATTCAAACAACACAGAAACTGTGAGTGTGCACGTGTGTGTGCATGTGTGCATCTCACATTTGACGGTGTTTAGCACTCGGTTGTCCAGCGGCTTTCGGCTCGGATCATTGGTGGAGGAGCGGATCCCTGTCCCGCAGCTATTGGCCAGCGTGTTTCTATGGAAACCACAACAAGCCAATGAGCACCAATAGAGCGTTATGTGCCTCTGCGTGTTATTTAAAGCAGCTGATGATGTCACAGCAGCTGATGATGTCACAGCAGCTGATAATGTCACAGCAGCTGATGATGTCACTACAGCTGATGATGTCACTGCAGCATGATTTTACAGCTGATGATGTCACTACAGCTGATGATGTCACAGCAGCTGATGATGTCACAGCAGCTGATGTCACTACAGCTGATGATGTCACAGCAGCTGATGTCACTACAGCTGATGATGTCACAGCAGCTAATGATGTCACTGCAGCTGATGATGTCACAGCAGCTGATGATGTCACTGCAGCTGATGATGTCACTACAGCTGATGATGTCACAGCAGCTGATGATGTCACAGCAGCTGATGATGTCACTACAGCTGATGATGTCACAGCAGCTGATGATGTCACAGCAGCTGATGATGTCACTACAGCTGATGATGTCACTACAGCTGATGATGTCACAGCAGCTGATGATGTCACTACAGCTGATGATGTCACAGCAGCTGATGATGTCACTACAGCTGATGATGTCACTACAGCTGATGATGTCACTACAGCTGATGATGTCACAGCAGCTGATGATGTCACAGCAGCTGATGATGTCACTACAGCTGATGATGTCACAGCAGCTGATGATGTCACAGCAGCTGATGATGTCACAGCAGCTGATGATGTCACAGCAGCTGATGATGTCACTACAGCTGATGATGTCACAGCAGCTGATGATGTCACAGCAGCTGTTTGACGGCAGAAAACTTTTTTACTGAAAATTCATCAGATTGACACAAACACCTGATTTTTTTATGATTTACTGCATTGATCCGAAAAACCCGATGATCTCTCATCCAGTCAAGTGTAGAAATGGCTGCCCGCCTTCTGGAGGTGAAGTTCTGATCCAGATCAGTCTGGATTTAACAGAGACCTCTCCATAGATAAAGTTCGGCTAAAGCTGGAGCTCAGGCCTCACTACAAACACCGTGAGGGACGTGGTCGTACGCCTCCTTCCAGTCCGTAAAACACTGATTGTACAAACTCCCTCTCAGCCTCCAGCTCAGCTCATCTCTCAGAGCTGGAACACCAGCTTCAACTAGACCCGATTTCCCTCTAAACTCAGGCTCACAGGTGGGTGGAGCCTATCCCAGCTGTCACTGGGCCAGGGGCGGGGTCACCTGGACAGTCCATCACAGGGACACACGCTCCCTCCTCGGTTCAAGTCAGAGTCACCAGTTAACCTGACAGCAAGTTTTGGGCGGTGGGAGGAAGCCGGAGAAATCTGGTCGTCTGGACTGATGATCTCTGCTGTTCTTTATAATCAGGTTTCAAAAGTAGCTCAGTTTTACATGTATTTGGGTCCATGTTGGTTCTGCTGATGTTGGAACATGTAAACATCTGCATCTGACAGGTAAAAACATAGCATGAGTCTTTATGCTAAACTCACCTGTCGAAGAAGGTAGCGAGCAGCCTCCTGAGCAGCACCTTATGTTTGACTCCGGCACACAGGTGGCAGTTCATCAGCTGCCCGCGCGTCATGAACACACCTGAACCTGAGCGGGGACATCAGACCGTGTCACATAACTCACCTCCTCAGATCAACGGACTAACTCCCCGTTACCGTGACAACACATGTCTGCCGCCGTACCTGCCACCAGCTCCACCTTCTCCCCCGGGTCTCCCTCCGTGTAGAGCGACGGGTGGCAGCGATACCCGATCTGATTGATCAGGCTGGCTGGCAGCGCCATGTTGTCCCGGCCAACCAGAACGCAGGGCCGGCGCTCGTTAGCCAATGGGAGGGGCAGCATCTCCAGCTTCTCCTGGACTGAGCCAATGAGAAAGCAAGCAGGGTTAGAAAAGTGAACCTAATGAACTTAGGAACAAACGAGAGTCTGAAGTTAAGAAGAAGACGTCCTGAGCCCAGGGGCTACGTGTCCGGGGTCTTTTTCAGGTGACTCTTAATGTTTAGCATCAGGAAGGCAAACAACAACAACAGAAAACTACACAAAAAGAAATGTCCCGCTGCGGTTTTGTGAGTTTTGTGCACGTTGGCATCAGCGACAGCTGAAGGGACTCACTGAACTGGTTTCCATGGTGACCGTAGATGTGCTGGTAGAGTCCTGGGTGGACAGCGTTGCTGTAGTAATCCTCCTCCAGCTCCTCCTCAGTGGGGGGGTGAGAGGGAGGTGAGTCCGTGGGGAGACTGGAGCCTCCTGGACTGGAGCGCCCCCCACCTGCCAGCAGGTAGGTTTGCAGCCCAGGAACCAAACCCCCGGCTGCACTGAGGTAGCACAGAGCGCTGCTCCTGGAGGACTGCAGCTCCCCGACCAGCTCCACCCTGAGGGCAGAGGAGACCGTCTTTACACAAATGGCAGCTTGGGCTCCTGCCTGCCTGCCCCCTTTCCTTCTGTACTTTACTAAAAGCTTAAATCAAATGTCAGATTGTTTTCGGACACTTGGATCCAACTGGTGTAACGGTGATGAGCACAGCTGCATTTTGTCCAGGGTCACATCTGGACAGCTGTCTCTGGGGCCTGAACTTACTGATAACTGTGTCAACACACGTCACATCATTACATTTCTCCGTGATCTGGTGCCATCACCATCTTTCAAACACCTGAAGACCCTCAAAGGCAAAGCACAGGTTCCCAAAAACACACAAAATATAACAAAATGATTCTTAAAGAACAGCCAACACATTACAGACGACAACAATGACCAGAAAGAGTCCCAATAAGTCCACAAAGACACAAAAACAACTGGAAATGCAATCAAAACCGCGAAGATTATCACAGAAAAACAAACTTCATAAAAATAAAAAAATTTTAAAAAAATACATAAAAAACAACAAAGCAGCAGAAATCTCTCAAATCAACTAAACATAGAAGCCATGAAGGTGTTGCCTGTTAGCTTGTTTTTGGGGGCCTTTTACTCCTAAGAGTCTAATGCCCCCCCCAGCCTCCACTTCACAGAGCAGGTGCCTGTTTTCCTCCCAGGACTCCTCCCCCACCTGTAAAAAGGAAAAGGTTTGGAGAACAGGTGTCTGCTCACCTGGCCTCCTCTCCTCCTCCGTTCTCCTCGGCAGGAGGACTGTCGGCTCGCTCCTGCTTGATCCTGCTGACGGCCAGCAGCAGCTCCTCCGGGCTCAGGGTCGGCTGGTCCGGGCTGACATCCTGCAGGGGGGGGGCGCCGTGCTGCTGCTGCACCATCGGGGCGTCGAAGCCCCCGAGCTCGTCTGCTGAGGTTGTCTGTGATCCGTTGAGGTTTATTTAAAGTTGAGAGAAGAAACACAGTCAGAACTGCACACTAACATGAATCTGACTCAGCATCTCCCCAAGAGAGCTGCAGTTCCACTGATGTCCACTAGAGGCTGCTTCCTACCTGAACTGTTGAACCCCCACCTGGACTAAACTAGCTCTGTTGATCAGACTCACCTGAGAGTCACAGCACAGTGGGGAGGAGGAGGAGGAGGCCTTCATCATCATCAGCTCCATGCCCCTCTCCACAATGTTCTGGATCTGCAGGTAGCCAGCGGTGTACATGAGCACCAGCTGCTCGCTGGCAGCCATGCTGAGGCGACCGGTGTAGCAGAAGGACAGAATCTGCTGGAAACATGTCGGTGTCACCGAGGATGGCAGCTCGAACACCGCCTGGGAGGACGAGGAGGAGGAGGAAGACGAGGAAGACGGGTCGGCTGCAGAGCTGAACAGGTCTCTGAAGTAGAGGGAGGAGGCGGCGAGGACGGCTCGGTGTGCCTTGAAGGCCTGACCCTGCACCAGGATGGAGACGTCGCAGTAGTGGCCCAGCAGCCGCTGCTCGTTTAGGCTGCCCAGTACGCTGCTGCCGAAGTCGGGGATCTCCACCTGCAGCAGCCCCTCTGACATGGTGGAGGCCGTCAGTCAGGGGGGGGGCGGGAGAGCAAGTGACAGAGCGTTTGGGAGGGCTTAAGTGTCTGGGATGCTGCAGAAAACTCCACCAAAATGTTTCACATGATCCATGAGGTCAGAAGTCAGGGAGGTTCAGGTCTGAGGTGAGAGGAGGTGGAAGATCATCAAGAGGAAGGCCAGCTCTGTGCAGAGAAACAGCTGCAACAATGATGAGAAAGTAGGGTTTAAAGCTTCAGTTTCACGCCTTCTCAGCCACCTGCAGGAGAAACTGAGGAAACATTCATCACAGCTCTCTGCTCGCTTCTGTCACTTCACACATTCATTGATGAATAAATTAAAACCATCAAACATTTAAAACCTCCTGTCAGCCTTTCTCAGTGACAAAGTTAAAGATGCACAGTTACACATGAACTTTGAGCCTAATTCTTCCTCACAGTTGGATGAGATTCCTGTTGCTGCTGTCAGAAGGATGTGAGCCGGGAACAAGATGCTCAGGATGATAGAAAAGTGTGAGCTGCTAAAGCTAATTCTAAGTGAGCAGGACAAACAGGCGACATTTTTATTTCAGAACAATTCACTTGCATCAACTACTTTGGTCTCTAATCATCTTATTGAGACACGAGCACTTCTTTACGCCAGTTAACATCCACAAAACGAAAATGGAGAGAGCTCTTTAATCTCTGGGACATTGTATCATACCTGTGAAGACGCCTCTCAGTCACTGAGTTTATTGTTTGCTGACTCAGACCGGAAACGCTGGTGAGTCACAGGATTTTAATCTTATCAGGTCAGATAGGCTTTGAACAGCTGTATACATTCCCTAAAGTGGATAAGAAAGTACTTTTTTGAGACCCTGAACAGCCAATCAGAGTGACCTCTCACAGAAACAAAATAAAATTGATGGTGTCTGACAATGCTGACGAGATAGACAAGAGGAAAAGGTAAACATTCACTGCTGCTCCAGACATTCAGGATGGCCAATGGTTGGTTTGGCGTTTCAGTCCAATGAAGTTCATCACAGCCTAATAAAGTCACCTACAGGCCTCTACAGTCTGTTACAGTCCAGGATAGTTAAGGAGAGTCATCTAAAGTCCTCTACAGTCTGTTACAGTCCAGGATAGTTAAGGAGAGTCATCTAAAGTCCTCTACAGTCTGTTACAGTCCAGGAGAGTCATCTTCAGTCATCTACAGTCATCTATTGTTCAGGATAGTTAAGGAGAGTCATCTAAAGTCCTCTACAGTCTGTTACAGTCCAGGAGAGTCATCTTCAGTCATCTACAGTCATCTATTGTCCAGGATAGTTACGGATAGTCATCTAAAGTCATCTACAGTCTGTTACAGTCCAGGAGAGTCATCTTAAGTCATCTATTGTCCAGGATAGTTAAGGATAGTCATCTAAAGTCCTCTACAGTCTGTTATAGTCCAGGATAGTTAAGGATAGTCATCTAAAGTCCTCTACAGCCTGTTACAGTCCAGGAGAGTCATCTAAAGTCATCTACAGTCTGTTACAGTCCAGGATAGTTAAGGATAGTCATCTAAAGTCCTCTACAGTCTGTTACAGTCCAGGAGAGTCATCTTCAGTCATCTACAGTCATCTATTGTCCAGGATAGTTAAGGATAGTCATCTAAAGTCCTCTACAGCCTGTTACAGTCCAGGAGAGTCATCTAAAGTCATCTACAGTCTGTTACAGTCCAGGAGAGTCATCTTAAGTCATCTATTGTCCAGGATAGTTAAGGATAGTCATCTAAAGTCCTCTACAGTCTGTTATAGTCCAGGATAGTTAAGGATAGTCATCTAAAGTCCTCTACAGCCTGTTACAGTCCAGGAGAGTCATCTAAAGTCATCTACAGTCTGTTACAGTCCAGGAGAGTTAAAGATAGTCATCTAAAGTCCTCTACAGTCTGTTACAGTCCAGGAGAGTCATCTTCAGTCATCTTCAGTCATCTATTGTCCAGGATAGTTAAGGAGAGTCATCTAAAGTCCTCTACAGTCTGTTACAGTCCAGGATAGTTAAGGAGAGTCATCTAAAGTCCTCTACAGTCTGTTACAGTCCAGGATAGTTAAGGATAGTCATCTAAAGTCCTCTACAGTCTGTTACAGTCCAGGAGAGTAATCTTCGGTCATCTATTGTCCAGGATAGTTAAGGATAGTCATCTAAAGTCCTCTACAGTCTGTTACAGTCCAGGATAGTTAAGGAGAGTCATCTAAAGTCCTCTACAGTCTGTTACAGTCCAGGATAGTTAAGGATAGTCATCTAAAGTCCTCTACCGTCTGTTACAGTCCAGGATAGTTAAGGATAGTCATCTAAAGTCCTCTACAGTCTGTTACAGTCCAGGATAGTTAAGGATAGTCATCTAAAGTCCTCTACAGTCTGTTACAGTCCAGGAGAGTCATCTTCAGTCATCTACAGTCATCTATTGTTCAGGATAGTTAAGGAGAGTCATCTAAAGTCCTCTACAGTCTGTTACAGTCCAAGAGAGTTAAGGATAGTCATCTTAAGTCCTCTACAGTCTGTTACAGTCCAGGAGAGTCATCTTCAGTCATCTACAGTCATCTATTGTCCAGGATAGTTAAGGAGAGTCATCTAAAGTCCTCTACAGTCTGTTACAGTCCAGGATAGTTAAGGATAGTCATCTAAAGTCCTCTACAGTCTGTTATAGTCCAGGAGAGTCATCTTCAGTCATCTATTGTCCAGGATAGTTAAGGAGAGTCATCTAAAGTCCTCTACAGTCTGTTACAGTCCAGGATAGTTAAGGAGAGTCATCTAAAGTCCTCTACAGTCTGTTACAGTCCAGGATAGTTAAGGATAGTCATCTAAAGTCCTCTACAGTCTGTTACAGTCCAGGAGAGTAATCTTCAGTCATCTATTGTCCAGGATAGTTAAGGATAGTCATCTAAAGTCCTCTACAGTCTGTTACAGTCCAGGAGAGTGATCTTCAGTCATCTAAAGTCCTCTACAGTCTGTTACAGTCCAGGATAGTTAAGGATAGTCATCTAAAGTCCTCTACAGTCTGTTATAGTCCGGGATAGTTAAGGATAGTCATCTAAAGTCCTCTACAGTCTGTTACAGTCCAGGAGAGTCATCTACAGTCACCTATTGTCCAGGATAGTTAAGGATAGTCATCTAAAGTCCTCTACAGTCTGTTACAGTCCAGGAGAGTTATCTAAAGTCCTCTACAGTCTGTTACAGTCCAGGAGAGTCATCTTCAGTCATCTACAGTCATCTATTGTCCAGGATAGTTACGGATAGTCATCTAAAGTCCTCTACAGCCTGTTACAGTCCAGGAGAGTCATCTAAAGTCATCTACAGTCTGTTACAGTCCAGGAGAGTCATCTTAAGTCATCTATTGTCCAGGATAGTTAAGGATAGTCATCTAAAGTCCTCTACAGTCTGTTACAGTCCAGGATAGTTAAGGATAGTCATCTAAAGTCCTCTACAGCCTGTTACAGTCCAGGAGAGTCATCTACAGTAATCTATTGTTCAGGATAGTTAAGGATAGTCATCTAAAGTCCTCTACAGTCTGTTACAGTCCAGGAGAGTCATCTTCAGTCATCTATTGTCCAGGATAGTTAAGGAGAGTCATCTAAAGTCCTCTACAGTCTGTTACAGTCCAGGATAGTTAAGGATAGTCATCTAAAGTCATCTACAGTCTGTTACAGTCCAGGAGAGTCATCTACAGTAATCTATTGTTCAGGATAGTTAAGGATAGTCATCTAAAGTCCTCTACAGTCTGTTACAGTCCAGGAGAGTCATCTTCAGTCATCTATTGTCCAGGATAGTTAAGGAGAGTCATCTAAAGTCCTCTACAGTCTGTTACAGTCCAGGATAGTTAAGGATAGTCATCTAAAGTCCTCTACAGTCTGTTACAGTCCAGGAGAGTCATCTTCAGTCATCTAAAGTCCTCTACAGTCTGTTACAGTCCAGGATAGTTAAGGATAGTCATCTAAAGTCCTCTACAGTCTGTTATAGTCCAGGATAGTTAAGGATAGTCATCTAAAGTCCTCTACACCCTGTTACAGTCCAGGAGAGTCATCTAAAGTCATCTATTGTCCGGGATAGTTAAGTATAGTCATCTAAAGTCCTCTACAGTCTGTTACAGTCCAGGATAGTTAAGGATAGTCATCTAAAGTCCCCTACAGTCTGTTACAGTCCAGGAGAGTCATCTACAGTCATCTATTGTCCAGGATAGTTAAGGATAGTCATCTAAAGTCCTCTACAGTCTGTTACAGTCCAGGAGAGTCATCTTCAGTCATCTACAGTCATCTATTGTCCAGGATAGTTACGGATAGTCATCTAAAGTCCTCTACAGTCTGTTACAGTCCAGGAGAGTCATCTTCAGTCATCTACAGTCATCTATTGTCCAGGATAGTTAAGGATAGTCATCTAAAGTCCTCTACAGTCTGTTACAGTCCAGGAGAGTTATCTAAAGTCCTCTACAGTCTGTTACAGTCCAGGAGAGTCATCTTCAGTCATCTACAGTCATCTATTGTCCAGGATAGTTAAGGATAGTCATCTAAAGTCCTCTACAGTCTGTTACAGTCCAGGATAGTTAAGGATAGTCATCTAAAGTCCTCTACAGCCTGTTACAGTCCAGGAGAGTCATCTACAGTAATCTATTGTTCAGGATAGTTAAGGATAGTCATCTAAAGTCATCTACAGTCTGTTACAGTCCAGGAGAGTCATCTTAAGTCATCTACAGTCCCCTACAGTCTGTTACAGTCCAGGAGAGTCATCTACAGTAATCTATTGTTCAGGATAGTTAAGGATAGTCATCTAAAGTCATCTACAGTCTGTTACAGTCCAGGAGAGTCATCTACAGTCATCTAAAGTCCTCTACAGTCTGTTACAGTCCAGGAGAGTCATCTAAAGTCATCTTAAGTCATCTATTGTCCAGGATAGTTAAGGATAGTCATCTTCAGTCCTCTACAGTCTGTTATAGTCCAGGAGAGTCATCTAAAGTCATCTTCAGTCATCTATTGTTCAGGATAGTTAAGGATAGTCATCTTCAGTCCTCTACAGTCTGTTATAGTCCAGGAGAGTCATCTTCAGTCCTCTACAGTCTGTTACAGTCCAGGAGAGTCATCTAAAGTCCTCTACAGTCTGTTACAGTCCAGGAGAGTCATCTTAAGTCATCTACAGTCATCTATTGTCCAGGATAGTTAAGGATAGTCATCTAAAGTCCTCTACAGTCTGTTACAGTCCAGGAGAGTCATCTAAAGTCCTCTACAGTCTGTTACAGTCCAGGAGAGTCATCTAAAGTCCTCTACAGTCTGTTACAGTCCAGGATAGTCATCTTCAGTCATCTACAGTCATCTATTGTCCAGGATAGTTAAGGAGAGTCATCTAATATACATGTTAGGTTATTTGGTGATTCTGAATTGGGTCTGGGGGTGAGTGTGAGGGTAGAAGTAGTTGTGTTGGCCCTGCAATGGACCAGCATCCTATCTAAGGTTTACCCCACCTCTCACAGCTTGGCTCCAGGGACTCCAGGCCTCCAACAACCCTGAATTGGATGGAGAATGGATGGATGTAAAACACTCAATCTATAGTCCACAACAGTCTATGACAGTCCAGCAGAGTCGTCTAAAAAAGTCCCACACACTCATCTTTATTCCTATACAGTCCATTAAAGTCCACTACAGTTTAGCACAGACAAGGATTGCCAACAACAGTTTTCTACTGTCCTCTACAGTGCCCTACATTTCATTGAAGTCGTCTAAAGTCCCGTATTGTCCAGGAGAGTCCTCAACAGTCCTGAGCAGTTGTCTAAATGTGACTTCAGTCCACTAAAGCTCTGCAGTCCCAGATAGTCCGGTATGGACCATTCAAGTCCTTTACAGTTCTCTATACATCACTGCACTCTTTTACAGTTTATTACTGTCAAGGACAACCAACTGTGGTCTTCTGCAGTCTTCTAGATTACATCATGGTCTTTTACAGGATAGATTACAGGATCCTCAACAGCTCAGAAAAGTTCTTTAGAGTTGACTTCAGCCCTCTGAAGCTCTACAGTCCCAGACAGTCCTATAGAGTCTATCACCATCCTTTACAGTCCTCTATTGTTCCCTACAGCCCATAGTTCACTATAACGCCTGCTACACGTTACAGTTTATTTCTGTCAAAGATAAAGGTCTTCTACTGTTCTCTACATTCTTCTACATTTCACTCAATTTCTTTAAAGACGTCTATTCTCTTGTAAATTCCTTTACAGTCAACCAAAGTCCACTACAGTCTGTTACAGTTTATCAAAGCCAACTCTGGTCTTTTACAGCCCTCTACAGTGTTCTGCATTTCACTACGGTTCTCTTCTATCGTCCAGGATACTCCTTTACATCTTCTACATTCCAGGAATGTCCTCTGCTGTTCCGAATTGTTCTTTTTAGTTGGCTTCAGTTATCTAAAGCTCTCTATAGTCCGTCACAGTCCACTCCAGTCCTCTGTTACACTGACACAGGCTACCTTGTTCCTGTAGAGTTCACTTCAGCTTATTGTTGTTTACAGACAGATGGACAGCAGTCAGATGGGTGGCAGGAAGACAAGAGTGTAAACAGAGAGATGGAGACAGTGTAAAAAAGAGACAGTCAACACTTTCAGACAGAAAGAGGAGGTACAGTTAGAGGAGAATGGATGCTCCTCACCTTCTTCTGCTCCTCTTCTTCCTCTGCTTCTCCATGCAGCAAGCAGGACGGCTGGCTGGGAGAGGTTTTCTTCTTCTCCTCCGCTCAGTCAACGCATCGTCTGGCGTGTCACAGGAGGGGAGGCGGGGGTGGGGGGAGGCAGAGATACAGCAGACAGCCGAGGAAGAGGAGGAGGAGGAGGAGGAGGAGTCATCTGAGGACACGCAGGGAGCTAATGCGGCTAACTGCCCTGCAGAGGCTGAGGAGAGACGGCATGCATCACCGCTGCAGAGACGACAGGAAAACATGTGGAAACACACACACGTGCACACGCACGTGCACGGATGTGTGTGTGCGAGTGTGTCTGGATGAGAGAGTGCGTGTGTTTGTGTGTG
The DNA here is from genome assembly GCF_036924035.1 of Leuresthes tenuis. NCBI lineage: Eukaryota > Metazoa > Chordata > Actinopteri > Atheriniformes > Atherinopsidae > Leuresthes > Leuresthes tenuis. The sequence goes on along the minus strand of NW_027325360.1, from coordinate 774,177 downwards.
GCATGACTTGGCCAAATGCACAGCGCTGCATTGCAGTGCCGAGGCTGAGTTGGCATGCCGAGTACATAACGTGCATACTGCGACTGTGTGCCAGCCTCACGCGCGCGCACGTGCACGCACACACACACACTGCAGCTTCATATTCACACACACACACACCTCGGTTCAGTTTCTAACACAAGCTGCTGCAGACAGATTGTCTCAATTTAAACTTCTCAATTCAATATGAAAGAGAAACAGAGACAGGTGGGGGGGGGGGGGGGCATGAGGTGAGGTGAGGTGAGGGTGAGGGGGGGGGGGGCATGAGGGGGAGGGGGAGGGGGGGGGGGTGAGGCTGTTACTGTAGATGTGTGAGAGTGTTTGTTGGGATAAAAACACTGAAGTTGGCTTCCCTGAGACGTCTCAAACCTCACAAACACGAGGACTCATCAGATTTTAGTGAAAGAGTTAATATTTGGACCGCCGTGCACGCTCAGGACGAGGATTAGACCGAAGGAAAGTTTCACTGCTGAGGATGCCGTATCCAGCTCAACTGGTGAAGCTTTCAGAGGCAGTACAGCCGGGTTTTACTGCATGTCTGCCCCCTTTTCCCCCAAAAAAAACTTCAAAAGAAAAGTTTCTTTGCAGTCTGTTGGTTTCTTTTGCTGAGCTGCTTTTTTTTGGCTTTATATGAAGTGGACTCAATTGGAGTCTAATTGCCTTGAATTTGACTGTATTTTTCAATTCAATTCAATTTATGATTTGCATTCAGACGACTTCTGCCAGACTTTTAAGGCTGCTGTAATTAAACCTTTACTTAAAAAAACCTACTCAACCTAGTTATATTTATCTGATAGATTCCAGTTTGTTCTTGTAAATGAAGAATCTTCCTCACACACTGGAGTGAGTCATGGAGTTCCTCAGGGTTCTGTGCTTGGACCGATTCTTTTTACTTTGCTTCCATTAGGTAACATTATCAGACAGCATGGCATAAAGTTCCATTGTTCACCTGCTATAAACCCTACAGTCCTTTACAGTACAGCCCCCCTGTACCGCCTGCCCGACGGCAGAGGCTCTAACAGGAAATGTCCCGGGTGGAATGAGTCCTTCAGGATGGTGTTTGGCTCCTCTGAGGCAGTTCGAGCCATGAAGGTCCACCAGTGTGGGTCGAGGACACCCAATGACCTTCTCAGACCTTTGGGTGAGCCTCTGGAGTTCTTTCCTGTTTGCCACTGTGCAGCTGGCAGGATGTGAGGATGCTCTCCTAAGGATGGTGGAGCGGTACAAAGACAGCAGTCTGGCTGTTGTTCTTCCTGAGGATTCTCAGGAAGTGGAGTCTTTGCCTTCTTCTGTGTGGTGTTCTTGTCCCAGGTCAGTCTCTCCTCCATGTGGACTCTCAGGAAGTCACTGAACCTACACAGGTCCCACCAATGAAAATGGGCTGAAGGTCCGTTTTATTCCTTCTGAAGTCGATGAGTAGCTCCTTTGCCTTGGATGTGTTCAGGAGCAGGTTATTGTCTCTACACCACAGTCAGCTGTTGCACCTCATCCCGGACTCATCACCTCCAGTGATGCCACGTTCCTGATGGTGCCGTCCTCATGCTTAATGAAGGTGTTGCTGCTGTGGGGGGGTGTGGGGACCAATCCTGACCCTCAGGGGGCCAATCCTGACCCTCTGGGGGCCAATCCTGACCCTCTGGGGACCAATCCTGACCCTCTGGGGGCCAATCCTGACCCTCTGGGGGCGCCCTCGGAGGCAGTCACGAGGTTCAGCAGAAACTGTGGGGAAGGATGGCGTTAAAAGCTATGGCGTTAAAAGCTGGACTGTAATCCACAAAGAGAAGACAGGCGTAGTTTCCTTGTTTCTCTCGGTGGGTCAGCGCTGTGTTCCACCACCGATCTGTTGCCCTGTAGGCAAACTGGTCTAGGTCTGACCCGGGGTCTACGAAGGTGTTGATGTGACTCCGAACCTCAGCAGCTCTACTGCCGGGTCTGTAGTTGGCAAGGTGCTGGACCGCCATCCAGGCCTTCCTGCTGTGGTTGCTGTCAATCCTCCTCCTGAAACCCTCCTTCCTGAAACCCTCCTCCCTGAAACCCTCCTCCTAAAACCCTCCTCCTGAAACCCTCCTCCCTGAAACCCTCCTCCCTGAAACCCTCCTCCCTGAAACCCTCCTTCCTGAAACCCTCCTCCTGAAACCCTCCTTCCTGAAACCCTCCTTCCTGAAACCCTCCTCCTGAAACCCTCCTCCCTGAAACCCTCCTCCCTGAAACCCTCCTCCCTGAAACCCTCCTCCCTGAAACCCTCCTCCTGAAACCCTCCTCCCTGAAACCCTCCTCCCTGAAACCCTCCTCCTGAAACCCTCGTCCCTGAAACCCTCCTTAATGAAACCCTCCTCCCTGAAACCCTCCTCCCTGAAACCCTCCTCCCTGAAACCCTCCTCCCTGAAACCCTCCTCCCTGAAACCCTCCTCCCTGAAACCCTCCTCCCTGAAACCCTCGTCCCTGAAACCCTCGTCCCTGAAACCCTCCTCCTGAAACCCTCCTCCTGAAACCCTCTTCCTGAAACCCTCCTCCTGAAACCCTCCTTCCTGAAACCCTCTTCCTGAAACCCTCTTCCTGAAACCCTCCTCCTGAAACCTTCCTTCCTGAAACCCTCCTCCCTGAAACCCTCCTCCTGAAACCCTTCTTCCTGAAACCCTCTTCCTGAAACCCTCCTCCTGAAACCCTCCTCCTGAAACCCTTCTCCTGAAACCCTCCTCCTGAAACCCTCCTCCTGAAACCCTCCTCCTGAAACCCTCTTCCTGAAACCCTCTTCCTGAAACCCTCCTCCTGAAACCCTTCTTCCTGAAACCCTCCTTCCTGAAACCCTCCTCCTGAAACCCTCCTCCTGAAACCCTCCTCCTGAAACCCTCTTCCTGAAACCCTCCTCCTGAAACCTTCCTTCCTGAAACCCTCCTTCCTGAAACCCTCCTTCCTGAAACCCTCCTTCCTGAAACCCTCCTCCTGAAACCCTCCTCCTGAAACCCTCTTCCTGAAACCCTCCTCCTGAAACCTTCCTTCCTGAAACCGTCCTCCCTGAAACCCTCCTCCTGAAACCTTCCTTCCTGAAACCCTTCTTCCTGAAACCCTCTTCCTGAAACCCTCCTCCTGAAACCCTTCTTCCTGAAACCCTCCTCCTGAAACCCTCCTCCTGAAACCCTTCTTCCTGAAACCCTTCTTCCTGAAACCCTCCTCCTGAAACCCTTCTTCCTGAAACCCTCCTCCTGAAACCCTCCTCCTGAAACCCTTCTTCCTGAAACCCTCTTCCTGAAACCCTCCTCCTGAAACCCTTCTTCCTGAAACCCTCCTCCTGAAACCCTCCTCCTGAAACCCTTCTTCCTGAAACCCTCCTCCTGAAACCCTCCTTCCTGAAACCCTCCTCCTGAAACCCTCCTCCTGAAACCCTCCTCCTGAAACCCTCTTCCTGAAACCCTCTTCCTGAAACCCTCCTCCTGAAACCTTCCTCCTGAAACCTTCCTTCCTGAAACCCTCCTTCCTGAAACCCTCCTCCCTGAAACCCTCCTCCTGAAACCCTCTTCCTGAAACCCTCTTCCTGAAACCCTCTTCCTGAAACCCTCTTCCTGAAACCCTCTTCCTGAAACCCTCTTCCTGAAACCCTCTTCCTGAAACCCTCTTCCTGAAACCCTCTTCCTGAAACCCTCCTCCTGAAACCCTCTTCCTGAAACCCTCTTCCTGAAACCCTCCTCCTGAAACCCTCTTCCTGAAACCCTCCTCCTGAAACCCTCCTCCTGAAACCTTCCTTCCTGAAACCCTCCTCCCTGAAACCCTTCTTCCTGAAACCCTCTTCCTGAAACCCTCCTCCTGAAACCCTCTTCCTGAAACCCTCTTCCTGAAACCCTCCTCCCTGAAACCGTCCTCCCTGAAACCCTCCTCCTGAAACCCTCCTCCTGAAACCTTCCTTCCTGAAACCCTTCTTCCTGAAACCCTCCTTCCTGAAACCCTCCTTCCTGAAACCCTCTTCCTGAAACCCTCCTCCTGAAACCTTCCTTCCTGAAACCCTCCTCCTGAAACCCTCCTTCTGAAACCCTCCTTCTGAAACCCTCCTCCCTGAAACCCTCCTCCTGAAACCCTCCTCCCTGAAACCCTCCTCCTGAAACCTTCCTTCCTGAAACCCTCCTCCTGAAACCCTCCTTCTGAAACCCTCCTTCTGAAACCCTCCTTCCTGAAACCTTCCTTCCTGAAACCCTCCTCCTGAAACCCTCCTCACTGAAACCTTTTTGGCTTTGGATACAAGCTAAATTTGACCAAAACACAGATCTTAACACTTAGTTACTCCCATCCAAAGTCCTACAACAGAAACATGATCTGAGCTGGAGAAATTACACATCTTGGGGTCACTTTAACACAGATGATTTATATGAAGCTAACTACATCAAACTGGAAAAGGAAATAAAGGTGGGCTATGCTTCCATTAGAATAGAGACCATAGAAATGAGTGTTGCACCCGACTTCTTTCCCTGTTTCAGTCGCTGAGCCCCCGAAAAACTACTCGGATTAAATCATTTCAAGGTTTATATGGAGCGGGCACAGGCCGGGTTAGCTGTAAGCTAAGGCCGAGAATCACATGAAACATTACAGAGTGGAAAGGATGGGGGGGTTGGACCTGCCCAGCCTTAAGGGATATTTACATGTCATTTGTTGGTGTGACAAAGATTCTGGAAGAATTTAGAGAAATCGGTGCAAGGAAGAGAAATTAAAAGTCTTATTGCAGACAGAAGAGGAAGCAAAGAGTGTAAATAAGGTGATTAAACTGGTTTAATGTGGTACAAAAATATAAAGTAGACGAGGGTTTTATCCCTGGTTCTTGACTAAAGATTTAAACGATGGACTCCTCCTGATTAACAGCTTCATGAGCTTCCAGGAGATCAAACAAAAAGATGATTTAAGTAACCGAGACCCCTTCAGATAAGGAACTTCTAAAAATAATAATAAAACCGTGTTAATCAGGGCAAAAACTCAGTAATCAGAACCATAACTGAAGCCTACAACTCAAAGAATTTGGAATAATCTCTACATTTCTGGGCAGGTAATGGAGGGAATTCAGCCACTGAAGAGGCAGAAAGAGCTGAACAGAGCTGATGGGGAACCGTCACACATCTGGAAACACAGCAGTCAGCATCACGGGTTTGGAGATTTCATTGCTGGAAAAATTGAATTAGAGTTTTTATAACACCCAGAATTAGGAATAAACACTTCATTACCGCAGCCTGAGAGGCTGTGAATGTGAACATGTTCTGGCAACATTTAGGGAAGATGTTCATTTAATTATGGGCAGGATTCTGGGTTCTGGTGCATCCAAGCCTCGTACTTTATTATATGTTGGCATCATTATGTGTTGAAAGGCGGTGGATAGATTGAAAGGGATTGTTTACATTGTTTATGCATTTAGCAGAAGCTTTTATCCAAAGCAACTTACAGGTAGGCAGGTAGGGTAGGGGGTCTAAGGACCCCTACTGGAGGTATTACCTTTCATGCAGGGGATTTGAGCCCAGGTCTCTCACATGGAAGGTGGCAATCTTACCACTATGCTATCCAGTCCCTGTTAGTAGCCGGTAAAAAGGCAATTACAAGAAAATGTTACAAGACAGACAGGAAGAAACAGGAAGACTGGCTGAAAATTATGGACGAGACGGGACTGGATCATGTATCATTGCCACCTTCTGTGTGGGAGACCTGGGTTCAAATCCCCTGCATGAAAGGTATTACCTCCAGTAGGGGTCCTTAGGCAAGACCCCCCCCCCCCCCTTACCATATCTGCCTACCTGTAAGTCACTTTGGATAAAAAAGCTAAATGCATAAACATGCATGTTATAGAACTGAGTCCTAAAATAAGGATTCAATGCTGCTGGAAGTGGGAGAAATGGACCGAATGCATAGAAACGACAGAATAAGGAGCTTCACACCCCCCCCCCCCCCCCCCACCCCCCCCCCCTGTGTGATGCTGATTCGATGCAAAGGAAAAACAAAAAGAAAGAATCAAAGAAGAAAGTCAGACATGAAGTTATTTCTGCTGCTGGATGAGCGTTCAGACGCCTTAAAAACACGACTCAGCGAGAGCTGCGGAAACAACATTTATTCACGTTATTTACAAGACTTCAAATAATTAATCAGAAAAACTACTGAATGAAACACTGAGGAGGCAGAGATACTTTAAAGAGTCACAGCTTTTACCTGCAGGGACACAACACACCAACCAGGAAGTAGAAACGCAGAAAAACAACCTAATATCACAACAAATGAAGTTAAAATCTAACCGAACGCATCCTGATCACTGCTCAATAAATAAAACTTAAAAACAAATGATTCTAACAGCAAACAGGTGTTTCACCAGCGATCAATCAGTCTGATCAGTCCATCAGGATGGGTCCATGTTCTCCCCGACTCCAGAACACAAAACCGGGTCCCAAACCTGACACTGCGTCTAAATCTGTTTCTACAAACTGGTCCTCACAAAGATAGAAACATGTAAACATGAGCAAAAACACTGAAGGGGCGGGGCCTAAGAGGACAGGTGTGTCGTCTTTCAGCAGGTAAAACGTTTGGCACAAAGTGAGCTCCAGGTCAGGGTTCTGCTCGCAGGATTCTGGGATATAAAACCCAGTCCAGGGTCCAGAACCAGTCTAAAAACGGACCGGATCGCCGGTTCCTGTCTGAGTCTAAAAGGTAGAAATAAATAAATCCAGAGCAGGTCCATGAGGTCCAGAACTCGTGCCGCCTGGTTCAGTTCTGGGCGTGAAAAACAGATTATTTCTGTTGAAATGAAAAGTTAATGAAACAGAACCGTTTCGGTCCTTTGGTCCGGGTTAAACCTGCATCAGAACCACCTGAAGCGAAGCCAACCGGCCCGTTGTAGTGGTTCTGATCTGCTGCTGGGACTGTTTACCCTGAACCTACCCCAGCAGGAACCGGTCAGATCGGGCCGCCCTGACCCGGGTCAGACCGGGCCGCCCTGACCCGGGTCAGACCGGGCCGCCCTGACCCGGGTCAGACCGGGCCGCCCTGACCCGGGTCAGATCGGGCCGCCCTGACCCGGGTCAGATCGGGCCGCCCTGACCCGGGTCAGATCGGGCCGCCCTGACCCGGGTCAGATCGGGCCGCCCTGACCCGGGTCAGACGTGGAGGCGGGAGTGTCGCAGCTTCCACCTCCTGGACCGGACCCTGAAGAAGAAGAACAGCAGCATGAGGAAGAGGCAGGAGCAGACGTACAGAACCACACACAGACTCATGTCCACGCTGTTGAAGCCCAGACCCAGAATCCACACGCCACCGCCTCCACCGCCGCCACCGCCGCCGCCACCGCCGCCACCGCCGCCACCGCCCAGAACCTCCTTCTTCTCGCCACTCGGCTGTCCGGGTCGAGGCTCCGGCTGCTCCTCGGGTCGGCTCTCCGGCGCCTCCTTCGCTCCTCCAGCTGTTCGGCGCTCCACCCGCTGCTGGCTGGTCAGAACCAGCTCAGGGGGAGGAGCCGGGAGGCGTGGGGGGGTCAGGGAGTATCGGGGCGACAGGTTGGCGGCGCCGTAGTGGCGTTGGAGGAAATGCAGGACGCTGGCGTGGTTCCACACATGGACGCCGTTCTTCTCCTCGTGGCAGGAGGGGCAGAGGGAGGGGCTTGGCCACGGCGCTTTGGGAAAGAGGGGGTCATCGCTCAGAGAGCCTGGAGGAGGAGAAGAAGAAGAAACCATCAGCTGCAGAACGCTCAGACCCAGTGAAGCAGGTTTCGGTTCCGTACCGGCCAGCCTGGCGTTGACCCGGTTGTGTTGGTTCCACAGCCACATGATCTGCTGCTCTCGGCTCTTCACGCCGTCCAAGCTGGCGGCCGCCGCCTTTTCAAAGTGTCGACCACACTCCTCGCAGCCGAAGAACGTCCGGATGTAGCGCCGCATCACCTGCAGCACCGGCGCCGCCTCGCCCTCCAGACCTGCGTCACGCACACAGACACGACTCAGCATTTCTATGTTTTTATGTTGTCTGTCCAAAAGGCAAAACGGCGTTAAAACCACTACGTACCCGTGTTGTCCAGAGCGGTGGGTGCGGCGTCATGTCGGACGGTCAGAACGTGAAACAGAGTCCAGAGGGAACAGGGGTAACCCCGGAGCCCCGCCCTGCTGCCCTGGCAGCCGACCCAGCGAAGCTCTGAACCCAAGAACACGCCTGAGATCTGCACAGGAAACAGGAAGTGAGCTGTGTGCGGGCGAGGGGAGGAACTGCGATCCTTATGGACGGGTGCGAGGGGAGGAACCGCGGTCCTTAAGGACGGGTGCGAGGGGGGGAACTGCGGTCCTTATGGACGGGTGCGAGGGGAGGAACTGCGGTCCGGACGGACTGGCGCGAGGGGAGGAACTGCGGTCCGGACGGACGGGTGCGAGGGGAGGAACTGCGGTCCTTATGGACGGGTGCGAGGGGGGGAACTGCGGTCCTTATGGACGGGTGCGAGGGGAGGAACTGCGGTCCTTATGGACGGGTGCGAGGGGGGGAACTGCGGTCCTTATGGACGGGTGCGAGGGGGGGAACTGCGGTCCTTATGGACGGGTGCGAGGGGAGGAACTGCGGTCCGGACGGACTGGCGCGAGGGGAGGAACTGCGGTCCGGACGGACGGGTGCGAGGGGAGGAACTGCGGTCCTTATGGACGGGTGCGAGGGGGGGAACTGCGGTCCGGACGGACGGGTGCGAGGGGAGGAACTGCGGTCCGGACGGACGGGTGCGAGGGGGGGAACTGCGGTCCGGAGGGACTGGTGCGAGGGGAGGAACCGCGGTCCTTATGGACGGGTGCGAGGGGAGGAACTGCGGTCCGGACGGACGGGTGCGAGGGGAGGAACTGCGGTCCGGACGGACGGGTGCGAGGGGGGGAACTGCGGTCCGGAGGGACTGGTGCGAGGGGAGGAACTGCGGTCCGGACGGACGGGTGCGAGGGGGGGAACTGCGGTCCGGACGGACGGGTGCGAGGAGAGGAACTGCGGTCCGGACGGACGGGTGCGAGGGGGGGAACTGCGGTCCGGACGGACGGGTGCGAGGGGGGGAACTGCGGTCCGGACGGACGGGTGCGAGGGGGGGAACTGCGGTCCGGACGGACGGGTGCGAGGGGGGGAACTGCGGTCCGGACGGACGGGTGCGAGGGGGGGAACTGCGGTCCTTATGGACGGGTGCGAGGGGAGGAACTGCGGTCCTTACGGACGGGTGCGAGGGGAGGAACTGCGGTCCTTACGGACTGGTGCGAGGGGAGGAACTGCGGTCCTTATGGACGGGTGCGAGGGGAGGAACTGCGGTCCTTATGGACGGGTGCGAGGGGAGGAACTGCGGTCCTTATGGACGGGTGCGAGGGGAGGAACTGCGGTCCTTATGGACGGGTGCGAGGGGAGGAACTGCGGTCCGGACGGACGGGTGCGAGGGGAGGAACTGCGGTCCTTATGGACGGGTGCGAGGGGAGGAACTGCGGTCCTTACGGACGGGTGCGAGGGGAGGAACTGCGGTCCTTATGGACGGGTGCGAGGGGAGGAACTGCGGTCCTTATGGACGGGTGCGAGGGGGGGAACTGCGGTCCGGACGGACGGGTGCGAGGGGAGGAACTGCGGTCCTTATGGACGGGTGCGAGGGGAGGAACTGCGGTCCTTATGGACGGGTGCGAGGGGGGGAACTGCGGTCCTTATGGACGGGTGCGAGGGGAGGAACCGCGGTCCGGACGGACGGATGCGAGGGGAGGAACTGCGGTCCTTACGGACGGGTGCGAGGGGAGGAACTGCGGTTGAAAGGAGGGTTGAAAGACTTTCAGGGTTAGAATCGGGTTCTCCGCGGTCTCACCCTCATCTTGTTGTCCACCAGGTCCAGGACGGCCTGGTACGGGATTCGTTGTAGCGGCAGACTGAGCAGCCAATCAGAGAGAGTCTCCATCAGCTTCACCACTGAGCCTCCGCCTGGATACAGCTGCAGGAACACGGAGAAAAGGAGTTTCCACCCGAACATTTGGGGTGAGTTTGCAGGGTCAGCACAGCATGAAGAGTAATTAAAGGATCATTTCGCTTTATTTAGGACGACTTTACTCTGTTCAGGGAGCAGAAGAATGAAAAATAAACCCTATGTTTAACATTTATTACTGTGCCTTTATTCTTTTATCTTTTCTTTTATCTTTTCTTTTATTCTTTTATCTTTTATTCTTTGAAACATTTTTACTGTATTTCTGTATTTCGTCGTTTCATTTTGATTCATGACAGGATTGAAGACTTCTTTCCGTTACCTTGGCAACCAAAGTGACAAAGTCCTTGAAGACCTTTAGCTCCTCCCCCTCCAGCGTGCTGTGGGCGGCGAGCTCGACTCTCAGCAGGTAGTGAAGCGCCGACTCCAGATCGGCCGCGTACAGCTTGGACCTGCAGAGACGCACAGTTTAGAGCTCGTGTTCGGAGTCGGTCCGATCCAGCAGCTTCGCTCCAGAACCAAGACTCTGACCTGTCAAAGTCCCTCCATGGTTCTGAGGCCCGTCGGTCAGCCGTCGCCGTCGCGTGCGCCGCCAGTGAACCGCTGCTGCGCTGGACGCCCGGCAGCGTCCTCAGCAGGGAGGAGAAGAAGAAACGAAGCCTCTTCTCACTGCAGGACGAGAACATTTTTTCCACTTTTACATCCACAGACTAAAGCCGCGGCGCCCGACTGAGGCAGCGGCGCCAGACTGAGGCAGCGGCGCCCGACTGAGGCAGCGGCGCCCGACTGAGGCAGCGGCGCCAGACTGAGGCCGCGGCGCCAGACTGAGGCAGCGGCGCCAGACTGAGGCAGCGGCGCCAGACTGAGGCAGCGGCGCCCGACTGAGGCAGCGGCGCCAGACTGAGGCAGCGGCGCCCGACTGAGGCAGCGGCGCCCGACTGAGGCAGCGGCGCCCGACTGAGGCAGCGGCGCCAGACTGAGGCCGCGGCGCCCGACTGAGGCCGCGGCGCCCGACTGAGGCTGCGGCGCCAGACTGAGGCAGCGGCGCCAGACTGAGGCTGGGGCGCCCGACTGAGGCTGCGGCGCCCGACTGAGGCTGCGGCGCCCGACTGAGGCATTTCCTGGTCTAGTGAAATGAGATCAGTGGCAATGAGCTGGAAACCTCCAAAGCAGGGGTCCCCAAACCTTCCCAAAGAGGAGATGTTCCGTGAAGCTGGAACTCACCTGTGCAGGTGAGAGTGCGTCCCGTTGGGCTGCAGCAGGTAGATGGAGGGGAAGACCGCGATCCCCAGAGCGTCCAGCAGGGGGAGCTCAGAGCTCAGAGTTCTTCTTACCTGCACACCTGAGTACAGCAGCAGGTCCAGGATCACCTGAGACACACAGGGATACTGTAAAACACCAGCTACACCCGAGGCTTTGGACCATCTGATCGGTTCTGGACCGGCTCACCTCCCGCCCGACGTACGACTCCGGCTCCTCCACGATGATGGCGGTGTAGTGATCCGCCGGCCGGGCCAGCAGCGGGAGCAGCTCAGCAGAACTACAAACAGACAGAGTTTAGCAGTGCAGCCCGGTTCTGACGAGGTCTGGTTCTGGGTCAGGTGCTGGTACCTGTACGGCTCTAAGGGAGGGCAGCGCTGGGGGCGGTCCAGCTGGGTGTGGTTCTGCAGGATGTTCACCATCAGCTGGCGGACAGACTGGATCTCCCGGTCTGCACCTGAACATTTGATTTTATTCACTTTCGGCTCCTAAAGGTTTTAGGAAAGCTTTAAAGGGCGAGCCTCACCTCTGAAGGTCGTCCCCCGGTCTGCCGGTGCACCGTGGGCCCGGAAGTACTGCAGAGAGAAACAGCAGCAGGTTACTTCAGCTCTGCTCCAAGCACAGGTGGGACGCAGCCCTGGAGCGTACCTTTAGAGTCGGGTAGAACTTAATGCTGTAGTCTTTGCAGACGTCGAAGTTTTCCTCCTGAGCGCAGTCCAACACGGCGACGCCGATCGCTTCCTGCCAGTCTGAACCAAACAAACACATCGAGTTACTACAGGAAGGTTAGAGTCAAATTTATCTGATAGATTCCAGTTTGTTCTTCCTCACACACCAGAGGAAGTCCTGGAGTTCCTCAGGGTTCTGTGCTCGGACCGATGAACAAGCACAGAACCCTGATAAAGTTCCATTGTTATGCTGATGATACTCAGCTGAACTTATCTATGAAACCAACAGGTTGGTCAGACTACAAGCCTGTCTTAAAGACATAAAGACCTGGAAGTCTCTGACAAAACTGAAGTTTGAAGGATTTAAGCTTCTTCTCCTCACATATAAAGCTCTTAATGACAGAGCTCCATCATATCTTAAAGATCTCACAGTTGGATATTTCCCCAACAGAGCACTTTGCTCTCAGGCTGCAGGTTTCCTTGTGGTTCCCAGAGTTTCTAAAAGCAGAATGGGAGGCAGAGCCTTCAGTTATCAGGCCCCTAAAAGCAGAATGGGAGGCACAGCCTTCAGTTATCAGGCCCCTAAAAGCAGAATGGGAGGCAGAGCCTTCAGTTATCAGGCCCCTAAAAGCAGAATGGGAGGCAGAGCCTTCAGTTATCAGGCCCCTAAAAGCAGAATGGGAGGCAGAGCCTTCAGTTATCAGGCCCCTAAAAGCAGAATGGGAGGCAGAGCCTTCAGTTATCAGGCCCCTAAAAGCAGAATGGGAGGCAGAGCCTTCAGTTATCAGGCCCCTAAAAGCAGAATGGGAGGCAGAGCCTTCAGTTATCAGGCCCCTAAAAGCAGAATGGGAGGCAGAGCCTTCAGTTATCAGGCCCCTAAAAGCAGAATGGGAGGCAGAGCCTTCAGTTATCAGGCCCCTCTCTGTGGAACCAGCTGCCAGTTTGGCTTCAGGAAGCAGACACCCTCTCTACCTTTAAGATCAGGCTGAAACTTTCCTTTCTGATAAAGCTTATAGTTAGGGATGGCTCAGGTGAGCCTGAAACATCCCATAGTTCTGCTGCTATAGGCCCAGCCTGCTGGGGGAGCTCCCATGATGCACCTCTCCTCCCTCCATGTTCTGCTGCTGTAGGCCCAGCCTGCTGGGGGAGCTCCCATGATGCACCTCTCCTCCCTCCATGTTCTGCTGCTATAGGCCCAGCCTGCTGGGGGAGCTCCCATGATGCACCTCTCCTCCCTCCATGTACAGATGACATCATTGCTGTCATTAACTTGTGTTTCTCTCTCTCAGCAGGTATCTCTGGCCTGGTGTTACGCTGCTTGTTGTCCCCTCTTTCCTGTCCTCTCAGCCCCAGCTGGTCCACGCAGATGGACCCTTCCTGGTTCTGGTTCTGATGGAGGTTTCTTCCTGGTTCTGGTTCTGATGGAGGTTTCTTCCTGTTAAAGGGAGTTTTTTCTCTGCAGGAGATCTTATGCCATTCAGTTTCCTCCTCTTGAGAAACTCTCCTTTTAATCTAATTCAATAAAACTTTATTAATCCCTGCAGTATTAATCATTAAAGACCAGCTGTTGTTACAGATAAATGACAGAATAAAATGTAAAGGAAGGCCGGTGTCAGCTGTTGGGGGCGGAGCCTCAGACAGCTCATTAGCATATCCATAGATCTCCATTTAAGTCTGAAGCATCGAAGGAATGTTGGAAAAAAAACAAACTTTCAAATGTACATTTTTAGGGTTTTAAAACAAACAATAACTGACGTTATTATTATTATAATAATATATATATGTTATATTATATTATTATTGACTCTCAGAGGGAAATCTAACAAAGTGAGGGTCAAGGTCTTTGTTCACCAGACGACCTTTGACCTCCACAGCCGGTGTGTGTGTGTCTGTTGGTGTTACCGACTTTGTGGGGACCACTCAGTATTTTTCCCATTTACAGATTCCCTTCATCTGCTAAAAGATCCGGTTCAGCAGGAACCGGTCCAGCTGGGTCCAGCTGAGTGTGAAGAAGGTTTAAAGTGTGTTTATTTTTGAGACTTTCTGGGGATACCTTTAAAAGTGTGTGTTTTTGTAAACTCATTATGGGGACATCAAGGTGACTTTATGACTTTTTGGGGACTTCCTGTAAAGGAACACTGCAGGTCTGATGGGATTTTAGAGGGTTAGAACTTGGTTTAAGGGTTTGGTAGAGGGGGGGGGGGGTGGTAGTTGAGGGCAGTGAATGCATTGTGTTACTGGGGGGTCCCCATGGGGATACAGAAACAAACGGGTGTGAGCTGGTGATTGAGGCTGAGACAGATGGACTCTAAGGACCAGTTCCCACAGGCTGTTTTACGCCTACTTTGGTGTCGATAAAGTCCCTGAGGGGTGTTTGTCTCTGGCTTTAGTTGCTGCTCTTTGGACAGTTTAATGAATGATTTCTTGTTTTCCCACATTTTGAACCAACAGCAGCTCAGACTTTGTTCTGATTGTTATCAGCTCAGAAAAAGGTGCTGCAGCTGTTTCTGGTCTCACAACCTGCTAAGTTTTCACTCCCAAAAACACTGAGTTTTCACTAAAGCTGACCTTCGTCATCACAGCCAGTCAAGATAACTGAATCTTAACCAAGTACCGGTTGATAAGTTACCGTACCGTTTTATTAGTTTGGTTTGTTCCTAAAGTTTTGGATCGTTTTCTGAGCCACAGAAAGGATCTGAGAAATAACTCCTCAGGGTTTATTTACTGATTTATTTCTTCCTTTAGCAGCAGCTAATGCTAACAGCTTAGCTAATGAAATAACTCCTCAGGGTTTATTTACTGATTTATTTCTTCCTTTAGCAGAAGCTAACGCTAACAGCTTAGCTAATGAAGATGACGTACAGCAACTTCTATGGAGTTACTGCTGTTCCTTTCTGAAAGATGAACATTATTGTTCCCACATTACTTTGTTAGCTGAAGCTAACGCTAACAGCTTAGCTAATGAAGATGACGTACACCAACTTCTAAGGAGTTACTGCTGCTCCTTTCTGAAAGATGAACATTATTGTTCCCACATTACTTTGTTAGCTGAAGCTTTCTAGCTGAACGGTTCCGTTCTGTAACTCAGACAACCTGCAGCTGTGTTTAAGGTGTGTTTCCAACACAACACCGGTCCTCTCCTCACTCTCACTGTGCTAACGCTACATTATCGGCATGTTTCTGATAAAGATGGAGGTCTCCAGGTACAACTGTTTAATGAGGTTAATATATCCAAAATGTTTAAACGCAGTAATTAACGGTTCACATGCATTACTACGAGTTACGCTGTGCACATCTCCGGCTTGGTCCATTACTGCTGATGAGAAAGCATTGTTTGCTAGCATCTGCTGCTAACTTACAGCTAACTGCTAACTCACAGCTAACTGCTAACTCACAGCTAACTGCTAACTTACAGCTAACCGCTAACTCACAACTAACTCCTAACTCACAGCTAGCTGCTAACTCACAGCTAACTGCTAACTCACAGCTACATGCTAAACTGTTTCCCTCTGGGATCAATAACTATTTAACTACCTGCCTATCTCATTAAAAGGTGGAGCTGAGCTCCACCCTGAAAACAGGCTGTGAACACAGGAGTTAAACCGGGCTGAGCTTAAACCAGCAGGTGTTCTGAAAAAAGTCTGTCTCAAACATCTCAATAAGACCCCAGAAAATGGTGTTAAATTGTTTAAAAAAGGCAGAATATGTCGCTTTAAGTGTAGCACAGAGTTTATGATGATAAATGAAGGAACAGAAGCTTCATACTGTGAGAAATTACTGATTAACCTTCCGGTAAGTGTGATGTTGGGAGCTACTTTCTGTACTTTTCCAGCTGTCGTAGATAAGCTCCACGGTTTCACGCTGACAGATGTTTTCGCTCAGCTGCAGATGAGGACTCAGCCCTGATGGCATTTGTTGTGATTTGGTGACAGAGGAATAAAAGTGGTTCTCTGAGCTGTGAATCACTTTTAAACCTGAAGCAGACACCATCCAGATGTTAGCAGCTGTTAAACTTAATGAACCTCCATCACTGGTTCATGCTCAAAGGAAAAAACATGGAAGCTGTACAACTTCATAACAGGACATTTTCTGGACATTTTCTGGACATTTTCTGGAAGTTCAGATTTTATTTAACGAAACAAACCTTGAAATAAAAGAAAATGATAAATCTGGAGGTAAAACCAGAAATCAGAGTGAATTCAGGTAGCTTCAGGGGGTCTGACCTGAAGAACCCCCACTGGAGGTGGGTCTCACCACCACAGCATCCAGTCTGGTTACCTGGTTACCTGGTTAACTGGTTAACTGGTTAGTGTCAGGTGTGTTAAACCGTGGCTGGAAACTGACAGCAGGTCCGTTAATTCATGTTACTGTTCACACTAAAAACACGGAATCACCTGCTGCTCCTCAGAAAACACGACCTCCGACTCCGTTAACCGACCACCTGTTAGTTAACCAGCGCTAACTACCAGCTAACCAGCGCTAACTACCAGCTAGCAACAGGCTCTGTTGATGCGTTCAGGAACCAGTTTGCTGTCGTCACAACACGCTGCTAACTTTAACCTACAGCGGGTTAACGGTACTTATGACGTGACCGGTTCTGGTTAATGCCTCTTAGTTAGCTGGTTTAATTAGCTAGTTTAACTCACAGTAACGTGCGGAATCATTCAGAACTTCGCTGAAAACAATGCTACTTTAAAGCTTCCTCACATCGCTGAAAAGCGAACAGCACCAAGTAAAGTTATGATTTTACTAAAATTGACATTTGAACTCGGATTTTATTGATGCCGAACTGACGACGGTGTTCAATATAATCTGTGTGAAACACCAGATAATACTAAAAGATCGGCTGCAGTCTTACCTTTCAACGGAAATTACATAAATGGCACTATTTTGAATAGAATCTCGTTTTGCGACGCACAGATCGGGACGGATATGTTCCGTGAGTGGAGCGGTACCTTTAACGTCTTGGGCCAGAGCCTTCCATGTGCTGGAATACTGGATGCAGTGCCCACACCAGGAGGAGTAGAACTGGACCAGCCAAGCCGACGACGAGTTTGTGATGGTGGGTTTGAAACTGCTGCCACTCAGGATCACCAGCGGGTCCTCCTCAGTGTACAGCCGGGCTGCGCCCCCCAAAGACCGGGGGACGAGCCAGAGGACGGCTGTCGCCAGGAACCAGAACCGGGCCATCCCTGCCGCGCGTGGGGAGACACCGATTGTGATCGGTCAAAAAACCGGAGAGTTTCTGCCGAAACCGAGGTGGGGTAGCCGGGAATACATGAGCGCAGCTGCCGCTGATTGAGAGCGTGTTTTCTGCAGAGAGGCGCGCGGACAGAGGTCTCACTCTGACCCGCTTCCCGGGAACCAAACGGATGAGTTGCAGTCAGTTCAAAGTTATTACAGTGTTATGTTCAAGAGGCTCCCTGCTTTAAACCTCTAAGATATGTTAACCTAAAACGAGTAATTATCACGGATCTCAGAGTTAAAAGTGTTCACCGATTAAAAGATTGAACGTGGGCAACTCTATCTCTAACTTAATTTATTATTATTTAACAATCATACACAGAGGAACTGGTCGAAAGACTGAAAAATAAATAAATAATGAAAAACATGTTTACATGAATAAGCAGAGATGCAATATATTTACATTTTCTTTGTTTTTTGTTGCGTTTGTCACGTTTTTGTTTCAACCGCGGAGTGATTCATCTGTTTTCATAAAAAGCTTTGTAAGAAAAACGTAAATTACGTAATGCTGACGTAGCAGCGGTGTTGCGTTTAAAGAGCTCAGACATTTATACTCTACGGGTTTAAAGGTAAATAAAACATGATTTCAGAGGTCTTTAAATGGTAAAATGTCGCATTAAAGTATCTAAAACACTGGCTTGAAATACAAAGCAGTAAAATTAGGTTAAGTTTGAAGTGTGGGAAAATAAAACGCCGTAAAATGAAAGAATTTCAGACAGTTGGAGAGTTTGTTGGTGAGTAAACAACAATGAAGCTGCCAGTTGTTTGAAAGATGAGCAGAAAACAGACAGAATGAGTCCGCTGAACAGTTGCTTTGGATCTAAATCTAGAACATTTGTTCAGATGTTTAAATGTTCACTTCAGAGTTCAGAAGGTTGTCCGGCTTCCGTACTTGTACTGTGCCGACGTTCAGCGTCTTGTTGCCATAGAAACCATTCGGTGAGACTCCGGAGGACGCGAACAGAAACCTCAGGTGAGTCTCTGTTGAAACGAGGACTGAAAACCAGTTCTTTGTTCACGTGTCTGTTAAATAAAAGTTCAAACTTATCGAATAATTCCAGAATTAGGTTTTTGTTGCCTTTGGAAAACTTTTCTGCCGGGACAGGACAGTGATCGGCTCACATCACGTGATCATTTGATCGATCAATCTGTGACAGGTCGCCTGATCCTCGGAAACACCGGAAGAACCAGAGGAGCAAACATGACGTCACCGCGGCTGGGCGTGGTCAGAGACTCCATGCTGAGCGACCCGCTGCTCATCAAGGTAAACAGAACCATCTTTAAAAAGAGGCTCAAGCACGTTTCAAAGCCACAATATGAATGAAAAAAGAACAGTTTAAGAAATAATGAACGAGGGTTAAAGATGAAAATGATTATTATAGAAAATATACAGCAGAAATATTTAAAAGCAACAAAAGGAAAAACAAAATAAGTAAAAATCAGGGCAGATCAACCAGTTAAATTTGAGAAAACTTCACATTTTAACATCCAGGTTCCAACAGGCTGCAGATTAAAAACAGATAAACTGTAACTGGGGAAAGGAATGTCAGTAAGAATCAGTATAAGACACCTTCATTCAGGCTATAATTATAATAAAACATGTCTGCCATCGAGTGGTAGTGAGCAGAAACTAGATCTGATGTTAATGTGGGACTTTCAGCCTGAGACAGAAAAAGAGAGAGAAAGCTGTCAGACATCAACGTTTAATTCAGTCTGAGCAGCTGAGAAAGATCTGCAGCTGAGAAAGATCTGCAGCTGAGAAAGATCTGCAGCTGAGAAAGAACTGCAGCTGAGAAAGATCTGCAGCTGAGAAAGATCTGCAGCTGAGAAACACAGCTGAATGTCATCTGCACAGCAGTGAGAGGATTTGTCCTTAAAGAGGGAGCCGATAGAACAATAAAGGCCCCAGAACTGAACCCTGTGGGACACCGTAGGAAAGAGCAGCTGTACTTAGAGGCAGATAGATACGAGCTGAACCACTGCAAAGCAGACCCTGATACACCCACCCAGTGTCTCAGCCCATAATGTGATGGTCAGCGGTATCAGAGGCAGAGGCCCGGTCCAACACCAGCAGAACAGAACACCCTCCTGAAGATATTTCTGGGACTCTTTCTGTAGGACAAGCTGTAAGCTGCTGAGTAAAATCTCAGCTGTAAACGATAATTTGGTCTGCAGCCGCTTAGAATGAGATGAAGATGACGCTGTTCTGTGTGCAGGCGCCCCTCGGTAAGACCCGGTCCAGAGGTCTGGCTGTCCCCGGTCCAGACTTCACCTTCGGAACCAGCAGCAGGCACCTGAGAGACGGAGGCGTGGCTGAGGGTAAGCTCCGCCCCCTCAACAACATTCAGCACACTGCAGCTTTAAGACACAGCTAATGCTAGTTAGCATGCTCAAACATTAGCATGCTAGTTAGCATGCGCAAACATTAGCATGCTAGTTAGCATGCTCAAACATTAGCATGTTAGTTAGCATGCTCAAACATTAGCATGTTAGTTAGCATGCTCAAACATTAGCATGTTAGTTAGCATGCTCAAACATTAGCATGCTAGTTAGCATGCTCAAACATTAGCATGTTAGTTAGCATGCTCAAACATTAGCATGCTAGTTAGCATGCTCAAACATTAGCACAGCTGCAGATGTAAATATTCACACACAAAGTGCTGCAGATACTCAGAAATTAAATAAAGCACAACAAATGTCTCAAAGCACTTCAAAGCTACAGTCCAATTCAAGCCAATTCATTCTAATACAGTCATAATCCAATTAAATCCAATTAATTAAATTCCAAATTAGCCCAATTCATACAGAACCAAAAAAAAAGTTCAACAGATTCCCTGAAGCTTCTCTCTGATCCTGAGCTGCACGAGGCGACTGTGGAGAGGAAAAACTCCCTTTAACAGGAAGAAACCTCCATCAGAACCAGGAAGAACCCTCCATCAGAACCAGAACCAGGAAGAAACCTCCATCAGAACCAGGAAGGAACCTCCATCAGAACCAGAACCAGGAAGAAACCTCCATCAGAACCAGAACCAGGAAGGAACCTCCATCAGAACCAGAACCAGGAAGAAACCTCCATCAGAACCAGAACCAGGAAGGAACCTCCATCAGAACCAGAACCAGGAAGAAACCTCCATCAGAACCAGAACCAGGAAGGAACCTCCATCAGAA
>NW_027325360.1:671391-748891 GCF_036924035.1 Leuresthes tenuis | reverse complement strand
CACCTGCTTTAGCCTTAGTTTGAGCACCTGCTTTAGCCTTAGTTTGAGCGCCTGCTTTAGCCTTAGTTTGAGCACCTGCTTTAGCCTTAGTTTGAGCGCCTGCTTTAGCCTTAGTTTGAGCGACTGCTTTAGCCTTAGTTTGAGTGCCTGCTTTAGCCTTAGTTTGAGCACCTGCTTTAGCCTTAGTTTGAGCACCTGCTTTAGCCTTAGTTTGAGCACCTGCTTTAGCCTTAGTTTGAGCACCTGCTTTAGCCTTAGTTTGAGCGCCTGCTTTAGCCTTAGTTTGAGCACCTGCTTTAGCCTTAGTTTGAGCGCCTGCTTTAGCCTTAGTTTGAGCGCCTGCTTTAGCCTTAGTTTGAGCGCCTGCTTTAGCCTTAGTTTGAGCACCTGCTTTAGCCTTAGTTTGAGCACCTGCTTTAGCCTTAGTTTGAGCGCCTGCTTTAGCCTTAGTTTGAGCACCTGCTTTAGCCTTAGTTTGAGCACCTTCTTTAGCCTTAGTTTGAGCACCTGCTTTAGCCTTAGTTTGAGCGCCTGCTTTAGCCTTAGTTTGAGCACCTGCTTTAGCCTTAGTTTGAGCACCTTCTTTAGCCTTAGTTTGAGCACCTTCTTTAGCCTTAGTTTGAGCACCTGCTTTAGCCTTAGTTTGAGCGCCTGCTTTAGCCTTAGTTTGAGCACCTGCTTTAGCCTTAGTTTGAGCACCTTCTTTAGCCTTAGTTTGAGCGCCTGCTTTAGCCTTAGTTTGAGCGCCTGGTTTAGCCTTAGTTTGAGCGCCTGCTTTAGCCTTAGTTTGAGCCTTAGTTTGAGCGCCTGCTTTAGCCTTAGTTTGAGCACCTGGTTTAGCCTTAGTTTGAGCACCTGGTTTAGCCTTAGTTTGAGCAGCTGCTTTAGCCTTAGTTTGAGCACCTGCTTTAGCCTTAGTTTGAGCGCCTGCTTTAGCCTTAGTTTGAGCACCTGCTTTAGCCTTAGTTTGAGCACCTGCTTTAGCCTTAGTTTGAGCGCCTGCTTTAGCCTTAGTTTGAGCACCTGCTTTAGCTTTAGTTTGAGCACCTGCTTTAGCCTTAGTTTGAGCGCCTGCTTTAGCCTTAGTTTGAGCACCTGCTTTAGCTTTAGTTTGAGCACCTGCTTTAGCCTTAGTTTGAGCACCTGCTTTAGCCTTAGTTTGAGCGCCTGCTTTAGCCTTAGTTTGAGCACCTGCTTTAGCCTTAGTTTGAGCACCTGCTTTAGCCTTAGTTTGAGCGCCTGCTTTAGCCTTAGTTTGAGCGACTGCTTTAGCCTTAGTTTGAGCACCTGCTTTAGCCTTAGTTTGAGCACCTGCTTTAGCCTTAGTTTGAGCACCTTCTTTAGCCTTAGTTTGAGCACCTGGTTTAGCCTTAGTTTGAGCACCTGCTTTAGCCTTAGTTTGAGCACCTGCTTTAGCCTTAGTTTGAGCACCTTATTTAGCCTTAGTTTGAGCACCTGCTTTAGCCTTAGTTTGAGCACCTGCTTTAGCCTTAGTTTGAGCACCTGCTTTAGCCTTAGTTTGAGCACCTGCTTTAGCCTTAGTTTGAGCACCTGCTTTAGCCTTAGTTTGAGCACCTGCTTTAGCCTTAGTTTGAGCACCTGCTTTAGCCTTAGTTTGAGCGCCTGCTTTAGCCTTAGTTTGAGCGCTTCTTTAGCCTTAGTTTGAGCCTTAGTTTGAGCCTTAGTTTGAGCGCCTGCTTTAGCCTTAGTTTGAGCACCTGCTTTAGCCTTAGTTTGAGCACCTGCTTTAGCCTTAGTTTGAGCACCTGCTTTAGCCTTAGTTTGAGCACCTGCTTTAGCCTTAGTTTGAGCACCTGCTTTAGCCTTAGTTTGAGCGCCTGCTTTAGCCTTAGTTTGAGCACCTGCTTTAGCCTTAGTTTGAGCGCCTGCTTTAGCCTTAGTTTGAGCACCTGCTTTAGCTTTAGTTTGAGCACCTGCTTTAGCCTTAGTTTGAGCACCTGCTTTAGCCTTAGTTTGAGCACCTGCTTTAGCTTTAGTTTGAGCACCTGCTTTAGCTTTAGTTTGAGCCTTAGTTTGAGCCTTAGTTTTAGCACCTGCTTTAGCCTTAGTTTGAGCACCTGCTTTAGCCTTAGTTTGAGCACCTGCTTTAGCCTTAGTTTGAGCACCTGCTTTAGCCTTAGTTTGAGCACCTGCTTTAGCCTTAGTTTGAGCACCTGCTTTAGCCTTAGTTTGAGCGCCTGCTTTAGCCTTAGTTTGAGCACCTGCTTTAGCCTTAGTTTGAGCACCTGCTTTAGCCTTAGTTTTAGCACCTGCTTTAGCCTTAGTTTGAGCACCTGCTTTAGCTTTAGTTTGAGCGCCTGCTTTAGCCTTAGTTTGAGCACCTGCTTTAGCCTTAGTTTTAGCACCTGCTTTAGCCTTAGTTTGAGCACCTGCTTTAGCCTTAGTTTGAGCGCCTGCTTTAGCCTTAGTTTGAGCACCTGCTTTAGCTTTAGTTTGAGCCTTAGTTTGAGCCTTAGTTTTAGCACCTGCTTTAGCCTTAGTTTGAGCACCTGCTTTAGCCTTAGTTTGAGCACCTGCTTTAGCCTTAGTTTGAGCGCCTGCTTTAGCCTTAGTTTGAGCACCTGCTTTAGCCTTAGTTTGAGCACCTGCTTTAGTTTGAGCGCCTGCTTTAGCCTTAGTTTGAGCACCTGCTTTAGCCTTAGTTTGAGCACCTGCTTTAGCCTTAGTTTGAGCACCTGCTTTAGCCTTAGTTTGAGCACCTGCTTTAGCCTTAGTTTGAGCACCTGCTTTAGCCTTAGTTTGAGCACCTGCTTTAGCCTTAGTTTGAGCACCTGCTTTAGCCTTAGTTTGAGCACCTGCTTTAGCCTTAGTTTGAGCGACTGCTTTAGCCTTAGTTTGAGCACCTGCTTTAGCCTTAGTTTTAGCACCTGCTTTAGCCTTAGTTTTAGCACCTGCTTTAGCCTTAGTTTGAGCGCCTGCTTTAGCCTTAGTTTGAGCGCCTGCTTTAGCCTTAGTTTTAGCACCTGCTTTAGCCTTAGTTTTAGCACCTGCTTTAGCCTTAGTTTGAGCGCCTGCTTTAGCCTTAGTTTGAGCGCCTGCTTTAGCCTTAGTTTGAGCGCCTGCTTTAGCCTTAGTTTGAGCGCCTGCTTTAGCCTTAGTTTGAGCACCTGCTTTAGCCTTAGTTTGAGCACCTGGTTTAGCCTTAGTTTGAGCGCCTGCTTTAGCCTTAGTTTGAGCACCTGCTTTAGCCTTAGTTTGAGCACCTGGTTTAGCCTTAGTTTGAGCACCTGCTTTAGCCTTAGTTTTAGCACCTGCTTTAGCCTTAGTTTGAGCCTGAGTTTGAGCCTTAGTTTAAAGTTAAGTTTCTGTAACGTTAGGATGATAAATGTGAGTTTTTGAAATGTGTTTCAGATGAAACCAGATTCTGTTGGAGAAACCAGAACCAGCCTGCTGAGGAGGAGCAGATCTCTGCCAGTCACACAGACACCGTTCAGACTTTCTAACGTTTCTCAGGTAATTCAACACGTTACCTGTTGACCTCGTTTTTCTTTGACACGCCCTACAGGCGACAGGAGGTACTTCACATTTAGTTTGTTTGAACCCTGAAATACGCCTGATGAGGATTTATAATTTATATTTATTTATAAGTTATTTTAGATACTGACAGAAAAGGTCATTATGAAGCGTTTAGAATAAGTCAGAGGGTCTTATTTTAAAGTCTTTATTTCACTTCTGGCTTTTGGTTCTACTCACTTTCTCTGGTTTAATGATCACGGCTCTGAGTCAGGGTTACGGCGAGATCCTGTTCGGGTTTAGTGCCGCGGTCCTGAAACCAGGACACGGTTCTGTACAAGTCGGATCCACAAGCTCAGGTTTTTACGCTGATGCTCTGAGTTTTACTGAGTTTTTATCTGTTCATGGTTCCATCACGAGTCTAAGGAACCATGAAGGAACCATGAAGGAACCATGAAGGAACCATGAAGGAACCATGAACAGATCCTGTTCTGATCAACACCAAACTGTTGGCAAACAGCTGGACTTTCTGATCTTTGAAGACGAGTTTCCAGTTAAATTTAGGTTTAAATCAGGTTTTACTGATGAAATGTACCAGGATTACAGCTGTTTTTAAAACTCTGAGATTAAAGGCAGAAAACATTGGATTATTTATTTACTTTTTATGCCATAAATTAGATTTAAAATGTTTTATTTTCACTCTGCTCTGTGAGGAACAGTGAGCTCAGCATTAAGCAGGTTTTTATCTGATGTCGGAGTCTCTTCCTCCTCAGGACCAGCACCTGACCTCCTCTGGGCGCCGCCTGCAGGTGGCGCCGGCTCTGGACACCTTCAGGGACGAGGCGGCTCGTCAGCAGGCGCTCAGAACTCATCAGTTCGACTCCAGCAGAGGACATCAGGGTCTGAACTGACGCGTTAACATGAATAAAACTGGAAAATCATCAGGTTGCTGCAACTGAGTCAGTTTTTCCTCTTTTAGAAATCAGACAAAGACTTTCAGAAAGCTTGGACTGCGTCATGAAACGGCTTCTGGAGAAACTTAATGCTTCAGATCATTTCAGGTGTTTCTGGTACCAGTTTCAGCAGAAGTTCAGAGCCTGTTAGAGAGCTGAATTAATCAAAACCCACATCTGCCCATCAGAGCCAGATGTTTGCAGACTGACGGAGTTTCAGCCGGTGGAAAGTCGGGTCCCGGGTCTGGTTCAGCTTTGTGCTGCCATGGAAACATGAATTAGGACCCAAATTACTCTCAATCCACCTTAAAAGCAGGTTCTGAGCAAACTGTCTCATCATTAGTCATGGGAGGAACTTTGCAGGTTTTTAACCCTTCAGTGTCGCAGAAAAACAACAACAAACACGAGTAATTAGCATTACCGCGAGCTAATGCTAACCGCTAGTTCGTGCAGGCACAAACGACGCTGAAATGAATGATTTATACAGCAGCTTGTGTTATTTTACATTCTCAGGGTCTGACTCTGGCTCAAACTTATCTGGTTGCAGCCTGACGCCGCACCTTAGCATTTAGCATTAGCATTAGCAGCCGCGGCATGAAAACGGACCGCCTCAGAGCAGAGTGCTGCAGACAGGGTGCAGACAGGGCTGCTGTGCTTGAATTGGACCAAATGATTTCACAGACATGTCATTAAGGTGCCTGCGACCCGTGTGAACAGGTGGAAAAAGGGTTTAATTGTTCTCCTTCAAGGTGTCTTTTACTGATTTTCTGTTGTTTTTATGTGGATAAAATGACAGAAAAACATGAAAAACATCAGAAGTTGGAGCAGATTTGTTCATGAGTTCAGAAAAGGATCAAAAAGGAAAAACAAAAGAAAAACGTGGAAACGCCCTCAGAATCAAATGTTCACCTCAAGTTGTGGAATCCAAGGCGCTGCCACGCAGTGATGTCATCAGTGATGTCATCAGTGATGTCACCACAGTGAATTTACTTTGGTCACACTAAGTATTTTACAGTTTCACTTGATCTCTGTTTTTAATCTGCAGCCTGCTGGGACCCGGAGGTTAAAGGCTTAAAAAAAGGAAACTCTGAATTTTAAACGTGAAAAATACGACTTCTGATGAGAATTTACTGTGAATCATAAAGAGAAAAGAGCTCCAACTTCCCACGTCTGCGGTTCAGTGAACGCAGCACGATGTGAAGCTGAGGGTGAGGACAGTTGGTTCTGCTCTGAGCTGGTTCTGGGATGTTGCAGAACCCTGCAGAACTGGAGGTTCTGTGGGAGGCTTGACCCGGTCCATGTGAGATGTTCTGCACATGCTCAGAAGGAACCTGCCTCCACCAAACAGAGGAAGACTTTCACCAGCTTCCTACAATTAAAAATCATCATTAGGGGTAAAAAAGTTCTGGTTTGTTCTGGTTCTGCTGAGTATCTGAAGTGAATCAAACCCGTTTTCTGCTTTTAATGGAGCAGGAAGGAGCTGATGGAGAGAATCATCTGTTGGTTTAAACTCAGAAAACATCTGTAACATCTGCACAGTTTGATTAAATCAGACTCATTTCAATAAATGATCAATATCAAACAGTATCGGGAAATATGGCTCCTGATCAGCTTGTATTGATCATAAATCTGCCGTCATGCTGATCAATAAGCTGCAGTCCGCTGCTTCAGACTCAAATCTGAGTTATTTTTCAACTCGACGTCACACCCGAACTAATCCCGTCATGATTTCGTCACTTTCCTGATGTTTCCGCTGACTGAACAAACTCACCTGCTGGTCATGGAGCTCTCTGCCTCCGGCGGCTGCGGGTTCCTCATCGACTCGCTGCTCTCGCTCAGGCCGCCCAGGGCGCTCCTCTCGCGGACAGAGTCTCCGGAGCTCAACCCGGGCGGCGGCAGCGGCTGCTCGGCGCCTCCTTCCCCGCGGAGGGAGCCCGTTCCCCGGCTGGAGTGTCCGCTGCTGCCCGGTCCGATGCAGCCCCGCTCCGCCTGCTCATCCTTCCTGATCCGGGACATCTTAGCGGACCGTCGGTCCTGCTCTGACCCGGGACAGCCCGAAACACGAGCCGAGCCGTTCCGATGTGGACCGGATGAAAGTCTCAGCAGCGCGTCTCGTGACGGCGAGAAAAGAGGTAAAATAAAGAGTTAAAGTTCAGAAAAAGATGAGTTTTTCTCACAGTTTGAACTGATTTTAGTTTTATTAACTTCATTTTATCAATTAAACAGAACCTTTAAATATAAAACTGAGCATCTTTTAGAGAATTAATATTTTATTATTGATATTCATAATATTGATGATAATAATACTTGTTTTTGATTGATTTTAAGGAATAAACTCAATTTGTTGCTTAAAAACTGTGTTTGTGTTTCTTTGCTTTTGATGATTTGAGGAAAAAAGCAGAAATTTCTCATTGATTATTGATCAGAAACAGAATTCTTAAACATTTGTTTCAGAAATTTTTCTTTTAATCAGATTTAAATGAAGAAAAATCACCTGAATGGAAAGAGACCCGATCTCTGATGATTAATCATTGATTAAGTATTGATCTGTGGAATCACTGATCAATCATTTATGGATCATGATCCACACATTTTTCAGCATTTTCTGACATCTCACTCATTGATTTATTGATTATCACTAATTGATTTATTGATTATCACTCATTGATTTATTGATTATCACTAATTGATTTATTGATTATCACTCATTGATTTATTGATTATCACTAATTGATTTATTGATTTTCCCTGAAACAAATTAACTGAATGTTTTTACACATCTGAGGAGAAGTTAAATGAATTCATTGATTTTCAGCGATGAGGTCGATTCTCTCTCCTTGTTTCTGTTTCCATGGCGATCTGAGCCCAGAAACAGCTCAAAAGAATCAAAATAAATAGGTTTAAAAAAGTAATTCAATGAGGTTCAGATGAACATCAGAAATCTTTGCTCCGACTGCGGAATGATCAGAAGTGCGCGGGTATGGAAGGCAGAGAGGGTCAAAATTCTCTTCCAACCGAACACGAATCACACCTCAAAACGCGTAAAATTTACCCGATTTTTCTCAGTTAATCATTGATCACATTGATCACTGAGTTTTAGTAATAATCCTGAGAACCATGAGGGAGACGTGGGGGGGGGGGGGGGCTTCATGTTTAATTCTCAGGATCAGTGCAGAAATACGACTGAAAGGACGACTTTGGTCTAAGTTTCGATGATCAGTCACAGAAACTTTGAACTTTGAGTTTTAGGGACTCTTTTCTCTTATTAGCAAACCTTAAAAAAAGAAGAGATGGCGCTAACCGCCTCCCGTACAGGAACACTTCTGATCAGCTAACCAATCAGAGATCAGACCATTTAAACTGTCCGGCTGAACATGAGGACTTTGGGCCCAGAGCTCAGTCCTCGGGAACTTTTTGAATTAATATTTTGGTTAAATTCGGATTTTGTCTCAATAAAAACTGCTGAAGTTAAAAAGTTCTTTCAAAACTGAACAAACCGATGAGTTCCCGCAGCTTCCAGTCAGAGTCCGTTTGGTTCTGTCTCCAAACTCGGCTGACCGGCTCATGTGATGTCATGTCTGCCTGCCAATCACTCAGGCGGCAGCTCGGAGCCCGCGGCGCCGCGGCTCAAAAAGCCTCGAAAGGCGCGGACGGCGTTCAGCGACCAGCAGCTGTCCAGGCTGGAGAGAAGCTTCCAGAAGCAGAAGTACCTGAGCGTCCAGGACCGCATGGAGCTGGCTGCCTGCCTGCAGCTCAGCGACACCCAGGTGAAGACCTGGTACCAGAACCGCAGGTAAACCCTCGCAGGTGCAGGTAAACCCTCGCAGGTGCAGGTAAACCCTCACGGGTGCAGGTAAACCCTCACAGGTGCAGGTAAACCCTCACAGGTGCAGGTAAACCCTCACAGGTGCAGGTAAACCCTCACAGGTGCAGGTAAACCCTCACAGGTGCAGGTAAACCCTCACAGGTGCAGGTAAACCCTCGCAGGTGCAGGTAAACCCTCGCAGGTGCAGGTAAACCCTCGCAGGTGCAGGTAATCCCTCGCAGGTGCAGGTAAACCCTCGCAGGTGCAGGTAAACCCTCACAGGTGCAGGTAAACCCTCACGGCCGCAGGTAAACCCTCACGGCCGCAGGTAAACCCTCACGGCCGCAGGTAAACCCTCACAGGTGCAGGTAAACCCTCACGGCCTCAGGTAAACCCTCACGGCCGCAGGTAAACCCTCACAGGTGCAGGTAAACCCTCGCAGGTGCAGGTAAACCCTCACAGGTGCAGGTAAACCCTCACAGGTGCAGGTAAACCCTCACGGCCGCAGGTAAACCCTCGCAGGTGCAGGTAAACCCTCGCAGGTGCAGGTAAACCCTCACAGGTGCAGGTAAACCCTCACGGCCGCAGGTAAACCCTCGCAGGTGCAGGTAAACCCTCACAGGTGCAGGTAAACCCTCACAGGTGCAGGTAAACCCTCACAGGTGCAGGTAAACCCTCACAGGTGCAGGTAAACCCTCGCAGGTGCAGGTAAACCCTCGCAGGTGCAGGTAAACCCTCGCAGGTGCAGGTAAACCCTCGCAGGTGCAGGTAAACCCTCACAGGTGCAGGTAAACCCTCGCAGGTGCAGGTAAACCCTCACGGCCGCAGGTAAACCCTCACAGGTGCAGGTAAACCCTCACAGGTGCAGGTAAACCCTCACAGCCGCAGGTAAACCCTCGCGGCGCAGGTAAACCCTCACGGGTGCAGGTAAACCCTCACAGGTGCAGGTAAACCCTCACAGCCGCAGGTAAACCCTCACAGGCGCAGGTAAACCCTCACAGGTGCAGGTAAACCCTCACAGGTGCAGGTAAACCCTCACAGGTGCAGGTAAACCCTCACAGGTGCAGGTAAACCCTCACAGGTGCAGGTAAACCCTCGCAGGTGCAGGTAAACCCTCACAGGTGCAGGTAAACCCTCGCAGGTGCAGGTAAACCCTCACAGGTGCAGGTAAACCCTCGCAGGTGCAGGTAAACCCTCACGGCCGCAGGTAAACCCTCGCAGGTGCAGGTAAACCCTCGCAGGCGCAGGTAAACCCTCGCAGGTGCAGGTAAACCCTCGCAGGTGCAGGTAAACCCTCACGGCCGCAGGTAAACCCTCGCAGGTGCAGGTAAACCCTCGCAGGTGCAGGTAAACCCTCGCAGGTGCAGGTAAACCCTCGCAGGTGCAGGTAAACCCTCGCAGGTGCAGGTAAACCCTCACAGGTGCAGGTAAACCCTCACAGGTGCAGGTAAACCCTCGCAGGTGCAGGTAAACCCTCACAGGTGCAGGTAAACCCTCGCAGGCGCAGGTAAACCCTCGCAGGCGCAGGTAAACCCTCGCAGGCGCAGGTAAACCCTCGCAGGCGCAGGTAAACCCTCACAGGCGCAGGTAAACCCTCGCAGGCGCAGGTAAACCCTCGCAGGTGCAGGTAAACCCTCACGGCCGCAGGTAAACCCTCGCAGGTGCAGGTAAACCCTCGCAGGTGCAGGTAAACCCTCACGGCTGCAGGTAAACCCTCACAGGTGCAGGTAAACCCTCACGGCCGCAGGTAAACCCTCACAGGTGCAGGTAAACCCTCACAGGTGCAGGTCCCAGGACAGCAGGAGCCTCTCAGAGTCAGGGAAGGATCCTTAGTGGCGATTTTTCATAAAAGGCAAGGACTCAACCCGGGCCAAGGTGGTGCAGCAGGAAGGTGGGCGGAGGTTTGAGCAGAATGAGACTAAATTTAGGTTTTATTGGTCTCATATTGAATTTGCTGTGGTCATAAAGGTGTTAGCATCACAGGTGTTAGCATCACAGGTGTTAGCAGCACAGGTGTTAGCATCACAGGTGTTAGCATCACAGGTGTTAGCCTCACAGGTGTTAGCATCACAGGTGTTAGCAGCACAGGTGTTAGCCTCACAGGTGTTAGCATCACAGGTGTTAGCCTCACAGGTGTTAGCATCACAGGTGTTAGCAGCACAGGTGTTAGCCTCACAGGTGTTAGCAGCACAGGTGTTAGCATCACAGGTGTTAGCAGCACAGGTGTTAGCATCACAGGTGTTAGCAGCACAGGTGTTAGCATCACAGGTGTTAGCATCACAGGTGTTAGCCTCACAGGTGTTAGCATCACAGGTGTTAGCAGCACAGGTGTTAGCCTCACAGGTGTTAGCAGCACAGGTGTTAGCATCACAGGTGTTAGCAGCACAGGTGTTAGCATCACAGGTGTTAGCAGCACAGGTGTTAGCATCACAGGTGTTAGCAGCACAGCAGAAGTTACTGGTTGTTAGTTAGTGTCGGGGGTAACTGACGGTGACCTATGACCTTTGGTTGTGTGTTTTCTGAATGAAAGACTCTTTCTTAGCCTACAAAGAACAGCTTGCAGTCGGTCCATCCTACGAGTGAAGCATCCCTGACTTTGAGAAGCAGCTCAGATGTAATCAGAAGTCCTGTGGTTCAGCTGAATCTCCTGTTTATCTCACTGGAAAACATCATGAAGCAAAGATGGAGGGATAGCTTCATAAGGACGACTCAGCTGTGATGTGCAGCTCTGAACCTGCAGATGTTCAACAGATATTATTGGTCTGATAGTTCAAAATCATTACGTCTGAATTTGAATATCGACCCATAGAAACCATCCAAAGTCCAAAAGAAGCCAATTCTGTGGCTAATCCAGCTGAAACATTAGCTAACTCAGCTCAGCTGGCTCACTGACTCACCCCCAATATGTTCTGTGGTGTGTCAGTGTGGAGGAAATGTTCTGCATGTCTGTTACACTTTTATTCACCTTGGATAACCTCGGAGTCTGTGAGAATGCTGAATACTGACGCTTTGTGTTCCCCATCAGGACCAAGTGGAAGCGGCAGTCGGCTGCAGGTTTGGAGCTTCTGGCTGCAGCTGGCAGGATGTTCTTACCTTCGTACTTCCTGTGCCCCCCTGCCCTGGCCTCTGTGGAGCCCTACCTGTACCAAGGCCACCCCACGGCCCTGCCTCTGCTGCCCTTCCTCCTCACCCACAGGGACCCCCACTGAGGGGAGAGCAGCTGCAGCTCGTCAACTCTTAACGTTCAGGAAGTTTTCTGAAAGCTTGGCTGAGGGTGGAACTCTGAGTCTGAGTCTTCACCAACAGGTTTGATTCCAGGCCTTTTTCTCTGCGCCTGCCGGTATTAAACAGCACTAAAAATGACCTGAGTGGAAAAGGTCCAGTGGATCACAGCAAGAATCGGTTAAAAGAACAGACAACGAGACAAAAACTGGAAAAATCTGTCGGCTTCGAAGCACAAACTTTTCTCCTAATGTGACACCTTTGAGTTTTTAAGATTTTCATGAATAAATAATAAAAATTAAATGTTTATTTGTACTTTTTGTGTTTTCATGAAGAATGAAAATGAAGAAACTGAAAGATTTCCAGGATCGGTTCAGCTGCTGCTCTGAATGTTTTCACCCTTTAACCTGACATGTTTTTGGATGAGAAAATATATAAATATATATATATTTAATTTAGAAAAGCATTCTCGAGAATATGATGGCTGCCTTCCATGAAACATAAACCTGACAAACTTAGCATATTAGTGATTAGCAGCATCATCGATTAGCATGTAAACAATATAAACAAACACAAACCCGTTGGTCGCATTAACTCAGAGGATAGTTAGAAAGAATCATCTGGCAGGACTTTGAGTTCTTTTAAACCCACTTTAACTGTATGAATTAACAAAAAAATCTATTATCAAATGTGATAAAGTCCTTTATCTTGGTCAAAATGATTCTGCTTAAACTTTCTACCTGCCACTGATGTATCTTACCTGCTATAGACAGTTTGGAGAATCAGAAGAATTTAGAACATGCATGCTAAGGAGCTAAAGCTAAAGCGCTAAAGAGTTAAAACTAAAGAGCTAAAGCCTAAGGAGCTAAAGCTAAAGAACTACAGTCTAAATACTAAAGCTAAATAGCTAAAGCTAAAGTGCTAAAGAGTTAAAACTAAAGAGCTAAAGCCTAAGGAGCTAAAGCTAAAGAACTACAGCCTAAGTGCTAAGGCTAAATAGCTAAAGCTAAAGTGCTAAAGCTAAAGAGTTAAAACTAAAGAGCTAAAGCCTAAGGAAGTAAAGCTAAAGAACTACAGTCTAAGTACTAAAGCTAAAGTGCTAAAGAGTTAAAACTAAAGAGCTAAAGCCTAAGGAGCTAAAGCTAAAGAACTACAGCCTAAATGCTAAAGCTAAATAGCTAAAGCTAAAGTGCTAAAGCTAAAGAGTTAAAACTAAAGAGCTAAAGCCTAAGGAGCTAAAGCTAAACAGCTAAAGCCTAAGTGCTAAGGCTAAACAGCTAAAGTGCTAAAGCTAAAGCTAAAAACTACTCAATGAGGCCTCCAGAGTAGCATATATTTCACCAAATAAAACTTAAACCTCTAAAGTTTAGTTTTAGTTGTGCATCATGTGGTTCAGTGTATTCTTGCTGATTTGAAGGTGAGCTGATCAGAGTTATTCTGACCCCCATGGCAGCTTCTTGGTTTGGTCCATGAATGAAATCATTGTAGCAAAGCTGTTTCTGCAGCGATTTAATGGGGGACTCGTGCCTGGTGGGGGGAGTCAGGCCTGGTGGGGGGAGTCAGGCCTGGTGGGGGGAGTCAGGCCTGGTGGGGGGAGTCGGGCCTGGTGGTCCATCTCTGGCAGAGAAGAGTTGGCAGGACGCTGGTTTGTTCTGATGTGGAGAACACTAACTAACCACTCTAACACTAACTAACCACTCTAACACTAACCAACCACTCTAACACTAACTAACCACTCCAACACTAACTAACCACTGTAACACTAACTAATCACTCTAACACTAACTAACCACTCCAACACTAACTAACCACTCTAACACTAACAACCACTCTAACACTAACTAACCACTAACACTAACTAACCACTCCAACACTAACTAACCACTCTAACACTAACTAACCACTGTAACACTAACTAATCACTCTAACACTAACTAACCACTCCAACACTAACTAACCACTCTAACACTAACAACCACTCTAACACTAACTAACCACTAACACTAACTAACCACTCCAACACTAACTAACCACTCTAACACTAACTAACCACTCTAACGCTAACCAACCACTCTAACACTAACTAACCACTCTAACACTAACTAACCACTAACACTAACTAACCACTCTTACACTAACTAACCACTAACTAACCACTCTAACACTAACTAACCACTAACACTAACTAACCACTCTTACACTAACTAACCACTAACTAACCACTCTAACGCTAACCAACCACTAACACTAACTAACCACTCTTACACTAACTAACCACTAACTAACCACTCCAACACTAACTAACCACTAACACTAACTAACCACTCTAACCGTTCTAACCTCCCGCTTTGCCTCGAGTTCCTTAATAAACGGTTTATTTCACCACAGATGAACTCTGACCTCATCCTGGCTAAACGAGTCTGTCTCAGCTCGGTCTGTCAGCTGAGGCTCAGAGGCAGCTCGCTGAGTTCAGCTCGCTGAGTTCAGCTCGCTGAGTCACAGCCGCCGGGTTCTGGCCTCTTTCAGGTTGATTAAGGACCGTTTTAGCTGAGATCCTTTCAGGAGGGTCATGGTGCCGGAGCAGGACGCTCCGAGACGATTAGCGTCACCTCCAGGCAGACGGCCTCAGCTTATCATCTCTGAGCTACTTTTACCACCGACGGCTTTTCTTCTTCTTTCTGCTCAGATCGGTTCAGTGAGCGGAAAGAAGCGATGAAAGGATTTAAGCAGCCAGATTTAAACGGATAAACAGCATGAGAACAACAGGATGTTTCAGGTGGTCCCGATGGAATAAAAACTGAGCTTTTCTGGTTCTGAAGAAGGAAGAAAAAGATCTGAAAATCTGATCAAAATGTTTGAGAAAATACATTTTAATATAACCACTAAATCATTATTAGTATATTAATATTAATATTAATATATAACATATTAATATATAATCTGCAGTAGCAGAAACCAAACGGGACACAGATTCAGCATCATCCCTCATGTCTCCCCCCCGGGGAGGTTGATCTAAAGTGCCTGAGGCATGAAACCCCCCCCCCCCGGTGCAGAGGTGCAGGTAACAGACTGAGGACAAAGGCCCCCCCCCCCCCCCCCCCGGACCCCTGCTGTGCATCAAGCCCCTGACTGTAGTTCTGCTTCATCAGCAGTTTTTACAGCAGCTCATTTATTTTCTCACAAACAGAATGTTTTCAGAGCCGCTCAGAAGCATCGAGCTGCACCCCCCCCCCCGCAGACACACCTTACCTGCACCTTAGAAGCAGGTTTAGTTCCATTAGTTAGAAGCTTTCAGTAGAATCTTTATTTATTTTTTAGATCAAGGTTCTGTTGTTAAAATCTGGACGAAGGACATTTTATTTTTTATTTTTCAGTAATTCTCAAAGTCGCTCCACAAACAGAAACCAGTCGACAGATTTAATGAGTCATGGCGCAGCGCCACAAGCCCCGCCCATTAGTCCCGCCCATAAGCCCCGCCCATTAGTCCCGTCCATAAAGCCCCGCCCATTAGCCCCGCCCACCTCTGGTGTCAGAGGCCCTGACCCCTTCCTGGGGTCAAATATTCCCTCATTTTTTGGGTCTTTGTGCTTCTTCCTTAAAAAGAAATCCAGCTTTTCTCGGGTCGAACACAAACTTCCTCTTTAAGCTGCAGCAGCTGCAGGTTTCAGCCTGAAGTTCCCCGTCCCACAGAATAAAACGTGTCCCTCTGCAGCTACTCGTCCGCTGACTGACTCAACTTCTTCTTCTTCTTCTTCTTCTTCCTCGCAGCGTCTCCGCCCTCCAGCCCGCTGGAGAACTCGGACCGGAACAGCCGGGCCTCCCTCTGACCGGGATGAAACCTGCGGAGGAATCTGTTAAAGTTT
This sequence comes from Leuresthes tenuis, assembly GCF_036924035.1. NCBI lineage: Eukaryota > Metazoa > Chordata > Actinopteri > Atheriniformes > Atherinopsidae > Leuresthes > Leuresthes tenuis. Next base: position 733,574 of record NW_027325360.1, on the reverse strand, counting down.
AAGACATCCAACACAGGAAGGACTTCTTCTGCAGGATGAACCTGAAAAGAACAGATTAATCAGCCGAGAGTCGCATGAAGTAAAGAACTGGGCTGTTTTTATAGTTTTAAATGTTCAGTTTGTCCTGTTTTAGAGACGATGGACGGCGTGTTTAAGGTGCAATTCCACTGATGACCACCAGGGGCTGGCCCCAAAAAAAGCATCCTTTCCCGCCTGGGGGCGGGGCTTAACAAACTGGACCTGCAGGTGTCTGATGCACGCAGGAAGAGCTGCTCACCTCTTCTGGTTCTTGACGGGACTCCCAGACGGCTTCTTTGGCTCCTTGCTCTTGGTCCTGTGGCCCGAGGCGGAGGCCAGGCCCCGGGGAGCGTCTCTCAGGCCGAAGCTCTTGGCGGCGTGGCCCAGGTGGACGGAGCGGATGTGGAAGATGTGCTTGAGGTGAGTGGGGTAGGTGGTGTACGCCCGCAGGTACGACTGCAGCGCTGATGACATCACAGAGGCCGGTCAGCCAATCACACAGCTTCATGATGCGAACGGTCACATGATGCACGTACCTTTCTTGGCGGCCTGCAGCGACTCAGCGTCTGAGTGGACCGAGTTCTCGAACTCCGTCTGGAGGACGGTGGCGCGTTCACGGACCTCCTGCTCCAGGGCTTTGGATGAACTCTGATGGGACAAAAGTTCCCTCAAAGTGTCACTAAAAGAAGCTCAAAGACCTCATCAAAGCGCCCAGAACGCCTTCAGAGAGCAGAAGAACCACACTTTAACCCAGAAAACCTCCTGAAAGACAACTGGAACCGCCCTCAGAGAGCAGAAGAACCACACTTTAACCCAGAAAACCTCCTGAAAGACGACTGGAACCGCCCTCAGAGAGCAGAAGAACCACCCTTTAACCCAGAAAACCTCCTGAAAGACGACTGGAACCGCCTTCAGAGAGCAGAAGAACCACACTTTAACCCAGAAAACCTCCCGAAAGACGACTGGAACCGCCTTCAGAGAGCAGAAGAACCACACTTTAACCCAGAAAACCTCCCGAAAGACGACTGGAACCGCCCTCAGAGAGCAGAAGAACCACACTTTAACCCAGAAAACCTCCCGAAAGACGACTGGAACCGCCTTCAGAGAGCAGAAGAACCACACTTTAACCCAGAAAACCTCCTGAAAGACGACTGGAACCGCCTTCAGAGAGCAGAAGAACCACACTTTAACCCAGAAAACCTCCTGAAAGACGACTGGAACCGCCTTCAGAGAGCAGAAGAACCACACTTTAACCCAGAAAACCTCCTGAAAGACGACTGGAACCGCCTTCAGAGAGCAGAAGAACCACACTTTAACCCAGAAAACCTCCCGAAAGACGACTGGAACCGCCTTCAGAGAGCAGAAGAACCACACTTTAACCCAGAAAACCTCCGGAAAGACGACTGGAACCGCCTTCAGAGAGCAGAAGAACCACACTTTAACCCAGAAAACCTCCTGAAAGACGACTGGAACCGCCCTCAGAGAGCAGAAGAACCACACTTTAACCCAGAAAACCTCCTGAAAGACGACTGGAACCGCCTTCAGAGAGCAGAAGAACCACACTTTAACCCAGAAAACCTCCAGAAAGACGACTGGAACCGCCTTCAGAGAGCAGAAGAACCACACTTTAACCCAGAAAACCTCCTGAAAGACGACTGGAACCGCCTTCAGAGAGCAGAAGAACCACACTTTAACCCAGAAAACCTCCTGAAAGACGACTGGAACCGCCCTCAGAGAGCAGAAGAACCACACTTTAACCCAGAAAACCTCCTGAAAGACGACTGGAACCGCCCTCAGAGAGCAGAAGAACCACACTTTAACCCAGAAAACCTCCCGAAAGACGACTGGAAACGCCTTCAGAGAGCAGAAGAACCACACTTTAACCCAGAAAACCTCCCGAAAGACGACTGGAAACGCCTTCAGAGAGCAGAAGAACCACACTTTAACCCAGAAAACCTCCTGAAAGACGACTGGAACCGCCTTCAGAGAGCAGAAGAACCACACTTTAACCCAGAAAACCTCCCGAAAGACGACTGGAACCGCCTTCAGAGAGCAGAAGAACCACACTTTAACCCAGAAAACCTCCCGAAAGACGACTGGAAACGCCTTCAGAGAGCAGAAGAACCACACTTTAACCCAGAAAACCTCCTGAAAGACGACTGGAACCGCCCTCAGAGAGCAGAAGAACCACACTTTAACCCAGAAAACCTCCTGAAAGACGACTGGAACCGCCTTCAGAGAGCAGAAGAACCACACTTTAACCCAGAAAACCTCCTGAAAGACGACTGGAACCGCCTTCAGAGAGCAGAAGAACCACACTTTAACCCAGAAAACCTCCTGAAAGACGACTGGAACCGCCTTCAGAGAGCAGAAGAACCACACTTTAACCCAGAAAACCTCCTGAAAGACGACTGGAACCGCCTTCAGAGAGCAGAAGAACCACACTTTAACCCAGAAAACCTCCTGAAAGACGACTGGAACCGCCCTCAGAGAGCAGAAGAACCACACTTTAACCCAGAAAACCTCCTGAAAGACGACTGGAACCGCCCTCAGAGAGCAGAAGAACCACACTTTAACCCAGAAAACCTCCTGAAAGACGACTGGAACCGCCTTCAGAGAGCAGAAGAACCACACTTTAACCCAGAAAACCTCCTGAAAGACGACTGGAACCGCCTTCAGAGAGCAGAAGAACCACACTTTAACCCAGAAAACCTCCTGAAAGACGACTGGAACCGCTTTCAGAGAGCAGAAGAACCACACTTTAACCCAGAAAACCTCCTGAAAGACGACTGGAACCGCCCTCAGAGAGCAGAAGAACCACACTTTAACCCAGAAAACCTCCTGAAAGACGACTGGAACCGCCTTCAGAGAGCAGAAGAACCACACTTTAACCCAGAAAACCTCCTGAAAGAGGACTGGAACCGCCTTCAGAGAGCAGAAGAACCACACTTTAACCCAGAAAACCTCCTGAAAGACGACTGGAACCGCCTTCAGAGAGCAGAAGAACCACACTTTAACCCAGAAAACCTCCCGAAAGACGACTGGAACCGCCCTCAGAGAGCAGAAGAACCACACTTTAACCCAGAAAACCTCCCGAAAGACGACTGGAACCGCCCTCAGAGAGCAGAAGAACCACACTTTAACCCAGAAAACCTCCCGAAAGACGACTGGAACCGCCTTCAGAGAGCAGAAGAACCACACTTTAACCCAGAAAACCTCCTGAAAGACGACTGGAACCGCCTTCAGAGAGCAGAAGAACCACACTTTAACCCAGAAAACCTCCTGAAAGACGACTGGAACCGCCTTCAGAGAGCAGAAGAACCACACTTTAACCCAGAAAACCTCCTGAAAGACGACTGGAACCGCCTTCAGAGAGCAGAAGAACCACACTTTAACCCAGAAAACCTCCTGAAAGACGACTGGAACCGCCTTCAGAGAGCAGAAGAACCACACTTTAACCCAGAAAACCTCCTGAAAGACGACTGGAACCGCCCTCAGAGAGCAGAAGAACCACACTTTAACCCAGAAAACCTCCTGAAAGACGACTGGAACCGCCCTCAGAGAGCAGAAGAACCACACTTTAACCCAGAAAACCTCCTGAAAGACGACTGGAACCGCCTTCAGAGAGCAGAAGAACCACACTTTAACCCAGAAAACCTCCTGAAAGACGACTGGAACCGCCTTCAGAGAGCAGAAGAACCACACTTTAACCCAGAAAACCTCCTGAAAGACGACTGGAACCGCCCTCAGAGAGCAGAAGAACCACACTTTAACCCAGAAAACCTCCTGAAAGACGACTGGAACCGCCCTCAGAGAGCAGAAGAACCACACTTTAACCCAGAAAACCTCCTGAAAGACGACTGGAACCGCCCTCAGAGAGCAGAAGAACCACACTTTAACCCAGAAAACCTCCTGAAAGACGACTGGAAACGCCTTCAGAGAGCAGAAGAACCACACTTTAACCCAGAAAACCTCCTGAAAGACGACTGGAACCGCCCTCAGAGAGCAGAAGAACCACACTTTAACCCAGAAAACCTCCTGAAAGAGGACTGGAACCGCCTTCAGAGAGCAGAAGAACCACACTTTAACCCAGAAAACCTCCTGAAAGACGACTGGAACCGCCTTCAGAGAGCAGAAGAACCACACTTTAACCCAGAAAACCTCCCGAAAGACGACTGGAACCGCCTTCAGAGAGCAGAAGAACCACACTTTAACCCAGAAAACCTCCCGAAAGACGACTGGAACCGCCCTCAGAGAGCAGAAGAACCACACTTTAACCCAGAAAACCTCCCGAAAGACGACTGGAACCGCCCTCAGAGAGCAGAAGAACCACACTTTAACCCAGAAAACCTCCTGAAAGACGACTGGAACCGCCCTCAGAGAGCAGAAGAACCACACTTTAACCCAGAAAACCTCCTGAAAGACGACTGGAACCGCCCTCAGAGAGCAGAAGAACCACACTTTAACCCAGAAAACCTCCTGAAAGACGACTGGAACCGCCTTCAGAGAGCAGAAGAACCACACTTTAACCCAGAAAACCTCCTGAAAGACGACTGGAACCGCCTTCAGAGAGCAGAAGAACCACACTTTAACCCAGAAAACCTCCAGAAAGACGACTGGAACCGCCCTCAGAGAGCAGAAGAACCACACTTTAACCCAGAAAACCTCCTGAAAGACGACTGGAACCGCCTTCAGAGAGCAGAAGAACCACACTTTAACCCAGAAAACCTCCTGAAAGACGACTGGAACCGCCTTCAGAGAGCAGAAGAACCACACTTTAACCCAGAAAACCTCCTGAAAGACGACTGGAACCGCCTTCAGAGAGCAGAAGAACCACACTTTAACCCAGAAAACCTCCAGAAAGACGACTGGAACCGCCCTCAGAGAGCAGAAGAACCACACTTTAACCCAGAAAACCTCCTGAAAGACGACTGGAACCGCCTTCAGAGAGCAGAAGAACCACACTTTAACCCAGAAAACCTCCCGAAAGACGACTGGAACCGCCTTCAGAGAGCAGAAGAACCACACTTTAACCCAGAAAACCTCCCGAAAGACGACTGGAACCGCCTTCAGAGAGCAGAAGAACCACACTTTAACCCAGAAAACCTCCTGAAAGACGACTGGAACCGCCTTCAGAGAGCAGAAGAACCACACTTTAACCCAGAAAACCTCCTGAAAGACGACTGGAACCGCCTTCAGAGAGCAGAAGAACCACACTTTAACCCAGAAAACCTCCTGAAAGACGACTGGAACCGCCTTCAGAGAGCAGAAGAACCACACTTTAACCCAGAAAACCTCCTGAAAGACGACTGGAACCGCCTTCAGAGAGCAGAAGAACCACACTTTAACCCAGAAAACCTCCTGAAAGACGACTGGAACCGCCCTCAGAGAGCAGAAGAACCACACTTTAACCCAGAAAACCTCCTGAAAGACGACTGGAACCGCCTTCAGAGAGCAGAAGAACCACACTTTAACCCAGAAAACCTCCCGAAAGACGACTGGAACCGCCCTCAGAGAGCAGAAGAACCACACTTTAACCCAGAAAACCTCCTGAAAGACGACTGGAACCGCCTTCAGAGAGCAGAAGAACCACACTTTAACCCAGAAAACCTCCCGAAAGACGACTGGAACCGCCTTCACAGAGCAGAAGAACCACACTTTAACCCAGAAAACCTCCTGAAAGACGACTGGAACCGCCTTCAGAGAGCAGAAGAACCACACTTTAACCCAGAAAACCTCCTGAAAGACGACTGGAACCGCCTTCAGAGAGCAGAAGAACCACACTTTAACCCAGAAAACCTCCTGAAAGACGACTGGAACCGCCCTCAGAGAGCAGAAGAACCACACTTTAACCCAGAAAACCTCCTGAAAGACGACTGGAACCGCCTTCAGAGAGCAGAAGAACCACACTTTAACCCAGAAAACCTCCTGAAAGACGACTGGAACCGCCCTCAGAGAGCAGAAGAACCACACTTTAACCCAGAAAACCTCCTGAAAGACGACTGGAACCGCCTTCAGAGAGCAGAAGAACCACACTTTAACCCAGAAAACCTCCTGAAAGACGACTGGAACCGCCCTCAGAGAGCAGAAGAACCACACTTTAACCCAGAAAACCTCCTGAAAGACGACTGGAACCGCCCTCAGAGAGCAGAAGAACCACACTTTAACCCAGAAAACCTCCCGAAAGACGACTGGAACCGCCCTCAGAGAGCAGAAGAACCACACTTTAACCCAGAAAACCTCCTGAAAGACGACTGGAACCCCCTTCAGAACCTCAGAGACGCCTCCATGACAGAAGACAGTTTTCTTCTCGGTCAGTCAGCAAACAGAAAGTGCTGCTAAAACGAAATGTTTGACAGATCCCAACAAACTGCTCAGCAGGAGGAAACAGCAGGAAGCAGCATCAGAGGAGGAAGAAGGGAGGCTGCTGACTCCCAGGAGAGTCCACTTTAAAGCCGAAATGCTTCCTGATTTACACCCAAACTCAGCTGAATAATAAGCAGAATTTATCCTTTAAAGCTGGAAGATGGACGCATGAAAGAGCAGAAAAACTACTGATGTTTCCGCTTCCATGTTGGATTCATCTGCTTAGTGATGGTCATCAGAACCTGAGGCCCAGCATCACAAACACCGGGGGGGGGGCACTGAACCCACGGCTTCTGGAAACCAGCGTTCAACAGATGTTTTAAATAAAGGTTCATACAAATCAGTGTGCTGAATCTGACAGTCTCAGAGTTTCACTGCCAGCATCAGACCATCGCAGGTCAGGTGATGTAAAAACCAACAGACAGCTTTCTCCGTCACTTCTGTGATTCTAACCTTTGTTTCAGCAGAACTCAGACCAACGGCAGGTGGGTTCAGCCCTAGTTTCTGTGCCACGGGTTAAAGAAAAAACATCCATCCGATACCTCTCATCTGAGGTGAAAAAACAACCACAATACAGTAAAAACAGCTCGATGCTGAGCCATTAACCAGCCCATTAACCAGCCCACTAACCAGCCCATTAACCAGTCCATTAACCAGCCCACTAACCAGCACATTAACCAGCCCACTAACCAGCCCATTAACCAGCCCACTAACCAGCCCACTAACCAGCCCATTAACCAGCCCACTAACCAGCCCATTAACCAGCCCACTAACCAGCCCACTAACCAGCACATTAACCAGCCCATTAACCAGCCCACTAACCAGCCCATTAACCAGCCCACTAACCTGCCCACTAACCAGCATATTAACCAGCACATTAACCAGCCCACTAACCAGACCATTAACCAGCCCACTAACCAGCACATTAACCAGCCCACTAACCAGCACATTAACCAGCCCATTAACCAGCCCACTGACCAGCCCACTAACCAGCCCACTAACCAGCCCATTAACCAGCCCATTAACCAGCCCACTAACCAGCCCACTAACCAGCCCACTAACCAGCACATTAACCAGCCCATTAACCAGCCCACTAACCAGCACATTAACCAGCCCACACATGGGTCAGTGACCCAAACAAGCTAAGGGTGAACCGTCTTTCAACCACTCATCAACTGGCTTCCAACTAAAGAAGCCTTTAGGGTGAGAAGAAATCCAGCTGCTCTGTTCAAGCTCTGAGGACAGCCCCATTAATCCTTCTTCTGCTACCTAAAAACCTCTGAAACCCCTGAAAAACCCAAAGAAGTAACACAGAGTAACAAAACCCACTGAAAGGTCAGGACAAGGGTCAAAGAATCCCTGGAACAAGGCTAACTTCAAGGACCCCGGTGTTCAAAAGGCCCCCAAAAGGCCTGAAGCAAAAAGGTTAAGTTAAAAGTTAAGTTAAAAGTAGATTAAAGTCAAAGGTAAAAGTGACCCGATGATCTTGAGGATTTCCTTTTAACCTCCCCTGAAACTCTAAAATGCTTTAAAAAAGCCTGATAAAAACCGTGGAACCACCTCACAGATCCCGTTAGTCTCTGAAGGACGGCGGCGACCTACCTTACTGTGGTACTTGCCCCGCCCCTTGTAGGTGTCGTCCATCATCAGACTGGATAAGATCTCCTGTAACTTCATGTCTGACAGGCTGAAGCAGAAGAAACCAGCTGTCAGTCACAGCCATGGCCCCAGCTGTCAGTGGGGGGGCTACATGCTACAGGGGGCAGCCGTCAGTCAACAAACCTGATGTTGTGATTGGCCAGCTCGCTGATGAAGGCCATCTCAGCAGGGGTGAGGAAGAGGAGGCTGCTTCCTCTTTCTCCAATTCGAGCCGTCCGACCGACCCGGTGAACGTACTCAGCTGCTGATGTGGGAGGAGTGTACTGGAAGCACAAATGATGCTTCATCTGTAGCCTGAGGCACGCCTGGACCAGGTAACCCACGACAACCCAACCCCAACTTTAAGATATTCTTAAACTTTAACTTAATAGAATCATATGGTCCATAATTATCATACAATAAGTCTTATTTTTTCATACAACCCAGTAAGCTGCTGGTGTTTCCACATCCTGACTGAACTTTATATTTACCTGAATGATCCAGGTGACCTGAGGAAGGTCCAGGCCTCTGGCTGCTACATCCTGAAACAGATATCCCACATTTACCTCCACAGAGCGACCGCTGTGCACACCTTACAGCCACAGCCCCGCCCAGTTGGTGGGATTATGTCCTGAATCAGAACAGAAACACCTGAACTAAAGACAGAGCTGATCTCTGCTGAGGTTCGCTGCACTTTGACAAAGTTCATGTTGTATGATCTGAACTGAAGGCTGATAAATCTGGAGCCAGTCTGGCTTTGCGCCGCGGCGTTTCATCAGGTGAACGCTGAGGCTCCTCCTTCAGTGGAACTTACTGACCGTACACAGCAGGACTCCAGAACGAGACGCCGAAAACTGCTGAAAGACCTCCGAGCGCTCCTGGAGGAGGAAACCAACAGTCTGAGAACTCAACCAATCAGCAGCAGCCAAATGATGGCAGCAGGCGGCAGCGTTACCTCCTGCTTCATGTTGCCATGTAAACGCAGAAAACTGAGGCTGTGATTGGCTGACGGCCCGGAGAGGACGGAGGTGAACAGCGAGTGGAAGAACTCAGTCGCCTCGCAGCTCGAGACAAAGACGATGATCTTGTTGTTCTGAGAAAACTGAAACAGCAATCTGTCAGGTCACCATGGTGATCATTTATCCACTTACTTTTTTATGTTTTTATGGTTTTATGGGGTTTGTTTCACTGTTCTTCACCTTGCATTTGTCCAGTATGAAGGCAGCCAAGCAGACCAGTCTGACCTTACTGGGAACCACCACCACAAACTGCTTCAGAGCCTCCGGGACAGCAAAACTCTCTGATTGGCTGGCTGCTTTGGGGTCAGAGGTTACTGTTGTGGAGGTGTTGAGGTCAGAGGAGGGAGCACCAGAAACATGGATGCTGACTGGGTCCTTTAAACAGACATCTGCTAATCGAGTCACACCTGAAACAAAAAGTGAATGTCATGGTGTTTAACTGGTTCTTCTGTATGGAAACACTGCCCCCTACAGGCAGAACCTACGGACACACTGCCCCCTACAGGCAGAACCTACGGAAACACTGCCCCCTACAGGCAGAACCTACGGAAACACTGCCCCCTACAGGCAGAACCTACGGAAACACTGTCCCCTACATGCAGAATCTACGGAAACACTGCCCCCTACAGGCAGAACCTACGGAAACACTGCCCCCTACAGGCAGAACCTACGGACACACTGCCCCCTACAGGCAGAACCTACGGAAACACTGCCCCCTACAGGCAGAACCTACGGAAACACTGCCCCCTACAGGCAGAACCTACGGAAACACTGTCCCCTACATGCAGAATCTACGGAAACACTGCCCCCTACAGGCAGAACCTACGGAAACACTGCCCCCTACAGGCAGAACCTACGGAAACACTGTCCCCTACATGCAGAACCTACGGAAACACTGTCCCCTACATGCAGAATCTACGGAAACACTGCCCCCTACAGGCAGAATCTACGAAAACACTGCCCCCTACAGGCAGAACCTACGGAAACACTGCCCCCTACAGGTATAAACTATGGAAACACTGCCCCCTACAGGCAGAACCTACGGAAACACTGCCCCCTACATGCAGAACCTATGGAAACACTGCCCCCTACAGGCAGAACCTACGGAAACACTGCCCCCTACAGGCAGAACCTACGGAAACACTGCCCCCTACAGGTATAAACTACGGAAACACTGCCCCCTACAGGCAGAACCTACGGAAACACTGCCCCCTACTGGTATAAACTACGGAAACACTGCCCCCCACAGGCAGAACCTACGGAAACACTGCCCCCTACAGGCAGAACCTACGGAAACACTGCCCCCTACAGGTATAAACTACGGAAACACTGCTCCCTACAGGCAGAACCTACGGAAACACTGCCCCCTACTGGTATAAACTACGGAAACACTGCCCCCTACAGGCAGAACCTACGGAAACACTGCCCCCTACAGGTATAAACTACGGAAACACTGCCCCCTACAGGCAGAACCTACGGAAACACTGCCACCTACAGGCAGAACCTACGGACACACTGCCCCCTACAGGCAGAACCTACGGAAACACTGTCCCCTACATGCAGAATCTACGAAAAACACTGCCCCCTACAGGCATAAACTATGGAAACACTGCCCCCTACAGGCAGAACCTACGGAAACACTGCCCCCTACAGGCAGAACCTACGGAAACACTGCCCCCTACATGCAGAACCTATGGAAACACTGCCCCCTACAGGCAGAACCTACGGAAACACTGCCCCCTACATGCAGAACCTATGGAAACACTGCCCCCTACATGCAGAACCTATGGAAACACTGCCCCCTACAGGCAGAACCTACGGAAACACTGCCCCCTACAGGCAGAACCCATGGAAACACTGCCCCCTACAGGCAGAACCTACGGAAACACTGCCCCCTACATGCAGAACCTATGGAAACACTGCCCCCTACAGGCAGAACCTACGGAAACACTGCCCCCTACATGCAGAACCTATGGAAACACTGCCCCCTACATGCAGAACCTATGGAAACACTGCCCCCTACAGGCAGAACCTACGGAAACACTGCCCCCTACAGGCAGAACCCATGGAAACACTGCCCCCTACAGGAAGAACCCACGGAAACGCTGCCGCCTATAGGCAGAGACAGGAACTACTTGGATGTCTAAGCCATGGGTCATTACGTGGGGGCTGTGTTTGGTTCTCAGCACTGAAGTATATTCTGTGCTTACTGTTGGTCAGTGTTGCAGAGAGCAGGACGTTCTGCCGATCCGGTCCTGTAGAGTTCAGACTGTTTAATATGACGGTCAGATCCTTCTCAAAGCCCAGGTCCAGCGTCCTGCAGGCAGATGTGAGTCAGTCCAAAAGGGTTAACCTCAGTTTCACAGCCAAACTCAACGTGTCAACATCTGTGATAATAAGTCTAACTGCTGTCAACTAACAAGGAGACACCAGAAGTTACCTGTCGGCCTCGTCCAGAACCAGCCAGCGGACGGCGCTGAAGGCGATGCTCAGAGTGTTTTTGATGTGATCAACCAGACGTCCAGGAGTCGACACGAGGATGTTGATTCCTTTTCGAATCCTGAAGTGAGAGAATACTTTACAGGATGTTCACACGGTTCCCAGTCAATCAGTTTCTATCAGCTGGAGTCAGAGCAGAAATACTTTAAACCCACGTTTCCACCCATCAAAGCTGGATGTGAGTAAATGCAGTAAAACACACGGTGGAACCTTTCTGGCTTTCTTCCACACATAAACCACATGTGGAAGTGGACCACCTTTAAACGGAGCTTTGTGAGCAGATGTTTGATGCCGTCCAGGTGCAGAAAACACAGATTACGCTTTAGTTGTCATGAAGAAAGTAAAGTTTTACAGATCAGAAGCTTTTGATCGTCACACGTCGAGGAGCCGTAATTTAGAGCAAAAGTCAGTGAATAAAATACAAACAGGAGCCTCGAGTTTAAAAGAGAGAACAGAACAAGTAAAAACGGCTGTGATACCTGGCCTTCTCCGCTTTCCTCTTCTCTCCTCCCATCAGCACACCTGGGACGATCCAGGTGAACGGCTGCAGCGACAGAAATACAACTTCATGTTGGAGGTCGGCTAACACTGAGCTGTGAGCTCAGGCCGGTCATCACGGGCAAAAACCACATTACTCCATCAGCAGAAAAGGACCAAATGAAGATTCATTCATCAGTTTTATCCTTCTTGGCTGATAAATTCCACTCAGGAGGTGATTCATGTCATTTTGGTCTTTGTAATAAAAGTTTTAGTGGATTGAATCACATGGACTTTATCTACGGTAACAACACCGTTTTTAACCAGGAAAACATTGTTCAGTTTGGGGCTCCTTTGACCTCTGGCTGTTTGATTGTACTTGCTTTGCATTTACCTGCTGCGCTGAAGCAGGATTCAGGAGGAAGACAAACATTCAGGAAAGTGTTTCACTGGAGGCAGAGTTAGCATCAAGAAGGGGGAACGTTAAATGTGAAGAAATCTGTTTTACCAGAGCTGCAGGTGACTGATTACCTTCAGAAGCTTCTGGAAGGTCTGGAAGGTCTGCTGAGCGAGCTGATAACAGCAGAGTGGATCAGTCAGGCAGGAAGATGAAGCCACAAAGAAGCAGTTTTAAATGTGCAACAGGCCGAACCTCTCTGGTGGGGACGATGACGAGCGCCAGAGGACCGTCGGATCTGCTGACCTTGGGCTGAATGTTCTGCAGACTCTGAACCAGCGGGACGGCGTAGGACAGAGTCTTACCTGCAGACACAGAGCCAACACTCACTGCCTGGCTTCAAACCTGACGTCACGGTTTCTTTATTTTGCCAGTTTTCGGCAGACATTTTGTCTCTGAAACAGGGTGCAGGACAGAATTAAGACCCCTGTTAAACCGGTCGAGGGGATTTTGTTCCCAAAGGTGGCTCCTGATGTCAGAGCTGGTAACTGAAAAGGAAAAAACCATCCACCAGTGTCTCTAATTTTTACTTCAGCCCATTCAGACGGGACCGCCAGCTGCCACCGTCATGAGCGTTTAAAGCTACGCTGGGTACTGAGGTCAGTCTGCAGCTACATATACTAACTAACATACTAACCCTAACCCTACATATAAGCCACAAAGTTAGGAAGCAGTAAGGCTCACAGCTGATGTTTCTAAACAGGAAACACCAGAGGAGTGTTGCAGTGGGACAGCCGTAAGGCAGAAGTGTAAGTCAGCGTTAACCTGTAACCCACTGGGACAAATGCTAACTCACCTGGTAATTAGCATGCTGTGGCTAGTACCTAGCATGCTGAGGATAGCAGCCACGTCTGTCAGCTACTGTTCATAATACTGTTTTTGGCCAGATTAGTGCCAGAATTTATTTCTTTTGAACATTTGTTTAAGGCTTGAAGATAAATGACTTTAGTTGCATCCATTGTCCATGTAGCAGCTAGCATCACAGTTAACAACAGTAACCAACGGCAACCGAGGTGGAGCAGCTGTATCTGCAGCTGGAGCTCATCAATACTGAGGAACAAATGCTTACACCTGAGCTGTGGGCCAATCAGGAGCCACCTGTGAACAGGTGATGTGTCTCACCTGAACCCGTCTGGGATCGAACCACCGCGTCGTGTCCTGACAGGAGAGCCGGGATCGTCTGCTTCTGAACGCTGAACACACACACATGCACAAAATCAGAGTGTGAACTCGTCTTCTTTCACTGTGGGGACTCCTGCTGACCACATGGATTAATCCCCAGATTACAGAGTCGGTTTAGCTGCTAAAGCTTCCAAAAGTGTTCGAATGACTGAATCTGTGGGGCCAGAAACCTGTGAACCGACCGATTCTGGAGCAGTGAGTCCCCATAACACCGGTCAGCTGGTTATGTGTGTGTGGACTGACCTGGTCAGAGTGGAAACGTTTAGGACTTTGTTCAGTGTCGCCACCTGGTGGACAGAAACAGCCAATCAGAACGCAGCTCGTTTACTTTCCGTTTCTCACAATAAAGCAGTCGATTGATCTTCAACGTTTTACCAGGTGAGGGTGCAGCTGGAGGTCTGAGAACGAGTCGGAGGTGAAAATCTTCTCCTTCACCTGGGAGACCGGTGGCCTGAAGGGGGCGACAGGAGTTAGAACAGGATGAGCGGAGCTCCACTAATCAATCAGTGAATCATCAGCTTCCTGCTGGCTGAGCCAATCAGAGCACACCTGTGGATGTCGGGGATGTCGGGGTTGTGTTTGAACAGAGAGGAAGTCTTGATGCCGCCGCCGCGGCCCATTTCCTTCACCGCATCCTTCTTCTTCTTCTGTGGTGTCTGGTCTGTTGCTTCAGGGGGCGGAGCCTGAATAAAACATTTATTTTTCTTCTGAGAGTTCACCTGGAGGTCTGCAGGAGGCTCCTCCTCCTCTTCCTCCTCTGTGTGAGGAGGAGGAGTTCTCCTCCGCTTTAAGGAGCCTCCCGTCTCCTCCAAGGAGCTCAGCTTCCTCTTCTTCTTCTGAAAATCAGACAAACATCAAACAAACAGCCCGAGTGCGTTCACCACTGTGCGTACGTGCGTGCGTACGTGCACTCACTGAGGCCCATCTCTGCTGAGTCGTCAGACGATTCTTCCTGTTGGAGGATGATGAAGAAGAACCGTTGCTGCAGATGTTCAGACACAGCTGCTCATCTGCTGATGACATCATCGACACGCCTGAAAAAGTTTCAGATTTTGAGTTGAGCTCAGATTTAACAGCAGCTCAACGTGCACGTGAGGTTTTATTCCTGTGAAACTACATCCCTCAGCAGCACGTGCACCTCCTGCACGTCACAGGACAACACAAACACGGCGCAGGACAACGCGTTATTTGTGGGAGCGGAGCAGCACCTGAGCAGGTGTTCGGGGTTCTTCAACAGATTATTTTACTCGAGCTTCACTGTCACGCGGGACATGAAACTTTTGGCTGCGGATGAAAGAAGCTCCACGGTGTTAAACTACAAACCAAACACGTGCGTTTGTGCACGTGTGCGGGTCCCAGTGGAAGCTAAAGCTAGCCTGAAGCTAACAGCAGCCGCTTCCGGTCTTTAAAAACTTTTCAGAAACATATGAAACACAAATTAAAAACAGAAAATCACTGAAGTAAAAACTCACCGTAAAACTATCCGGACACACACGCGTGGGAACTTCTTCCGGCTACGTCACTGAAGCCCCGCCCCGTGAACGGCTGACGTTGCAGTCATGCGCAGTAGTTCCAGGTCTTCATTTAAAGGATTTAAGGTCGATTCAAGACAGAAATACCCGCTGAGACTGTGGCCAAGAGCCGTAATCACTGTTTTCAGGTTAAAAGTCTTATTTACGACATTTTCATCAAGATATTTCCAGGCATAAATACATTTTCAGTCTAAAGATGACTGGACCCGGTCCAGAACAGAAACTCAAGCATTATGAGACCAAAACTGAGACTGAAGATAATCTGGATCCTGTGTGGTTCAGCAGTGAACTGGACCGCTTAGCTTCCTGTTGTCAGCAGGAGGAGGCAAGAAAAGAGCTGTCAATCAAATGGTCCCGCTGTCAATCAAATGGTCCCGCTGTCAATCAAATGGTCCCGCTGGGACCCAAACCGGCGCTGAGGAGAAGTAAATATAGTTATACCAGAACCGGCTCTTTGAAACGAGTTTCAGTCACTGCTCTCAGTCAGAACCAGCCTGCAGGACCTGCTGATCACACACACGTTTGTTTTTCCATCTTTGTGGGATCAGAACCACACCTGACTGAAATGATCGGCTGTCCTCCAGCTCTGCAGCGCCCCCATAAGGAGCCGTTCATTTGGATCAGGAGAGAAACATCTAAAACATGCAGGGCAGAGGGTCCCGAGGACTGGAATTATAAAACACTGCTTTAACCAGAACCCAGTTCTGAACCTAAAAACATTCAGTGATGAACTGTTTCAGATTTATCTGAATCAACCAGAGAGGGACCCCTGACCCAGCGGGCCGGGTCTCAACCAGGGCCCCGCAGTTCAGGTGGAGCAGGTGGAGCAGGTGGAGCAGTGTTCTACTGTTCTGGTGTCAGCGAAACCGGACCAGAAAGACTGAAACAGACGGAAAACAACTGAGACTAAAACTTTGTTTTTATTTAAAGACCAACAAACAAGGAGGAAGTCCAGGTGGGTTCATGTGGGTCCAGCTGGGTTCAGCTGGGTTCAGGTGGGTCCAGCTGGGTTCAGGTGGGTTCAGGTGGGTCCAGCTGGGTTCAGGTGGGTCCAGCTGGGTCCAGCTGGGTTCAGGTGGGTTCAGGTGGGTTCAGGTGGGTCCAGCTGGGTTCAGGTGGGTTCAGGTGGGTCCAGCTGGGTTCAGGTGGGTTCAGGTGGGTCCAGCTGGGTTCAGGTGGGTCCAGCTGGGTCCAGCTGGGTTCAGGTGGGTTCAGGTGGGTTCAGGTGGGTCCAGCTGGGTTCAGCTGGGTTCAGGTGGGTTCAGGTGGGTCCAGCTGGGTTCAGGTGGGTCCAGCTGGGTTCAGGTGGGTTCAGGTGGGTTCAGGTGGGTCCAGCTGGGTTCAGGTGGGTTCAGGTGGGTCCAGCTGGGTTCAGGTGGGTTCAGGTGGGTTCAGGTGGGTTCAGGTGGGTCCAGCTGGGTCCAGCTGGGTTCAGGTGGGTCCAGCTGGGTTCAGGTGTTAGTCAGTAGTCAGCTGGCTCTCCAGAACCTCAAACACGGAGTGAGGGTTCTGATCAGCGTCAATGTGAACAGCATCTGGAAACACAGACTGAACACACGTATGTTTATGAAGTTTCCAGCTTCAACAGAGTGTGTGCACGTGTGCGTGTGCGTGTGCGTGTGCGTGTGTGTGCGTGTGCATGTGTGCGTGTGCACGTGTGCATGTGTGTGCACGTGTGCGTGCACCTGCAGGGCAGAAGACCGGACCCGGTACTGTTTCAGCCTCCGTGTCACAGTGTCAGTTCTGTCCTTGGGTCTGGTCTGCAGTCTGTTATGGACCTCAGCGCTTGGAGCGGGTCGAGTCACGGCGTGAAACCTGCAGAATCAAACAGTACACGTACGTGCACATGCTGGCAAGACTCCCAGCAGACAGATCGGGTTATTGTTCTGGAAGAACACTGACCTCTGCCCGCTGACTGGATCGGTTGCTCTGAGAGTGGTTCTGTCCAGACAGACGTCATCCGTCAGCTCCAGGAAGAAAACTCTGAAGGACAAAAAGTTCTGATGAGTTTCAGCAGAACCCTGAAGGTTCCTTCGGTTCTGGTTTTTCCATCATGAGACCAGAAGAAGTTTCAGTTGTTTCTCCTGAAAATAAAATCTCAGTGATGATAGTGGGAAGGATTCCATCAATCTTCTCTCTGATAGAAACTATTTTATTGATAAAAAATCTCATGAAATCATCACTGCTGAGAGTTAAAGGAATACATGAAAAAAGAATCGGTCCAAGCACAGAACCCTGAGGAACTCCATGACTTCCTCTGGTGTGTGAGGAAGATTCTTCATTTACAAGAACAAACTGGAATCTATCAGATAAATATGACTTAAACCAGCCTAATGCAGTTCTCTTTGTCAGCCTGGCTACAGCGCTGAAGAGAAACCTGGGATTGTTCTTATTCTCTTCTATCAGTAATGAATAATAAGCAGTTCTAGCTTTACGAAGGGCTTTCTTATACCTTATTAAACTATCTTGTTACTATGTAAAACACACATAATTATGCTGGAAATCCTGAACTGAATGTCAGAACCTTCTCCTGCCGTCAGGAGGTTAAAGCAGAACCCAGAGAACCCAAACTCAGACATGAGGAGGAGTTCTGAGGAAGAACCGACTGAGGCGCAGAAAACGGAGCGTCAGGTGTGAACCAGGAAGTAAAACAGGAAGTAGAACCTACTGGAAGCTGTGTCAAAATAAAACAGGAAGAACCAGAGGAAGAACATCTCAGACCCAAAAGACAGAAAATAAGCCAGAACAAAGCTGCAGCTTTTATAACCGGCAGAAAGCACCTCAGAACTCCTCCAGTCAACAACAATCATAGTGAGCCCGGCCCATCAGAACCTTTAGAGAGTACCACCACACACTGACTTCTGTTTGGACCAAGTTCCTCAGCAGAGTTCTTGACCCGCTTCAGAGAAAAACCTGAATGGACGGTTTCAGTCTGCAGCTTCAGAAGCTCATCATCAGTCTGGCTCCAGCAGAACCGCTGCAGGGTTCTGTGGTACCTGCTGGGTTCTGTGGTACCCGTTGGGTTCTTTGATACCCGCTGGGTTCTGTGGTACCTGTTGGGTTCTATGCTACCTGCTGGGTTCTATGCTGCCTGCTGGGTTCTATGGTGCCTGCTGGGTTCTATGGTACCTGCTGGGTTCTGTGGTACCTGTTGGGTTCTTTGATACCCGCTGGGTTCTGTGGTACCTGTTGGGTTCTATGCTACCTGCTGGGTTCTATGCTACCTGCTGGGTTCTATGGTGCCTGCTGGGTTCTATGGTACCTGCTGGGTTCTGTGGTACCTGTTGGGTTCTATGGTACCTGTTGGGTTCTATGCTACCTGCTGGGTTCTATGGTACCTGCTGGGTTCTATGGTACCTGTTGGGTTCTATGCTACCTGCTGGGTTCTATGGTACCTGCTGGGTTCTATGGTACCTGCTGGGTTCTATGGTACCTGCTGGGTTCTGTGGTACCTGTTGGGTTCTATGGTACCTGTTGGGTTCTGCGATACCTGCTGGGTTCTGTGGTACCTGCTGGGTTTTGTGGTACCTGTTGGGTTCTATGGTACCTGTTGTGTTCTATGCTACCTGCTGGGTTTTGTGGTACCTGTTGGGTTCTGTGGTACCCGTTGGGTTCTGTGATACCCGCTGGGTTCTGTGGTACCTGTTGGGTTCTATGGTGCCTGCTGGGTTCTATGGTGCCTGCTGGGTTCTATGGTACCCGTTGGGTTCTGTGGTATCTGTTGGGTTCTATGGTACCTGTTGGGTTCTGTGGTACCCATTGGGTTCTATGGTACCTGCTGGGTTTTGTGGTACCTGTTGGGTTCTATGGTACCTGTTGGGTTCTGTGGTACCCATTGGGTTCTATGGTGCCTGCTGGGTTCTATGGTGCCTGCTGGGTTCTATGGTACCCGTTGGGTTCTGTGGTATCTGTTGGGTTCTATGGTGCCTGCTGGGTTCTATGGTACCTGCTGGGTTTTGTGGTACCTGTTGGGTTCTATGGTACCTGTTGGGTTCTGTGGTACCCATTGGGTTCTATGCTACCTGCTGGGTTCTATGGTGCCTGCTGGGTTCTGTGGTACCTGCTGGGTTCTGTGGTACCCGCTGGGTTCTATGGTACCTGCTGGGTTCTGTAGTACCCGCTGGGTTCTATGGTACCTGCTGGGTTCTATGGTACCTGCTGGGTTCTATGGTACCTGCTGGGTTCTGTGGTACCTGCTGGGTTCTGTGGTACCTGTTGGGTTCTGTGGTACCTGTTGGGTTCTATGCTACCTGCTGGGTTCTATGCTACCTGCTGGGTTCTATGGTGCCTGCTGGGTTCTATGGTACCTGCTGGGTTCTGTGGTACCTGTTGGGTTCTTTGATACCCGCTGGGTTCTGTGGTACCTGTTGGGTTCTATGCTACCTGCTGGGTTCTATGCTACCTGCTGGGTTCTATGGTGCCTGCTGGGTTCTATGGTACCTGCTGGGTTCTGTGGTACCTGTTGGGTTCTATGGTACCTGTTGGGTTCTATGCTACCTGCTGGGTTCTATGGTACCTGCTGGGTTCTATGGTACCTGTTGGGTTCTATGCTACCTGCTGGGTTCTATGGTACCTGCTGGGTTCTATGGTACCTGCTGGGTTCTGTGGTACCTGTTGGGTTCTATGGTACCTGTTGGGTTCTGCGATACCTGCTGGGTTCTGTGGTACCTGCTGGGTTTTGTGGTACCTGTTGGGTTCTATGGTACCTGTTGTGTTCTATGCTACCTGCTGGGTTTTGTGGTACCTGTTGGGTTCTGTGGTACCCGTTGGGTTCTGTGATACCCGCTGGGTTCTGTGGTACCTGTTGGGTTCTATGGTGCCTGCTGGGTTCTATGGTGCCTGCTGGGTTCTATGGTACCCGTTGGGTTCTGTGGTATCTGTTGGGTTCTATGGTACCTGTTGGGTTCTGTGGTACCCATTGGGTTCTATGGTACCTGCTGGGTTTTGTGGTACCTGTTGGGTTCTATGGTACCTGTTGGGTTCTGTGGTACCCATTGGGTTCTATGGTGCCTGCTGGGTTCTATGGTGCCTGCTGGGTTCTATGGTACCCGTTGGGTTCTGTGGTATCTGTTGGGTTCTATGGTGCCTGCTGGGTTCTATGGTACCTGCTGGGTTTTGTGGTACCTGTTGGGTTCTATGGTACCTGTTGGGTTCTGTGGTACCCATTGGGTTCTATGCTACCTGCTGGGTTCTATGGTGCCTGCTGGGTTCTGTGGTACCTGCTGGGTTCTGTGGTACCCGCTGGGTTCTATGGTACCTGCTGGGTTCTGTAGTACCCGCTGGGTTCTATGGTACCTGCTGGGTTCTATGGTACCTGCTGGGTTCTATGGTACCTGCTGGGTTCTGTGGTACCTGCTGGGTTCTGTGGTACCTGTTGGGTTCTGTGGTACCTGTTGGGCTGGTGCTGGGACTCCAGCAGGCTCTGGGCCTGCTGCAGGTCGCAGGGGAACCCGTGCAGGATCCAACCTCTGCAGCTGCAGTCCACTCGGCTCAGACGTTCCTCCAGAACCTGCAGCACCAGGGTGTCTGGAACTGAACCAACAGGCTGATCAGTGATCAATAATCCAGGATCAATGATAACAGTGATAGTTTACAACCAGAACACAGAACAAAACCCGTGGACCACAGCAGGACCATGTGCTCACTTGGCCGTCCATCATCCAGGTACGGCTGGATCTCTGCTCCCAGATCAGAACCTTCGGCTGCTACAGACCTCAGCAGCCGGCCGCAGCACACTGACAGAACAGAAACAACAGAACCAAAGTTCTGGTCATGTTCGGATCAGATGGGGGTTCTGCATACTTAGTTTGGACTCTAAGCAGAACGTTACTGCTCCTCCTCAGAGTGGCGTGATTTATGTGCGTGTACCGTCCACCATCTTGTATTTCTCTGACAGCAGCCGGGCCTGATGGCTCTTTCCAGAACCCGGAGGACCCAGCAAGAGGATTCTGGGAGTTCTGGAGCGATGACGAGTCCGGACGAAAGCCAGAACTGAACACAGAGAAGTCTGTAGTTACAACACTGGACTGCCAGAAATGGATCGGTGGTTCTGGTCGTTTTGAAGAAACTAAAACCAAACTGGTCCTTCAGTTCTCGGGTTTTACTCATCAGAACAAAATAAAAACCAACCTCACCGTCTCATTATTTATGGAACAGAAACGAAAGCTGCTCACACTGACGGAGGATCAGTTAATCAGAATATTAATCAATCAGAGCATTGATCAGTTAATCAGAGCATTGATCAGATAATCAGAGCATTGATCAGTTAATCAGAATATTAATCAATCAGAGCATTGATCAGTTAATCAGAGCATTGATCAGTGAATCAGAGCATTGATCAGTTAATCAGAGCATTGATCAGTTAATCAGAGCATTGATCAGTTAATCAGAGCATTGATCAGATAATCAGAGCATTGATCAGTTAATCAGAATATTAATCAATCAGAGCATTGATCAGTTAATCAGAGCATTGATCAGTGAATCAGAGCATTGATCAGTTAATCAGAGCATTGATCAGTTATTCAGAGCATTGATCAGTTAATCAGAGCATTGATCAGATAATCAGAGCATTGATCAGTTAATCAGAATATTAATCAATCAGAGCATTGATCAGTTAATCAGAGCATTGATCAGTTATTCAGAGCATTGATCAGTTATTCAGAGCATCGATCAGTTAATCAGAGCATTGATCAGTTAATCAGAATATTAATCAATCAGAGCATTGATCAGTTAATCAGAGCATTGATCAGTTAATCAGAGCATCGATCAGTTAATCAGAGCATCGATCAGTTAATCAGAGCATTGATCAGTTAATCAGAGCATTGATCAGTTAATCAGAGCATTGATCAGTTAATCAGAGCATTGATCAGTGAATCAGAGCATTGATCAGTTAATCAGAGCATTGATCAGTTAATCAGAACATTGATCAGTTAATCAGAGCATTGATCAGTTAATCGGAGCATTGATCAGTTAATCAGAGCATTGATCAGTTAATCAGAGCATCGATCAGTTAATCAGAGCATCGATCAGTGAATCAGAGCGTTGATCAATTAATCGGAGCATCGATCAATTAATCGGAGCATCGATCAGTTAATCAGAGCATTGATCAATTAATCGGAGCATCGATCAATTAATCGGAGCATCGATCAGTTAATCAGAGCATTGATCAGTTAATCAGAGCATTGATCAGTGAATCAGAGCGTTGATCAGTGAATCAGAGCATCGATCAGTTAATCAGAGCATTGATCAGTTAATCAGAGCATCGATCAGTTAATCAGAGCGTCGATCAATTAATCAGAGCGTCGATCAGTTAATCAGAGCATCGATCAGTTAATCAGAGCATCGATCAGTTAATCAGAGCGTCGATCAATTAATCAGAGCATCGATCAGTTAATCAGAGCATCGATCAGTTAATCAGAGCGTTGATCAGTTAATCAGAGCATTGATCAGTTAATCAGAGCATCGATCAGTTAATCAGAGCATCGATCAGTTAATCAGAGCATCGATCAGTTAATCAGAGCGTCGATCAGTTAATCAGAGCATTGATCAGTGAATCAGAGCATTGATCAGTGAATCAGAGCATTGATCAGTTAATCAGAGCATTGATCAGTTAATCAGAGCATTGATCAGTTAATCAGAGCATTGATCAGTTAATCAGAGCGTCGATCAGTTAATCAGAGCATCGATCAGTTAATCAGAGCATTGATCAGTTAATCAGAGCATTGATCAGTTAATCGGAGCATCGATCAATTAATCGGAGCATCGATCAGTTAATCAGAGCATCGATCAGTTAATCAGAGCATCGATCAGTTAATCAGAGCATCGATCAGTTAATCAGAGCATTGATCAGTTAATCAGAGCGTTGATCAGTTAATCAGAGCATTGATCAGTTAATCAGAGCATTGATCAGTTATTCAGAGCATTGATCAGTTATTCAGAGCATTGATCAGTTAATCAGAGCATTGATCAGTTAATCAGAATATTAATCAATCAGAGCATTGATCAGTTAATCAGAGCATTGATCAGTTAATCAGAGCATCGATCAGTTAATCAGAGCATCGATCAGTTAATCAGAGCATTGATCAGTTAATCAGAGCATTGATCAGTTAATCAGAGCATTGATCAGTGAATCAGAGCATTGATCAGTTAATCAGAGCATTGATCAGTTAATCAGAACATTGATCAGTTAATCAGAGCATTGATCAGTTAATCGGAGCATTGATCAGTTAATCAGAGCATTGATCAGTTAATCAGAGCATCGATCAGTTAATCAGAGCATCGATCAGTGAATCAGAGCGTTGATCAATTAATCGGAGCATCGATCAATTAATCGGAGCATCGATCAGTTAATCAGAGCATTGATCAATTAATCGGAGCATCGATCAATTAATCGGAGCATCGATCAGTTAATCAGAGCATTGATCAGTTAATCAGAGCATTGATCAGTGAATCAGAGCGTTGATCAGTGAATCAGAGCATCGATCAGTTAATCAGAGCATTGATCAGTTAATCAGAGCATCGATCAGTTAATCAGAGCGTCGATCAATTAATCAGAGCGTCGATCAGTTAATCAGAGCATCGATCAGTTAATCAGAGCATTGATCAGTTAATCAGAGCGTCGATCAATTAATCAGAGCATCGATCAGTTAATCAGAGCATCGATCAGTTAATCAGAGCATCGATCAGTTAATCAGAGCATCGATCAGTTAATCAGAGCATCGATCAGTTAATCAGAGCGTTGATCAGTTAATCAGAGCATTGATCAGTTAATCAGAGCATCGATCAGTTAATCAGAGCATCGATCAGTTAATCAGAGCATCGATCAGTTAATCAGAGCGTTGATCAGTTAATCAGAGCATTGATCAGTGAATCAGAGCATTGATCAGTGAATCAGAGCATTGATCAGTTAATCAGAGCGTTGATCAGTGAATCAGAGCATTGATCAGTTAATCAGAGCATTGATCAGTTAATCAGAGCATTGATCAGTTAATCAGAGCGTCGATCAGTTAATCAGAGCATCGATCAGTTAATCAGAGCATTGATCAGTTAATCAGAGCATTGATCAGTTAATCGGAGCATCGATCAATTAATCGGAGCATCGATCAGTTAATCAGAGCATCGATCAGTTAATCAGAGCATCGATCAGTTAATCAGAGCATCGATCAGTTAATCAGAGCATTGATCAGTTAATCAGAGCGTTGATCAGTTAATCAGAGCATTGATCAGTTAATCAGAGCATTGATCAGCTGCTACTTCCTGTGGAAGCTGTGAGGATTCACTTAGTTTTTAGCTCTCTGCTTCTGTGTTTTGTCTCAGTTTGTCTTTACCTTGTTGGTAAACGTCGGCGTGAGGCTGGTCCCCGCTGATGACCTTCAGGACGTTCTGATAGGCCGACCTCAGACCTGTGACCTCACTGTGGTAACACTTCAGATCAGCCAATAGCTGCTTCTCTGACAGGCCCCGCCCCCTTTCCAGGCGCTGAGCAATGGTGTCGTCTGTCGGCCAGATGAAGGTCTGATGGTAGACGTCTGCAGACAGGAAGTGATGCTGTGAGTAGTCGCCGTTTCATCATCCGTTCTGTGCTAAGCAGACCAAACCGGTTCTGACTCACCTCCTGTCAGCGGGTCGACCAGCTGGCCACGACTGCGCTCCAGTAGCACGTCATCAGGAGCCTCGAGTATCACTGACGACCAACAGAGTGGCGCCGTTTAAAGCAGGAAGTGACAAGGATCGGGACAGGAAGTGAGACAGGTCAGGACAGGAAGTGAGACAGGTCAGGACAGGCAGTGAGACAGGTCAGGACAGGAAGTGAGTCAGGTCAGGACAGGAAGTGAGACAAGTCAAGACAGGAAGTGAAACAGGACAGGAAGTGAGACAGGACTGGAAGTGAGACAGGACTGGAAGTGAGACAAGTCAGGAGGTGAGACAGGTCAGGACAGGCAGTGAGACAGGTCAGGACGGGAAGTGAGTCAGGACAGGAAGTGAGACAGGTCGGGACAGGCAGTGAGACAGGTCAGGACAGACGGTGAGACAGGTCGGGACAGGCAGTGAGACAGGTCAGGACGGGAAGTGAGTCAGGACAGGAAGTGAGACAGGTCAGGAAAGGCAGTGAGACAGGTCGGGACAGACAGTGAGACAGGTCGGGACAGACAGTGAGACAGGTCGGGACAGACAGTGAGACAGGTCAGGACAGGAAGTGAGACAGGTCAAGACAGGAAGTGAGACAGGTCAAGACAGGAAGTGAAAAGGATCGGGACAGGAAGTGAGACAAGTCAGGACGTGAGACAGGTCAGGACAGGAAGTGAGACAGGTCAAGACAGGAAGTGAGACAGGTCAAGACAGGAAGTGAAAAGGATCGGGACAGGAAGTGAGACAAGTCAGGAGGTGAGACAGGTCAGGATAGGAGGTGAGACAGGTCAGGACAGGCAGTGAGACAGGTCAGGACAGGAAGTGAGACAGGTCAGGACAGGCAGTGAGTCAGGACAGGAGGTGAGACAGGTCAGGACAGGCAGTGAGACAGGTCAGGACAGGCAGTGAGTCAGGATAGGAGGTGAGACAGGTCAGGACAGGCAGTGAGACAGGTCAGGACAGGCAGTGAGTCAGGACAGGAGGTGAGACAGGTCAGGACAGGCAGTGAGACAGGTCGGGACAGGCAGTGAGACAGGTCAGGACAGACAGTGAGACAGGTCAGGTCATGTGTCTTATTCTCACCAACGTGCTCAGGCAGGACACCGGCCTGCTGCAGCCTCAGAGCCTGCAGACGAGTCTGAGGAAATCCCTCCAACACCCAGCCCTGCAACACACCAACATTAAACTGGAGACCAGCTGGAACAGGTCCCACTCAGAGACCTCGGATCATCCGCTGGACCTTCTGTTAGGTCTGCTGATCTGACCAATGACAGCCTTTAAACTTACAGACAATATGATGTCATCACGGAGCAGGATCCAAAGTAAACAAATGATGAAAGTGGTTCCTGTCTGTTGCTGTGAGCTCTCAGACCAGGTGAGAGGAGGTAAACCCACCTGACAGGCCAGGCTTTTACTTAAAGGTACAGAACCTGCTTCAGCACTGCTGGTGGCGTGTTCTGAAACATGGGCTCAGAGTGACCTGATGCTGTCTGAGCGTTGATGTGATGCGAGGCTGACAGCATCTCTGACAGTGACAGGAAATCAGGATAAAAGCGGCGTTAATCCCTCAGTGCTGCCTGTCAGACTGAATGAAAACGACTGACAGCAGCACTCGCACATCTCTGACAGACTGTGTGTCCCTGACTGTTCACAGATTATCTGACTGCTGAGCATCTGTAAGGGTGCACATATGAAGGCATTCAGCACACTTATTACTATTCTGACAGAGTATTTTAGCTTGTAACTCGCAGTTCGACTTTGAATGGTTGTGCTGTGCCTTTTAGTTGGGATTCATCGTGTTTGGAAAAGACTCCCAAAAATCTGCCCAAAGCAAACAGTCGTCATGTAGAATTTATCCTTTTCCCGTCTGTGAGTCCAGAACAAGATTCTGCTGCTCAGTTACAGAAGTCATTCACACAGCGAGTGTTTGAACCTGCTTGCCTCCTCTCTGCGAGAAACCGGTGACTCAGCAGACATATTCCAACATGGCCGCCCCCATCGGCCCCATATGATATCAGACTTTGTGTCATCAGAACTTATCAAACAGGAGCATTAAGTGAGAGCTTCTGTAGAACTCAGGGTTTAAAGTTTTGTTTAACAAATCCTCATGTCATGTTGAACAGGCCACAAAGAAGTAATTGAAGGCCCAAATGTCAAGTGACTGCAAAGTGTGGTTCAAGGCGTTATATATTGTACGTTACATATAGCTCGTTACATATAGCTCGTTACATATAGCTCGTTACATATAGCGCGTTACATATAGCTCGTTACATATAGCTCGTTACATATAGCGCGTTACATATAGCTCGTTACATATAGCGCGTTACATATAGCTCGTTACATATAGGGCGTTACATATAACGCGTTACATATAGGGCGTTACATATAACGCGTTACATATAACGCGTTACATATAGGGCGTTACATATAACGCGTTACATATAGCTTGTTACATATAACGCGTTACATATAGCTTGTTACATATAGCGCGTTACATATAGCTCGTTACATATAGCTCGTTACATATAGCGCGTTACATATAGCTCGTTACATATAGCTCGTTACATATAGCTCGTTACATATAGCGCGTTACATATAGCTCGTTACATATAGGGCGTTACATATAACGCGTTACATATAACGCGTTACATATAGCTTGTTACATATAACGCGTTACATATAGCTTGTTACATATAACGCGTTACATATAGCTTGTTACATATAGCGCGTTACATATAGCTCGTTACATATAGCGCGTTACATATAGCTCGTTACATATAGGGCGTTACATATAGCTCGTTACATATAACGCGTTACATATAGCTTGTTACATATAACGCGTTACATATAGCTTGTTACATATAGCGCGTTACATATAGCTCGTTACATATAGCTCGTTACATATAGCGCGTTACATATAGCTCGTTACATATAGGGCGTTACATATAGCTCGTTACATATAACGCGTTACATATAGCTTGTTACATATAGCGCGTTACATATAGCGCGTTACATATAGCGCGTTACATATAGCTCGTTACATATAGCTCGTTACATAAAGCTCGTTACATATAGCTCGTTACATATAGCTCGTTACATATAACGCGTTACATATAGCTTGTTACATATAGCGCGTTACATATAGCTCGTTACATATAGCGCGTTACATAGAGCTCGTTACATATAGCGCGTTACATATAGCGCGTTACATATAGCGCGTTACATATAGCTTGTTACATATAGCGCGTTACATATAGCTCGTTACATATAGCTCGTTACATATAGCTCGTTACATATAGCGCGTTACATATAGCGCGTTACATATAGCGCGTTACATATAGCGCGTTACATATAGCGCGTTACATATAGCTCGTTACATATAGCTCGTTACATATAGCGCGTTACATATAGCTCGTTACATATAGCTCGTTACATATAACGCGTTACATATAGCTTGTTACATATAGCGCGTTACATATAGCTCGTTACATATAGCGCGTTACATAGAGCTCGTTACATATAGCGCGTTACATATAGCTCGTTACATATAGCTCGTTACATATAGCTCGTTACATATAGCTCGTTACATATAGCGCGTTACATATAACGCGTTACATATAGCTTGTTACATATAGCGCGTTACATATAGCGCGTTACATATAGCGCGTTACATATAGCTCGTTACATATAGCTCGTTACATATAGCGCGTTACATATAGCTCGTTACATATAGCGCGTTACATATAGCTCGTTACATATAGCGCGTTACATATAGCTCGTTACATAGAGCTCGTTACATATAGCGCGTTACATATAGCGCGTTACATATAGCGCGTTACATATAGCTCGTTACATATAGCTCGTTACATATAGCTCGTTACATATAGCGCGTTACATATAGCTCGTTACATATAGCGCGTTACATATAGCTCGTTACATATAGCACGTTACATATAGCTCGTTACATATAGCGCGTTACATATAGCTCGTTACATATAGCGCGTTACATATAGCTCGTTACATAGAGCTCGTTACATATAGCGCGTTACATATAGCGCGTTACATATAGCGCGTTACATATAGCGCGTTACATATAGCTCGTTACATATAGCTCGTTACATATAGCGCGTTACATATAGCTCGTTACATATAGCTCGTTACATATAGCGCGTTACATATAGCGCGTTACATATAGCTCGTTACATATAGCGCGTTACATATAGCTCGTTACATATAGCGCGTTACATATAGCGCGTTACATATAGCTCGTTACATAGAGCTCGTTACATATAGCGCGTTACATATAGCGCGTTACATATAGCGCGTTACATATAGCGCGTTACATATAGCGCGTTACATATAGCTCGTTACATATAGCTCGTTACATATAGCGCGTTACATATAGCTCGTTACATATAGCGCGTTACATATAGCTCGTTACATATGGCGCGTTACATATAGCTCGTTACATATAGCGCGTTACATATAGCTCGTTACATATAGCGCGTTACATATAGCTCGTTACATAGAGCTCGTTACATAGAGCGCGTTACATATAGCGCGTTACATATAGCGCGTTACATATAGCTCATTACATATAGCTCGTTACATATAGCGCGTTACATATAGCGCGTTACATATAGCGCGTTACATATAGCTCGTTACATATAGCTCGTTACATATAGCTCGTTACATATAGCGCGTTACATATAGCGCGTTACATATAGCGCGTTACATATAGCGCGTTACATATAGCGCGTTACATATAGCGCGTTACATATAGCGCGTTACATATAGCGCGTTACATATAGCTCGTTACATAAAGCTCGTTACATATAGCTCGTTACATATAGCTTGTTACATATAGCGCGTTACATATAGCGCGTTACATATAGCTCGTTACATATAGCGCGTTACATATAGCTCGTTACATATAGCGCGTTACATATAGCTCGTTACATATAGCGCGTTACATATAGCTCGTTACATAGAGCTCGTTACATATAGCGCGTTACATATAGCGCGTTACATATAGCGCGTTACATATAGCTCGTTACATATAGCTCGTTACATATAGCTCGTTACATATAGCGCGTTACATATAGCTCGTTACATATAGCGCGTTACATATAGCTCGTTACATATAGCACGTTACATATAGCTCGTTACATATAGCGCGTTACATATAGCTCGTTACATATAGCGCGTTACATATAGCTCGTTACATAGAGCTCGTTACATATAGCGCGTTACATATAGCGCGTTACATATAGCGCGTTACATATAGCGCGTTACATATAGCTCGTTACATATAGCTCGTTACATATAGCGCGTTACATATAGCTCGTTACATATAGCGCGTTACATATAGCGCGTTACATATAGCTCGTTACATATAGCGCGTTACATATAGCTCGTTACATATAGCGCGTTACATATAGCGCGTTACATATAGCTCGTTACATAGAGCTCGTTACATATAGCGCGTTACATATAGCGCGTTACATATAGCGCGTTACATATAGCGCGTTACATATAGCGCGTTACATATAGCTCGTTACATATAGCTCGTTACATATAGCGCGTTACATATAGCTCGTTACATATAGCGCGTTACATATAGCTCGTTACATATGGCGCGTTACATATAGCTCGTTACATATAGCGCGTTACATATAGCTCGTTACATATAGCGCGTTACATATAGCTCGTTACATAGAGCTCGTTACATAGAGCGCGTTACATATAGCGCGTTACATATAGCGCGTTACATATAGCTCATTACATATAGCTCGTTACATATAGCGCGTTACATATAGCGCGTTACATATAGCGCGTTACATATAGCTCGTTACATATAGCTCGTTACATATAGCTCGTTACATATAGCGCGTTACATATAGCGCGTTACATATAGCGCGTTACATATAGCGCGTTACATATAGCGCGTTACATATAGCGCGTTACATATAGCGCGTTACATATAGCGCGTTACATATAGCTCGTTACATAAAGCTCGTTACATATAGCTCGTTACATATAGCTCGTTACATATAGCGCGTTACATATAGCGCGTTACATATAGCTCGTTACATATAGCGCGTTACATATAGCTCGTTACATATAGCTCGTTACATATAGCACATGATGTTACAATCTAATCCAAGTTGAAATAATATTATTAATAAAATTGTAAAACGTCTCATGTTCTGTTGTGAATAAATGCTTCACTGATCTTTATTCCGTTTTAAACGGTGTCCCCACTCCTTTGGATCAGGGTCGTGTGTGTTTGCTGAAGCAGGTGAAGAACTATGACTGTGAGGCCCCGGTTTGGCTCTTAATGCTGTGATTGATGACAGCAGCGCGTTCGTTTAAACCTCATGTGACCGCGACTCTGGCACACATCTGGAACCTAAATGTGGAAGCAGTGTGTGTTTGTCAGCAGTGTGTGTTTGTCAGCAGTGTGTGTTACAGAGCAGTGTGTGTTACAGAGCAGTGTGTGTTTGTCAGCAGTGTGTGTTACAGAGCAGTGTGTGTTTGTCAGCAGTGTGTGTTTGTCAGCAGTGTGTGTTACAGAGCAGTGTGTGTTTGTCAGCAGTGTGTGTTTGTCAGCAGTGTGTGTTTGTCAGCAGTGTGTGTTACAGAGCAGTGTGTGTTTGTCAGCAGTGTGTGTTTGTCAGCAGTGTGTGTTTGTCAGCAGTGTGTGTTTGTCAGCAGTGTGTGTTACAGAGCAGTGTGTGTTTGTCAGCAGTGTGTGTTTGTCAGCAGTGTGTGTTTGTCAGCAGTGTGTGTTTGTCAGCAGTGTGTGTTTGTCAGCAGTGTGTGTTACAGAGTAGTTGGACAGGTGTGCAGGCAGGCAGGTATTTAATGTGACAGCGTCCTGACGGGAGCTGTCAATCATCCTCCGTTCACACAGTCCCAGGTGTGTTTCTGATGAGATTAGCCCGCGGCTAAAGACAGCTGTTAGCGAATCAAAGTAACTGCTAATGTCACGCACGTGCACACACGTGCACACACGTGCACACACGTGC
The DNA here is from genome assembly GCF_036924035.1 of Leuresthes tenuis. Taxonomy (NCBI): domain Eukaryota; kingdom Metazoa; phylum Chordata; class Actinopteri; order Atheriniformes; family Atherinopsidae; genus Leuresthes; species Leuresthes tenuis. Next base: position 701,728 of record NW_027325360.1, on the reverse strand, counting down.
ACGCACACTGAGGCTTGATGCTAAACACTGATGCTAATAAAAGAAGCTGAGTGAAGATTTACTGCAGATCAGAGGCTGAAACACACTGATAGAAGACGACACACGTGCACGCACACATGCACACTTTCTCCTCAGAGGTGAAGCCCCGCCCCCTCTGCGTCTGATTGGCTCTGAGCTGCAGATACACGCCAACGCCTGGTCAAACAGAACCAAACTCTAGATTCTGTTAATTCCAGAAGAAGAGAGGCACTGATGGATCCAGGATCAGAACCAAGATCAGAACCAAGATCAGATCCAGGATTAGAACAAAGATCAGAACCAAGATCAGATCCAGGATTAGAACAAAGATCAGAACCAAGATCAGATCCAGGATTAGAACAAAGATCAGGATCAGAACCAGGATCAGAACCAGGGTCAGAACCAGGGTCAGCCTGCATGTGGACGGACTCACCCTGTTGAAGCAGTCGACCTCTTTCAGCCTCTGTGGAACCAGTCGGACCAGCAGCTCGTCTGGAGGGTCCTGAACACACAACAACCCGTTTAAGCATATTTTCACATTTTATTCTTTTGGCTCTTTAGTAACAGCTGCTGTGGTTACAGTGTAACCGATCCGGTTCTGATCAGTGTTACAGTGTAACCGATCCGGTTCAGTGTTACAGTGTAACCGATCCGGTTCTGATCAGTGTTACAGTGTAACCGATCCGGTTCAGTGTTACAGTGTAACCGATCCGGTTCTGATCAGTGTTACAGTTTAACCGATCCTGGTTCAGTGTTACAGTGTAACCGATCCGGTTCAGTGTTACAGTGTAACCGATCCGGTTCTGATCAGTGTTACAGTTTAACCGATCCTGGTTCAGTGTTACAGTGTAACCGATCCGGTTCAGTGTTGCAGTGTAACCGATCCGGTTCAGTGTTGCAGTGTAACCGATCCGGTTCTGATCCGTGTTACAGTGTAACCGATCCGGTTCAGCGTTACAGTGTAACCGATCCGGTTCTGATCCGTGTTACAGTGTAACCGATCCGGTTCAGCGTTACAGTGTAACCGATCCGGTTCTGATCCGTGTTACAGTGTAACCGATCCGGTTCAGCGTTACAGTGTAACCGATCCGGTTCTGATCCGTGTTACAGTGGGTTCTGATCCGTGTTACAGTGTAACCGATCCGGTTCAGCGTTGCAGTGTAACCGATCCGGTTCAGCGTTGCAGTGTAACCGATCCTGGTTCTGATCAGTGTTACAGTGTAACCGATCCGGTTCAGTGTAACCGATCCGGTTCAGTGTAACCGATCCGGTTCAGTGTTGCAGTGTAACCGATCCGGTTCAGTGTTGCAGTGTAACCTGCTGGACCGTTTAATTACCTTCTGTTCGATTCTTTAACAATGAAAGCAGGAAGCCATTTAAACCGCCTTGCTTTGAAATGTGTAATAAAATATAAATGGAATAAACTGGCTTCCTGACGGTTGAGCTGCTCCACAACTGAACAACGCAGCCCGACCGGCAGCGGAGGCAAACGTTGCATGATGGGATATGATTGGATGCTCACTGCATTTCGCAGTGAATTGTGGGATACATTCCGTGCTCTATAACGTGACACGAAACATTCGGACACCGCTGCAAAACGGCGTGGTCACTATACTGTGGTCAGGGAGAGATTTCAGACACGTGTTGGAGCGCAGCGAGCTGCGAGGGTCTGTTCCTCTCTCTGAGCCCAGATCAAACTGTCACCTGCTCGGTGAGCACGCTCAGCTCTGATTGGTCCTGCAGTAAACTCTTCGTGGTCACGTGGACGGCTCTTAGCTCAGCGCTCAGCTTCGTAGCCTGAAAAACAAACAGCAGAAGAAGAAGCAGGGCGATGGCAGCCAGTGTGTGTCCAGGTGTGTGTCCAGGTGTGTGTGCAGGTGTGTGTCCAGGTGTGTGTGTCCAGGTGTGTGTGCAGGTGTGTGTCCAGGTGTGTGTGCAGGTGTGTGTCCAGGTGTGTGTCCAGGTGTGTGTGCAGGTGTGTGTCCAGGTGTGTGTGCAGGTCTGTATCCAGGTGTGTGTCCAGGTGTGTGTCCAGGTGTGTGTGCAGGTGTGTGTCCAGGTGTGTGTGTCCAGGTGTGTGTGTCCAGGTGTGTGTCCAGGTGTGTGTCCAGGTGTGTGTGTCCAGGTGTGTGTGTCCAGGTGTGTGTGTCCAGGTGTGTGTGTCCAGGTGTGTGTCCAGGTCTGTATCCAGGTGTGTGTCCAGGTGTGTGTCCAGGTGTGTGTCCAGGTGTGTGTGCAGGTGTGTGTCCAGGTGTGTGTGTCCAGGTGTGTGTGCAGGTGTGTGTCCAGGTGTGTGTGCAGGTGTGTGTCCAGGTGTGTGTCCAGGTGTGTGTGCAGGTGTGTGTCCAGGTGTGTGTGCAGGTCTGTATCCAGGTGTGTGTCCAGGTGTGTGTCCAGGTGTGTGTGCAGGTGTGTGTCCAGGTGTGTGTGTCCAGGTGTGTGTGTCCAGGTGTGTGTCCAGGTGTGTGTCCAGGTGTGTGTGTCCAGGTGTGTGTGTCCAGGTGTGTGTGTCCAGGTGTGTGTGTCCAGGTGTGTGTCCAGGTCTGTATCCAGGTGTGTGTCCAGGTGTGTGTCCAGGTGTGTGTGCAGGTGTGTGTCCAGGTGTGTGTGTCCAGGTGTGTGTGTCCAGGTGTGTGTCCAGGTGTGTGTCCAGGTGTGTGTGTCCAGGTGTGTGTGTCCAGGTGTGTGTGTCCAGGTGTGTGTGTCCAGGTGTGTGTGCAGGTGTGTGTCCAGGTGTGTGTCCAGGTGTGTGTCCAGGTGTGTGTCCAGGTGTGTGTGTCCAGGTGTGTGTCCAGGTGTGTGTCCAGGTGTGTGTGTCCAGGTGTGTGTGCAGGTGTGTGTGCAGGTGTGTGTCCAGGTGTGTGTGTCCAGGTGTGTGTCCAGGTGTGTGTCCAGGTGTGTGTCCAGGTGTGTGTGCAGGTGTGTGTGCAGGTGTGTGTGCAGGTGTGTGTGCAGGTGTGTGTCCAGGTGTGTGTGTCCAGGTGTGTGTGTCCAGGTGTGTGTGTCCAGGTGTGTGTGTCCAGGTGTGTGTGCAGGTGTGTGTCCAGGTGTGTGTCCAGGTGTGTGTCCAGGTGTGTGTCCAGGTGTGTGTGTCCAGGTGTGTGTCCAGGTGTGTGTCCAGGTGTGTGTGTCCAGGTGTGTGTGCAGGTGTGTGTCCAGGTGTGTGTCCAGGTGTGTGTCCAGGTGTGTGTCCAGGTGTGTGTGCAGGTGTGTGTGCAGGTGTGTGTCCAGGTGTGTGTGCTCGCTTTGACTCACCACAGTGTGTTTACCCACAGCAGGAGGACCGAGCAGCATCACCCTGGGAACTGATCAGAGGTCACGGGGTCAGAACACAGCAGGAAGCGCTGACGCCGCTGCTCATCACAGGAAGCTGCAGGTGGCGGCGGACTGAATCCTCCCTGCTCACTTCCTGTGATGGAACAGCTGAGATCGTAATTGGCTTGAACTGGATTTGAACGCATTCGATTGAACTGGATTGAACGGATTCGATCGTAATGGGTTTGAACTGGATTTGAACGCATTCGATCGTAATGGGTTTGAACTGGATTTGAACGCATTCGATTGAACTGGATTGAACGGATTAGTTTGAACTGGATTTGAACGCATTCCATTGTAATGGGCTTGAACTGGATTTGAACGCATTCGATCGTAATGGGTTTGAACTGGATTTGAACGCATTCGATCGTAATGGGTTTGAACTGGATTTGAACGCATTCGATTGAACTGGATTGAACGGATTAGTTTGAACTGGATTTGAACGCATTCCATTGTAATGGGCTTGAACTGGATTTGAACGCATTCGATCGTAATGGGTTTGAACTGGATTTGAACGCATTCCATTGTAATGGGCTTGAACTGGATTTGAACGCATTCGATCGTAATGGGTTTGAACTGGATTTGAACGCATTCGATCGTAATGGGTTTGAACTGGATTTGAACGCATTCGATTGAACTGGATTGAACGGATTAGTTTGAACTGGATTTGAACGCATTCCATTGTAATGGGCTTGAACTGGATTTGAACGCATTCGATCGTAATGGGTTTGAACTGGATTTGAACGCATTCGATCGTAATGGGCTTGAACTGGATTTGAACACATTCGATTGAACTGGATTTGAACGCATTCGATTGAACTGGATTTGAACGCATTCGATTGAACTGGATTTGAACGCATTCGATTGAACTGGATTTGAACGCATTCGATTGAACTGGATTTGAACGCATTTGATTGAACTGGATTTGAACGCATTCGATTGAACTGGATTTGAACGCATTCGATTGAACTGGATTTGAACGCATTCGATTGAACTGGATTTGAACACATTCAATCCTAATTGACTTTAACTGGATTTGAACGCATTCGATTGTAATGGGCTTGAACTGGATTTGAACGCATTCGATCGTAATGGGTTTGAACTAGATTTGAACGCATTCAATTGTAATGGGTTTGAACTGGATTTGAACGCATTCGATTGAACTGGATTTGAACGCATTCGATTGAACTGGATTTGAACGCATTCGATCGTAATGGGTTTGAACTGGATTTGAACACATTCAATCCTAATTGGCTTGAACTGGATTTGAACGCATTCGATCGTAATGGGTTTGAACTGGATTTGAACGCATTCAATCGTAATGGGTTTGAACTGGATTTGAACGCATTCGATCGTAATGGGTTTGAACTAGATTTGAACGCATTCGATCGTAATGGGCTTTAACTGGATTTGAACGGATTCGATCGTAATGGGCTTGAACTGGATTTGAACACATTCGATTGAACTGGATTTGAACGTTTTCGATCGTAATGGGCTTGAACTGGATTTCAACACATTCGATTGAACTGGATTTGAACGTTTTCGATCGTAATGGGCTTGAACTGGATTTGAACGCATTCGATTGAACTGGATTTGAACGCATTCAATTGAACTGGATTTGAACGCATTCGATTGAACTGGATTTGAACGCATTCGATTGAACTGGATTTGAACGCATTCGATTGAACTGGATTTGAACGCATTCGATTGAACTGGATTTGAACGCATTCGATTGAACTGGATTTGAACGCATTCGATTGAACTGGATTTGAACGCATTCGATTGAACTGGATTTGAACGCATTCGATTGAACTGGATTTGAACGCATTCGATTGAACTGGATTTGAACGCATTCGATTGAACTGGATTTGAACGCATTCGATTGAACTGGATTTGAACGCATTCGATTGAACTGGATTTGAACGCATTCGATTGAACTGGATTTGAACGCATTCGATTGAACTGGATTTGAACGCATTCGATTGAACTGGATTTGAACGCATTCGATTGAACTGGATTTGAACGCATTCGATTGAACTGGATTTGAACGCATTCGATTGAACTGGATTTGAACGCATTCGATCGTAATGGGTTGCAACTGGATTTGAACACATTCAATCCTAATTGGCTTGAACTGGATTTGAACGCATTCGATCGTAATGGGTTTGAACTGGATTTGAACGCATTCGATCGTAATGGGTTTGAACTGGATTTGAACGCATTCGATCGTAATGGGCTTTAACTGGATTTGAACGGATTCGATCGTAATGGGCTTGAACTGGATTTGAACACATTCGATTGAACTGGATTTGAACGTTTTCGATCGTAATGGGCTTGAACTGGATTTGAACGCATTCGCTTGAACTGGATTTGAACGCATTCGATTGAACTGGATTTGAACGCATTCGATTGAACTGGATTTGAACGCATTCGATTGAACTGGATTTGAACGCATTCGATTGAACTGGATTTGAACGCATTCGATTGAACTGGATTTGAACGCATTCGATTGAACTGGATTTGAACGCATTCGATTGAACGTGATTTGAAAGCATTCGATTGAACTGGATTTGAACGCATTCGATTGAACTGGATTTGAACGCATTCGATTGAACTGGATTTGAACGCATTCGATTGAACTGGATTTGAAAGCATTCGATTGAACTGGATTTGAACGCATTCGATTGAACTGGATTTGAACGCATTCGATTGAACTGGATTTGAACGCATTCGATTGAACTGGATTTGAACGCATTCGATTGAACTGGATTTGAACGCATTCGATTGAACTGGATTTGAACGCATTCGATTGAACTGGATTTGAACGCATTCGATTGAACTGGATTTGAACGCATTCGATTGAACTGGATTTGAACGCATTGATTGAACTGGGCTGAATCGCCACAGACCAACTTACCATCCACGCAGCTCCTCTGCAGCAGATTGATCAGGTAGAATATCGGATCATCGGGCAGGTCAATCACCAGGCTGGACACGAGGTTCTGGAACACAAGCACACAGTGAGAGTTCTGCTGGTTCTGAAGGAAAGCCCACGGGTCGCTCCGTTACCTGCACCAGGTGGGAGATGTTGTGTTTGTCGGCGTAGACGCTCATCTGAGCAGGAATCCTCAGAGGCTTCACCGTCTCATCCATCAGCTTCTCTCCTGAGGAACGGAACGCAGCACACTCAGAACCTGAAGACTGAAGCCGGAACCAGAGTCCGAAACTGGTGTGAGCCCAGAACCCCAGGCCCGTCTGAGGGGAAGTCTGTGGAGGACCTGGGGGGGCTGTGGCCGATGTTTCACTTTAGTGTTTTTAACTCTGGTCCTCGGGACCCACGGGCCCGCATGTTTCCCTCCTCCACCCGATGTTTCACCCAGGGAAACATCGGGGGTGGAGGAGGGAAACATCGGGGGTGGAGGAGGGAAACATCGGGGGTGGAGGAGGGAAACATCGGGGGTGGAGGAGGGAAACATCGGGGGTGGAGGAGGGAAACATCGGGGGTGGAGGAGGGAAACATCGGGTGGAGGAGGGAAACATCGGGGGTGGAGGAGGGAAACATCGGGGGTGGAGGAGGGAAACATCGGGGGTGGAGGAGGGAAACATCGGGGGTGGAGGAGGGAAACATCGGGGGTGGAGGAGGGAAACATCAGGTGGAGGAGGGAAACATCGGGTGGAGGAGGGAAACATCGGGGGTGGAGGAGGGAAACATCGGGGGTGGAGGAGGGAAACATCGGGGGTGGAGGAGGGAAACATCAGGGGTGGAGGAGGGAAACATCGGGGGTGGAGGAGGGAAACATCGGGGGTGGAGGAGGGAAACATCAGAAACATCGGGGGTGGAGGAGGGAAACATCGGGGGTGGAGGAGGGAAACATCGGGTGGAGGAGGGAAACATCGGGGGTGGAGGAGGGAAACATCGGGGGTGGAGGAGGGAAACATCGGGGGTGGAGGAGGGAAACATCGGGGGTGGAGGAGGGAAACATCGGGGGTGGAGGAGGGAAACATCAGGGTGGAGGAGGGAAACATCAGAAACATCGGGGGTGGAGGAGGGAAACATCGGGGGTGGAGGAGGGAAACATCGGGTGGAGGAGGGAAACATCGGGGGTGGAGGAGGGAAACATCGGGGGTGGAGGAGGGAAACATCGGGGGTGGAGGAGGGAAACATCGGGGGTGGAGGAGGGAAACATCGGGGGTGGAGGAGGGAAACATCAGGTGGAGGAGGGAAACATCGGGTGGAGGAGGGAAACATCAGAAACATCGGGGGTGGAGGAGGGAAACATCGGGGGTGGAGGAGGGAAACATCGGGGGTGGAGGAGGGAAACATCGGGGGTGGAGGAGGGAAACATCAGGGGTGGAGGAGGGAAACATCGGGGGTGGAGGAGGGAAACATCAGAAACATCGGGGGTGGAGGAGGGAAACATCGGGGGTGGAGGAGGGAAACATCAGAAACATCGGGGGTGGAGGAGGGAAACATCGGGGGTGGAGGAGGGAAACATCGGGGGTGGAGGAGGGAAACATCGGGTGGAGGAGGGAAACATCAGGGTGGTGGGTAAATAAATACTGTTTTACTCTGATCCAATTTTTCTGATTTTCAGATGATGAAACTGGTTTGTAGCTGCGGTTCTGGTTCTGAGCTCAGCAGGTTCTGGTCTGAGCTCAGCAGGTTCTGGTCTGAGCTCAGCAGGTTCTGAGCCCCTTAAAGAGGAAGAGTTCACCTGAACCGCGAAACGGGGGACGGGTCGTTTCCCTGCCGAACCGAACCGAACCGACTGGAGTAGAAAACATCATAACTCACCTTTCAGTTGTTTTGTTGATTCTTCAGACGCGGGAAGCACGAGCAAACGTCACGTGTTTCAGGAATTAAAGGTTAAAATAAAACCAGCTGGAATCTGTCCGAACGGCCGGTTTCTAGGACGCGTTGCTAAGGAACACGTCACCAGCGGGCGGGAATCTGCACTGTTACCTAGCAACGGCTGGCAAACGTAACAGTTTGTTTTTTTATAAATCTTTATTAAAGAATTCAGTGCAGGACAGTGCAGGGAAAACTGATGATAACCGCCAGGGGGCAGTATTCACACAAATACATTAAAGAGTCTTCCTGGCCTTCAGGAAGTGTCTGATACTTTTAATGTTGTTTGACCTCATCACCAAAGGCAGAAAGAACAGTTTTTTATCTCTGTATCAACATTTGTGGATATGCCATTTGGCTAAATCTATAATAAGTTTAATGATATATAAAATAAAATGGACAGTAAGGCTCAGACAGACAGACAGCTGCTGCTGCAGACAGACAGCTGGTGCAGACAGACAGACAGCTGCTGCTGCAGACAGACAGACAGCTGCAGACAGACAGACAGACAGCTGCTGCTGCAGACAGACAGACAGCTGCAGACAGACAGACAGACAGCTGGTGCAGACAGACAGACAGCTGCTGCTGCAGACAGACAGACAGCTGCAGACAGACAGACAGCTGCTGCTGCAGACAGACAGACAGCCGCAGACAGACAGCTGCTGCAGACAGACAGACAGACAGACAGCTGCAGACAGACAGCTGGTGCAGACAGACAGCTGCAGACAGACAGACAGCTGCTGGTGCAGACAGACAGACAGCTGCAGACAGACAGACAGCTGCTGGTGCAGACAGACAGACAGCTGCTGCAGACAGACAGCTGCAGACAGACAGACAGCTGCTGCTGCAGACAGACAGCTGCAGACAGACAGACAGCTGCTGCTGCAGACAGACAGCTGCAGACAGACAGACAGAACTCTTTGGTTTAATCAGCTCAATGTTCAGTTTATTTAAGTTTTGGACATTTTTCAGAAATAAAACTTCACATTGAAGAATTCCATCAAACTGTCTGAAATAAAAAGTTTAAATTCATGTGATGACGGTGCCCCCCCACACATTCAGCTTCAGAACCGGTGGACTTTACATGACCAGCAGAACCTGGCAACCCGTTAGTGTTTACATTCAGAACTCATCTGATTGGTCAAATGTAACTTAAAACATAAAACTCAGCATCTTCCCTCCACCCGCCTCCACCTCTGCGCCGTCAGAACTCGGGCAGCGACTCGTCGTAGTCCATGATGCTGAGCTCGTGCCTCCGCTGCCGGACAGCGAGCGTCAGGTCTGCGGTGGCGCCGGGAGCGGCGTCCCCGGGAGCGGCGTCCCGGCCCACAGGCTCCACCTGTGGACTCCCAGCGAGGAGGGAGGCCTCCTCCGCCTCCTGACCCAGAGGAGGGCTCTCCAGCTGGGCCTCCTCCTCCTCCTTATCCTCCTCCTCCTCCTCCTGGCTCTGATTGGCCGGCCCAAACAGCTCCCGTGCCCGCTGCTCCAGGAAGGACCCGGTCGCCAGGGGCGACTCGATGGGGGAGGAGGAGCAGGCGGGGAGGTGCAGGGGGGAGGAGGAGAGGGTCTCCACGGCGCCGTTTATGATGCCGACAGCAGAAGAAGAGGCGGGGCGGAGGCTGTCGCTGCAGGACCTGAGGAGGAGCGATGACATCACAGCCCTCAGTAAATAACGCGGTTTTGTTCACAGAAAACGGGTCGGAACCGGCGGCTTTACCTGCTGACGTCCTGAGGCGGGCTGCGTGTGTGCGTGTCTCCGGCTGCGTGCGCGTCCAGCTGCACCTGGCTGTACAGGTGGAGCATCTCCGTCTGCAGCGTCTGGGTCACGGCCCTCAGGGCGCCGCAGCGCCCGTCCGAGGCCGACAGCTCCGCCCTGAAACGCACAGAGAGGAGAAACGCTGAGGTGTACGCCGCCGCTGCGGGAGCCTGAACACACCGCGGCGTCCTGCAGGGTTCTGTTCACACCTGGACTCACATCCAGGATCACTTACAGCTCGAGGTCCAACAAACTGAGAGTGAAAGCTCCAGATGTTAACCTTAGAAACTCTGGCAGCTCCAGATGTTAACCTTAGAAACTCTGACAGCTCCAGATGTTAACCTTAGAAACTCTGACAGCTCCAGATGTTAACCTTGGAACTCTGGCAGCTCCAGATGTTAACCTTGGAACTCTGACAGCTCCAGATGTTAACCTTGGAACTCTGACAGCTCCAGATGTTAACCTTGGAACTCTGGCAGCTCCAGATGTTAACCTTGGAACTCTGACAGCTCCAGATGTTAACCTTGGAAACTCTGACAGCTCCAGATGTTAACCTTGGAAACTCTGACAGCTCCAGATGTTAACCTTGGAAACTCTGACCTGCTCTGACAGCTCCAGATGTTAACCTTAGAAACTCTGGCAGCTCCAGATGTTAACCTTGGAAACTCTGGCAGCTCCAGATGTTAACCTTAGAAACTCTGACAGCTCCAGATGTTAACCTTGGAAACTCTGACCTGCTCTGACAGCTCCAGATGTTAACCTTGGAACTCTGGCAGCTCCAGATGTTAACCTTAGAAACTCTGACAGCTCCAGATGTTAACCTTAGAAACTCTGACCTGCTCTGACAGCTCCAGATGTTAACCTTGGAAACTCTGACCTGCTCTGACAGCTCCAGATGTTAACCTTAGAAACTCTGGCAGCTCCAGATGTTAACCTTAGAAACTCTGACAGCTCCAGATGTTAACCTTAGAAACTCTGACCTGCTCTGACAGCTCCAGATGTTAACCTTAGAAACTCTGGCAGCTCCAGATGTTAACCTTAGAAACTCTGACAGCTCCAGATGTTAACCTTAGAAACTCTGACCTGCTCTGACAGCTCCAGATGTTAACCTTGGAAACTCTGACAGCTCCAGATGTTAACCTTGGAAACTCTGACAGCTCCAGATGTTAACCTTGGAAACTCTGGCAGCTCCAGATGTTAACCTTGGAAACTCTGACAGCTCCAGATGTTAACCTTAGAAACTCTGGCAGCTCCAGATGTTAACCTTGGAAACTCTGGCAGCTCCAGATGTTAACCTTGGAAACTCTGGCAGCTCCAGATGTTAACCTTGGAAACTCTGGCAGCTCCAGATGTTAACCTTGGAAACTCTGGCAGCTCCAGATGTTAACCTTGGAAACTCTGGCAGCTCCAGATGTTAACCTTGGAAACTCTGGCAGCTCCAGATGTTAACCTTGGAAACTCTGGCAGCTCCAGATGTTAACCTTGGAAACTCTGACAGCTCCAGATGTTAACCTTGGAAACTCTGACAGCTCCAGATGTTAACCTTGGAAACTCTGACAGCTCCAGATGTTAACCTTGGAAACTCTGGCAGCTCCAGATGTTAACCTTGGAAACTCTGGCAGCTCCAGATGTTAACCTTGGAAACTCTGACAGCTCCAGATGTTAACCTTGGAAACTCTGGCAGCTCCAGATGTTAACCTTGGAAACTCTGACAGCTCCAGATGTTAACCTTGGAAACTCTGGCAGCTCCAGATGTTAACCTTGGAAACTCTGGCAGCTCCAGATGTTAACCTTGGAAACTCTGACAGCTCCAGATGTTAACCTTGGAAACTCTGGCAGCTCCAGATGTTAACCTTGGAAACTCTGACCTGCTCTGACAGCTCCAGATGTTAACCTTGGAAACTCTGGCAGCTCCAGATGTTAACCTTGGAAACTCTGACAGCTCCAGATGTTAACCTTGGAAACTCTGACAGCTCCAGATGTTAACCTTGGAAACTCTGGCAGCTCCAGATGTTAACCTTGGAAACTCTGACAGCTCCAGATGTTAACCTTGGAAACTCTGACAGCTCCAGATGTTAACCTTGGAAACTCTGACAGCTCCAGATGTTAACCATAGAAACTCTGACAGCTCCAGATGTTAACCTTGGAAACTTTGACAGCTCCAGATGTTAACCTTAGAAACTCTGACAGCTCCAGATGTTAACCTTGGAACTCTGACAGCTCCAGATGTTAACCTTGGAAACTCTGACCTGCTCTGGCAGCTCCAGATGTTAACCTTAGAAACTCTGACCTGCTCTGACAGCTCCAGATGTTAACCTTGGAACTCTGGCAGCTCCAGATGTTAACCTTGGAACTCTGGCAGCTCCAGATGTTAACCTTGGAAACTCTGACCTGCTCTGACAGCTCCAGATGTTAACCTTAGAAACTCTGACAGCTCCAGATGTTAACCTTGGAAACTCTGACCTGCTCTGGTTCTTGGTGTCCTCCAGAAGCTTCTTCTGGTCCAGAACCAGCTGCTCCTTCTTGGCCAGCTGGTTCTCCAGCTCTGCTATCCTGTGATTGGCCGCCTCCAGCCTCTGCCTCTGCTGGACGTCGCTGTCCTTCAGCCTCTGGAACTCCTTACCCACAGTGCACTGCAGCATGGACTCCTCCTGAGCAGCACAGGGTTCAGTCTGTAAAGCAGCGTCTGCATGGACCCAGAGGCCCGGTTCTGGTGTGTTTGTGCTCTTACGGTCCAGCTGTGCTGGCCTCCCGCCTCCAGCCGCTCGCTCAGAGCTCTGTTGGCTTCTCTCAGCAGGACGAGCCGCTGGTTCAGGAGGAAGATCTGCTGCTGCAGCTGCTCGCTGCTGCACAGCTGCAAACAGAACCGGACCAGAACCGGCGTCATCTCAGAGTGAAAACCTCATCAACATCTCTACTGTGTACAGTTTCCAAAAAGTTTCATCAGGACAAACCAGAACAATCTGAGACACAACAACTGAACTCATAGTAATCAGATTACTTTCATGGAAACATTCAGGAGTTTCAGACCAGGAGCCGATCACAGCGTCAGATTAACACAAATTTAATGAAAGTCACCACTAAATCAGCCAAACTGCTCTTACCTTGAGTGACAGCTGCGTCAGCTGGTGTTCAGCATTGTAAGCTTTGTTATTGGCTTTCTGAAGCTCCGCCTCCAGATGCCTCAGCCTGCTCTGACCCTCCTGAAGCTCACTCTGAGACAACCAATCACAGCACAGCACCGAGTCAAAGGTCAAAGTTCAACATTACGTGTGTGTGTGTGCATGTGAGCGTGCACGTGCTGCACCTGCAGCCTCTGGCTGACCCTCTGCTCCTCCTCCTGCTGCAGCAGCAGCTGTCGGACGTGTGTGTGTGTGTGTGCATGTGAGCGTGCACGTGCTGCACCTGCAGCCTCTGGCTGACCCTCTGCTCCTCCTCCTGCTGCAGCAGCAGCTGTCGGACGTGTGTGTGTGTGTGTGCGTGTGAGCGTGCACGTGCTGCACCTGCAGCCTCTGGCTGACCCTCTGCTCCTCCTCCTGCTGCAGCAGCAGCTGTCGGACGTGTGTGTGTGCGTGTGTGTGCGTGTGAGCGTGCACGTGCTGCACCTGCAGCCTCTGGCTGACCCTCTGCTCCTCCTCCTGCTGCAGCAGCAGCTGTCGGACGTGTGTGTGTGTGTGTGCGTGTGAGCGTGCACGTGCTGCACCTGCAGCCTCTGGCTGACCCTCTGCTCCTCCTCCTGCTGCAGCAGCAGCTGTCGGACGTGTGTGTGTGTGTGCATGTGAGCGTGCACGTGCTGCACCTGCAGCCTCTGGCTGACCCTCTGCTCCTCCTCCTGCTGCAGCAGCAGCTGTCGGACGTGTGTGTGTGTGTGTGTGTGTGTGCGTGTGAGCGTGCACGTGCTGCACCTGCAGCCTCTGGCTGACCCTCTGCTCCTCCTCCTGCTGCAGCAGCAGCTGTCGGACGTGTGTGTGTGCGTGTGTGTGCATGTGAGCGTGCACGTGCTGCACCTGCAGCCTCTGGCTGACCCTCTGCTCCTCCTCCTGCTGCAGCAGCAGCTGTCGGACGTGTGTGTGTGTGTGTGTGTGTGTGCGTGTGAGCGTGCACGTGCTGCACCTGCAGCCTCTGGCTGACCCTCTGCTCCTCCTCCTGCTGCAGCAGCAGCTGTCGGACGTGTGTGTGTGTGTGTGTGTGCGTGTGAGCGTGCACGTGCTGCACCTGCAGCCTCTGGCTGACCCTCTGCTCCTCCTCCTGCTGCAGCAGCAGCTGTCGGACGTGTGTGTGTGTGTGTGTGTGCGTGTGAGCGTGCACGTGCTGCACCTGCAGCCTCTGGCTGACCCTCTGCTCCTCCTCCTGCTGCAGCAGCAGCTGTCGGACGTGTGTGTGTGTGCATGTGAGCGTGCACGTGCTGCACCTGCAGCCTCTGGCTGACCCTCTGCTCCTCCTCCTGCTGCAGCAGCAGCTGTCGGACGTGTGTGTGTGTGTGTGTGTGTGCGTGTGAGCGTGCACGTGCTGCACCTGCAGCCTCTGGCTGACCCTCTGCTCCTCCTCCTGCTGCAGCAGCAGCTGTCGGACGTGTGTGTGTGTGTGTGCGTGTGAGCGTGCACGTGCTGCACCTGCAGCCTCTGGCTGACCCTCTGCTCCTCCTCCTGCTGCAGCAGCAGCTGTCGGACGTGTGTGTGTGTGTGTGCGTGTGAGCGTGCACGTGCTGCACCTGCAGCCTCTGGCTGACCCTCTGCTCCTCCTCCTGCTGCAGCAGCAGCTGTCGGACGTGTGTGTGTGTGTGTGCATGTGAGCGTGCACGTGCTGCACCTGCAGCCTCTGGCTGACCCTCTGCTCCTCCTCCTGCTGCAGCAGCAGCTGTCGGACGTGTGTGTGTGTGTGTGTGTGTGTGCGTGTGAGCGTGCACGTGCTGCACCTGCAGCCTCTGGCTGACCCTCTGCTCCTCCTCCTGCTGCAGCAGCAGCTGTCAGACGTGTGTGTGTGTGTGTGCATGTGAGCGTGCACGTGCTGCACCTGCAGCCTCTGGCTGACCCTCTGCTCCTCCTCCTGCTGCAGCAGCAGCTGTCGGACGTGTGCGTGCAGCCGGTCGGTCTGAGTCCGGGTGTCCAGCTGCAGTTCAGCGAATCGTCTTTGTTCTTCTTTCAGACTCGCCCTCAGACAGCGAATCTCCTCGTCCTGAACGCCCAGCTGCGCCTTCTGCCACGGCGGGGGGGAAGCAGCCGACACAACATTAACAAAGCAAAGAAAAGTAACCGTGGAAAAGAAAAGAAAAGTGGGCGGAGCCATCATTTCTAGGACATAGATCTGAATGTTACCATGGCAACATTGTGCTCCTCCAGCACAGTGGTGTTGATGACTCGGCGCAGCAGGCGGCGGTTTCTGATGGCGTGCTGCTGCCGCTTAAAGCGCTCGTACTCAAGCTGACTGTGAACCAGCAGCAGCTGACTCCTCAGAGACTGAAGCTCCTCCCCCTGGGCGGAGCCTGACGCACACACAAAGATACAACTGAAAGACGTGCACTGATCCGTCCTGCAGCTCCATCTATATCTGATCAATTTCCTTCATTAAATGTCTTTCAGCTTTAAAACAGCCACATCTAACTGCATTCATGACCTGTTAATGCAGGACAAAGAGTTAGTTACACTGGTTAGTTTAACCAATTAGGAAAACTCCATCCGTGACCCAGAGTCCTGATCAGCCTCATTCCTTTAAAGTGTCCTGATCAACAGTTCTGCAGCTTTCTGAAACCTTTAAAGTGTCCTGATCAATAGTTCTGCAGCTTTCTGAAACCTTTAAAGTGTCCTGATCAACAGTTCTGCAGCTTTCTGTAACCTTTAAAGTGTCCTGATCAATAGTTCTACAGCTTTCTGAAACCTTTAAAGTGTCCTGATCAACAGTTCTGCAGCTTTCTGTAACCTTTAAAGTGTCCTGATCAATAGTTCTACAGCTTTCTGTAACCTTTAAAGTGTCCTGATCAATAGTTCTGCAGCTTTCTGTAACCTTTAAAGTGTCCTGATCAACAGTTCTGCAGCTTTCTGTAACCTTTAAAGTGTCCTGATCAATAGTTCTGCAGCTTTCTGTAACCTTTAAAGTGTCCTGATCAATAGTTCTGCAGCTTTCTGTAACCTTTAAAGTGTCCTGATCAACAGTTCTGCAGCTTTCTGTAACCTTTAAAGTGTCCTGATCAACAGTTCTGCAGCTTTCTGTAACCTTTAAAGTGTCCTGATCAACAGTTCTGCAGCTTTCTGAAACCTTTAAAGTGTCCTGATCAATAGTTCTGCAGCTTTCTGAAACCTTTAAAGTGTCCTGATCAATAGTTCTGCAGCTTTCTGAAACCTTTAAAGTGTCCTGATCAATAGTTCTGCAGCTTTCTGAAACCTTTAAAGTGTCCTGATCAATAGTTCTGCAGCTTTCTGAAACCTTTAAAGTGTCCTGATCAATAGTTCTGCAGCTTTCTGAAACCTTTAAAGTGTCCTGATCAATAGTTCTGCAGCTTTCTGAAACCTTTAAAGTGTCCTGATCAACAGTTCTGCAGCTTTCTGTAACCTTTAAAGTGTCCTGATCAATAGTTCTGCAGCTTTCTGAAACCTTTAAAGTGTCCTGATCAACAGTTCTGCAGCTTTCTGAAACCTTTAAAGTGTCCTGATCAACAGTTCTGCAGCTTTCTGAAACCTTTAAAGTGTCCTGATCAACAGTTCTGCAGCTTTCTGTAACCTTTAAAGTGTCCTGATCAACAGTTCTGCAGCTTTCTGAAACCTTTAAAGTGTCCTGATCAACAGTTCTGCAGCTTTCTGTAACCTTTAAAGTGTCCTGATCAATAGTTCTGCAGCTTTCTGAAACCTTTAAAGTGTCCTGATCAACAGTTCTGCAGCTTTCTGAACCCTTTAAAGTGTCCTGATCAATAGTTCTGCAGCTTTCTGAAACCTTTAAAGTGTCCTGATCAACAGTTCTGCAGCTTTCTGAAACCTTTAAAGTGTCCTGATCAACAGTTCTGCAGCTTTCTGTAACCTTTAAAGTGTCCTGATCAATAGTTCTGCAGCTTTCTGTAACCTTTAAAGTGTCCTGATCAATAGTTCTGCAGCTTTCTGAAACCTTTAAAGTGTCCTGATCAACAGTTCTGCAGCTTTCTGTAACCTTTAAAGTGTCCTGATCAACAGTTCTGCAGCTTTCTGAAACCTTTAAAGTGTCCTGATCAATAGTTCTGCAGCTTTCTGAAACCTTTAAAGTGTCCTGATCAACAGTTCTGCAGCTTTCTGAACCCTTTAAAGTGTCCTGATCAATAGTTCTGCAGCTTTCTGAAACCTTTAAAGTGTCCTGATCAACAGTTCTGCAGCTTTCTGAAACCTTTAAAGTGTCCTGATCAACAGTTCTGCAGCTTTCTGAAACCTTTAAAGTGTCCTGATCAATAGTTCTGCAGCTTTCTGAACCCTTTAAAGTGTCCTGATCAACAGTTCTGCAGCTTTCTGTAACCTTTAAAGTGTCCTGATCAACAGTTCTGCAGCTTTCTGTAACCTTTAAAGTGTCCTGATCAATAGTTCTGCAGCTTTCTGTAACCTTTAAAGTGTCCTGATCAACAGTTCTGCAGCTTTCTGAAACCTTTAAAGTGTCCTGATCAATAGTTCTGCAGCTTTCTGTAACCTTTAAAGTGTCCTGATCAACAGTTCTGCAGCTTTCTGTAACCTTTAAAGTGTCCTGATCAACAGTTCTGCAGCTTTCTGAAACCTTTAAAGTGTCCTGATCAACAGTTCTGCAGCTTTCTGTAACCTTTAAAGTGTCCTGATCAATAGTTCTGCAGCTTTCTGAAACCTTTAAAGTGTCCTGATCAATAGTTCTGCAGCTTTCTGAAGCCTTTAAAGGTTTACAGCTCAGAGATTCACTTTAAAGCTGCTGAGAACTGAACAAACTCTGTTTCTGCCTCAGATTCTGGGTTTATGTTCATGTTTGAACGTGTTTTAGTGAATCTCTGCAGCTGCTTCCTGTTTTTATGGAAATGAGTAAAGAAATGAGGCTGATCAGGACCGTTGAACTGTTAAATGCAGCAGTTCAGTCAAACAGGCGTGTTAGGGTCCAAAGTCTTCTTAAGAACATATTAATCCATGAATTTATGTCATACTGCCATCTGGTGGCTTCACAGCGGGAGGAAAATGGTTCTGGAGCACATTCAGAACCAGGGAGCCAAACAGGGTTGGACCAAAGGACCTTTTACACACTCTAATCTACCAGAACTGGGCCAATCTGGACTAAAGTAGAGCTAAGGTTGGGTTTCATGTCAGGGTCATCAGTGCGTTAGTTTCAGGTACCTTTGCTTCTCATGCTCTGCTGTTTACCTCCAAAGTGACTCCGATCCACCAACTTATTTCCTGCAGAAAACCTGTGGAGCAGCACAGAGACGATGTTAGCCGACGTTCCTCCCGCCGCCGCTGACGGCGACCCGAGAGGCACATGGACAGGAACTCAGTGTCTGTGTTCCATAATGTTATAAAAACTCCGTTTGGGCTAAAAGTGCTGAGTCAGAGATACTCTGGACTGATGAAAGGTCGTTAAAATCCTGTCAAAAACCCAGAAGAAGTTCAGAAATGCTGTTTATACGTTGAGCTGAAGTGTGCTGCTCTGAGCTCATCCTCCACTTCACCTCCGAGTTCAAGTTCAGTCCTTATTTTAAATCTCTTGGATCAGACAGTCCCGCCGCTGCTCTGGTTCTGGATTCTAAACATGAAGGTCACAAAAGACTAGTTGGTCTGGCCCAGCAAGGAGTTGCTGCTACTGTAGCTGGTTCTACGTTAGGCTCTGGATCCGAACCAGGACTGGAAACACTTTGAAGGAAAGCCTGCCTAGAAGAAGCCTAGAAGAAGCCTAGATGAAGCCTAAAAGAAGCCTAAAAGAAGCCTAGAAGAAGCCTAAAAGAAGCCTAAAAGAAGCCTAAAAGAAGCCTAAAAGAAGCCTAGAAGAAGCCTAGAAGAAGCCTAGAAGAAGCCTAGAAGAAGCCTAGAAGAAGCCTAGAAGAAGCCTAGAAGAAGCCTAGAAGAAGCCTAGAAGAAGCCTAAAAGAAGCCTAGAAGAAGCCTAGAAGAAGCCTAGAAGAAGCCTAGAAGAAGCCTAAAAGAAGCCTAGAAGAAGCCTAGAAGAAGCCTAGAAGAAGCCTAGAAGAAGCCTAGAAGAAGCCTAGAAGAAGCCTAGAAGAAGCCTAGAAGAAGCCTAAAAGAAGCCTAGAAGAAGCCTAGAAGAAGCCTAAAAGAAGCTTAAAAGAAGCCTAGAAGAAGCCTAGAAGAAGCCTAGAAGAAGCCTAGAAGAAGCTTAAAAGAAGCCTAGAAGAAGCCTAGAAGAAGCCTAGAAGAAGCCTAGAAGAAGCCTAGAAGAAGCCTAGAAGAAGCCTAAAAGAAGCCTAAAAGAAGCCTAAAAGAAGCCTAGAAGAAGCCTAGAAGAAGCCTAGAAGAAGCCTAGAAGAAGCCTAAAAGAAGCTTAAAAGAAGCCTAGAAGAAGCCTAGAAGAAGCCTAGAAGAAGCCTAGAAGAAGCCTAGAAGAAGCCTAGAAGAAGCCTAGAAGAAGCCTAAAAGAAGCCTAAAAGAAGCCTAGAAGAAGCCTAGAAGAAGCCTAGAAGAAGCCTAGAAGAAGCCTAAAAGAAGCCTAGAAGAAGCCTAGAAGAAGCCTAGAAGAAGCCTAAAAGAAGCCTAAAAGAAGCCTAGAAGAAGCCTAAAAGAAGCCTAAAAGAAGCCTAAAAGAAGCCTAAAAGAAGCCTAAAAGAAGCCTAGAAGAAGCCTAGAAGAAGCCTAGAAGAAGCCTAGAAGAAGCCTAGAAGAAGCCTAGAAGAAGCCTAAAAGAAGCCTAAAAGAAGCTTAAAAGAAGCCTAAAAGAAGCCTAAAAGAAGCCTAAAAGAAGCCTAAAAGAAGCCTAGATGAAGCCTAGATGAAGCCTAAAAGAAGCCTAGAAGAAGCCTAAAAGAAGCCTAAAAGAAGCCTAAAAGAAGCCTAAAAGAAGCCTAAAAGAAGCCTAGATGAAGCCTAGATGAAGCCTAGATGAAGCCTAAAAGAAGCCTAGAAGAAGCCTAAAAGAAGCCTAAAAGAAGCCTAAAAGAAGCCTAAAAGAAGCCTAGAAGAAGCCTAGAAGAAGCCTAGAAGAAGCCTAGAAGAAGCCTAGAAGAAGCCTAGAAGAAGCCTAGAAGAAGCCCTGTTTGGTCTCCTTCTCTCTGGTAAATAGTTTTCATTGCAAACATTTCTTATCCGGTTGCTAATCGATGGAATCATAATAATTGAGGGACTCATCCTAAAAGCCGAGGGGTTTCCCTGCGTTCAGCCCCCCCGCAGGGCGGCGGTTCCTGCGGTCTCACCTCCCGCTGAGGCACTCGTGGGCGTCGTGTCCGTGGACGATCATCTGGTCCAAAGCCTTCAGAGGAGAGACGCAGGCCTGCTCGTCCTCCGCCTCCTCCTCTCCCGCCGCTCTCTGCAGCGCCTCCTGCAGGACAGAAGCAGCCGGTGACCCGTCTGACCTGCAGTTTAAGCCCCTCCCCCAGCTCAGCCCGCTTACCTGAGTCTTCTTCCCAATGAACAGGGTGGCGGCGCGGGGCAGAGCGAGTTCGAACAGGGGCTCGTACGGAGGGGCGGGGCCTCCATCAGGTCTGTGGGAGGGCGGGTGAGGGGGGGTGGAGCCTCCATCAGGTCTGTGGGAGGGCGGGTGAGGGGGGGTGGAGAAGGGAAACATGGAGCAGGTCGGAGAAGATGAATCATCACGACTGGGGGTGGAGGTGAGGAGGGGCGGCAGAGAAGAGGTGGGGGGCGGAGGCGGGGCCTCCTCCGGTTTAACATCTGCAGACAACAGAAAACAGTGACCAGCTGAACGCTGTGACATCACCGAGGTCAGTCAGCTGAACGCTGCGACGTCACCGAGGTCAGTCAGCTGAACGCTGTGACATCACCGAGGTCAGTCAGCTGAACGCGGTGACGTCACGAGGTCAGTCAGCTGAACGCTGTGACATCACGAGGTCAGTCAGCTGAACGCTGTGACGTCACCGAGGTCAGTCAGCTGAACGCTGTGACGTCACCGAGGTCAGTCAGCTGAACGCGGTGACATCACGAGGTCAGTCAGCTGAACGCTGTGACGTCACCGAGGTCAGTCAGCTGAACGCTGTGACATCACAGAGGTCAGTCAGCTGAACGCTGTGACATCACCGAGGTCAGTCAGCTGACCTGCTCACCTGCTCCACTGTTGATGACCCTCTCCTGAGCTGTGATTGGCTGCGTCACCTGTGAGGAGCGACAGGGAGACACCTCCAGGTGAAGAGGCGCGATGTGATCATTCACCTGTGGACCCGACCTCACCTGACTGTCCTCAGTGGGCGGAGCTACAGGGACGGAGGCTGGCGTGGGACTCTGCCCACCTGCAGACACACAAGATGTTACACTGATGATGGCAAGGATCCACAAACACACCTGAGCACTGAAGTCGCCTCACCTGAGATGGAGGTACACCTGCTCAGCAGGGGGGCGGGGTCTTTATCAGCAAGTTCAGGAGGGGGCGTTGACATCCCGCACTGGGAGGAGGGGCTCCATGTGACATCATCAACCTGCACACAGAGACAGCTGGTTGGGTGGAGGAAGAACTACAGACAGGTGGTGTTACCTGTGTGACAGACAGACAGGTGGTGCTACCTGTGTGACAGACAGGTGGTGTCACCTGTGTGACAGACAGACAGGTGGTGTCACCCGTGTGACAGACAGACAGGTGGTGTCACCTGTGTGACAGACAGGTGGTGTCACCTGTGTGACAGACAGACAGGTGGTGTCACCCGTGTGACAGACAGACAGGTGGTGTCACCTGTGTGACAGACAGGTGGTGTCACCTGTGTGACAGACAGGTGGTGTTACCCGTGTGACAGACAGACAGGTGGTGTCACCCGTGTGACAGACAGACAGGTGGTGTCACCTGTGTGACAGACAGACAGGTGGTGTCACCCGTGTGACAGACAGACAGGTGGTGTCACCCGTGTGACAGACAGACAGGTGGTGTCACCCGTGTGACAGACAGACAGGTGGTGTCACCCGTGTGACAGACAGACAGGTGGTGTCACCCGTGTGACAGACAGACAGGTGGTGTCACCCGTGTGACAGACAGGTGGTGTCACCTGTGTGACAGACAGGTGGTGTCACCTGTGTGACAGACAGACAGGTGGTGTCACCTGTGTGACAGACAGACAGGTGGTGTCACCTGTGTGACAGACAGACAGGTGGTGTCACCCGTGTGACAGACAGACAGGTGGTGTCACCCGTGTGACAGACAGACAGACAGGTGGTTTTACCTGTGTGACAGACAGACAGGTGGTGTCACCTGTGTGACAGACAGACAGGTGGTG
The DNA here is from genome assembly GCF_036924035.1 of Leuresthes tenuis. Classification (NCBI taxonomy): domain Eukaryota; kingdom Metazoa; phylum Chordata; class Actinopteri; order Atheriniformes; family Atherinopsidae; genus Leuresthes; species Leuresthes tenuis. Next base: position 679,448 of record NW_027325360.1, on the reverse strand, counting down.
TCACCTGTGTGACAGACAGACAGGTGGTGTCACCCGTGTGACAGACAGACAGACAGGTGGTTTTACCTGTGTGACAGACAGACAGGTGGTGTCACCTGTGTGACAGACAGACAGGTGGTGTCACCTGCGTGACAGTCAGACAGGTGGTGTCACCTGTGTGACAGACAGACAGGTGGTGTCACTTGTGTGACAGACAGACAGGTGGTGTCACCCGTGTGACAGACAGACAGGTGGTGTCACCTGTGTGACAGACAGACAGGTGGTGTCACCCGTGTGACAGACAGACAGGTGGTGTCACCCGTGTGACAGACAGACAGGTGGTGTCACCCGTGTGACAGACAGACAGGTGGTGTCACCCGTGTGACAGACAGACAGGTGGTGTCACCCGTGTGACAGACAGACAGGTGGTGTCACCCGTGTGACAGACAGGTGGTGTCACCTGTGTGACAGACAGACAGGTGGTGTCACCTGTGTGACAGACAGACAGGTGGTGTCACCCGTGTGACAGACAGACAGGTGGTGTCACCCGTGTGACAGACAGACAGGTGGTGTCACCCGTGTGACAGACAGACAGACAGGTGGTGTCACCTGTGTGACAGACAGACAGGTGGTGTCACCCGTGTGACAGACAGACAGGTGGTGTCACCCGTGTGACAGACAGACAGGTGGTGTCACCCGTGTGACAGACAGACAGACAGGTGGTTTTACCTGTGTGACAGACAGACAGGTGGTGTCACCCGTGTGACAGACAGACAGGTGGTGTCACCCGTGTGACAGACAGACAGGTGGTGTCACCCGTGTGACAGACAGACAGGTGGTGTCACCTGTGTGACAGACAGACAGGTGGTGTCACCTGTGTGACAGACAGACAGGTGGTGTCACCTGTGTGACAGTCAGACAGGTGGTGTCACCTGTGTGACAGACAGACAGGTGGTGTCACCTGTGTGACAGACAGACAGGTGGTGTCACCTGTGTGACAGTCAGACAGGTGGTGTCACCTGTGTGACAGACAGACAGGTGGTGTCACCCGTGTGACAGACAGACAGGTGGTGTCACCCGTGTGACAGACAGACAGGTGGTGTCACCTGTGTGACAGACAGGTGGTGTCACCTGTGTGACAGACAGACAGGTGGTGTCACCTGTGTGACAGACAGACAGGTGGTGTCACCTGTGTGACAGACAGACAGGTGGTGTCACCCGTGTGACAGACAGACAGGTGGTGTCACCTGTGTGACAGACAGACAGGTGGTGTTACCCGTGTGACAGACAGACAGGTGGTGTCACCCGTGTGACAGACAGACAGGTGGTGTCACCCGTGTGACAGACAGACAGGTGGTGTCACCTGTGTGACAGACAGGTGGTGTCACCCGTGTGACAGACAGACAGGTGGTGTCACCCGTGTGACAGACAGACAGGTGGTGTCACCCGTGTGACAGACAGACAGACAGGTGGTTTTACCTGTGTGACAGACAGACAGGTGGTGTCACCTGTGTGACAGACAGACAGGTGGTGTCACCTGTGTGACAGACAGACAGGTGGTGTCACCCGTGTGACAGACAGACAGACAGGTGGTTTTACCTGTGTGACAGACAGACAGGTGGTGTCACCTGTGTGACAGACAGACAGGTGGTGTCACCTGCGTGACAGTCAGACAGGTGGTGTTACCTGTGTGACAGACAGACAGGTGGTGTCACCTGTGTGACAGACAGACAGGTGGTGTCACCCGTGTGACAGACAGACAGACAGGTGGTTTTACCTGTGTGACAGACAGACAGGTGGTGTCACCCGTGTGACAGACAGACAGGTGGTGTCACCCGTGTGACAGACAGACAGGTGGTGTCACCCGTGTGACAGACAGACAGGTGGTGTCACCTGTGTGACAGACAGACAGGTGGTGTCACCTGTGTGACAGTCAGACAGGTGGTGTCACCTGTGTGACAGACAGACAGGTGGTGTCACCTGTGTGACAGACAGACAGGTGGTGTCACCTGTGTGACAGTCAGACAGGTGGTGTCACCTGTGTGACAGTCAGACAGGTGGTGTCACCTGTGTGACAGACAGACAGGTGGTGTCACCTGTGTGACAGACAGACAGGTGGTGTCACCCGTGTGACAGACAGACAGACAGGTGGTTTTACCTGTGTGACAGACAGGTGGTGTTACCTGCGTGCAGGTGGTGCTCAGCTGAAGTTGACGTCTGGACCCTGAGGGACAGGTGGAGCTTCCTGTCAGCAGACAGAAACACCTTCAGGTAAACTACACCTGTCTCACTGTTATTCGTTTACTTTAAGAACAACAAACGTTTCATTCATTTTCATTTCAGTTGAGGAGAACATCATTAATACTCTAAGAGAAACTAACTGATAAACTCCATCCAGCTGGATGTATCTGACTCCTCTTGCTGTGACTGACCTGAGCCTCCAGCCAGATCTGTGATGTGAGGCGAGGAGGTGAGATCCAGCTGGGGAAGGGCGGAGGACACTGACGGAGGTCTGGGTGAGGTGGAGGAAGAGGAGTAAATATCGTCCTCACAGGAAGACTCCAGAGGATCCAGGGACAGTCGGGAGCACTCGATCACGATGTCGTGGACTTCATAACGCCTCCACCTGAGAGAAAGATGGTGCTGATCTGCATCAAGCTGCTCTGTCTGTCCCCACAGAAAGGTGTTCCTCAGGGGTCGATACTGGGTTCACTATCATTTACATCAGCTCTGAACTGGACTTCAACGGAAACAGGAGGTTACAGAGCTTTCTGAAGAACTCATAGTTCACGGTGCCCCCACAAAGCCACCGGTCTGTACCGGTCTTTACCGGTCTCTGCTGGCCTATACTGGTCTGATTATTCTGCTTTGGTGCGTAACTCATCCCACAGAAGAGAAAGATATCAAACATGTGGCTCAATCCTCACGGGTTATCCATTAAAGATTAAACACATCACTATTGCAGCACTGAGAATCCGTTTCTTATTAGGTTTTCCTTACGTTTTTTGGACTTAAACTTGTTCCGCATACTTCAAGCTGATTCAGCAATTTATGCATCAAACTTCCAGCTCGTTCTGGAGATTTATGCAAAGTTTTGGTTTTTAACTTTTACACTAAAATATTAAACTTTTCCCGTCATTAGAATGAATGTAAAACCTTTAAAATTCTTGAAAAACTTCCTCGCCTTTGAAACCGAACTACTTCAGCGTAGTTTCAGCTAGAGACACCATTCTAACTTTAAATGATTCACAAGACATTCAGCTAATACTGAATGATGCAGCTTTTTCAAATAATTCAGCCAACTTTGAAATATCACAGCTTAAAATGTCATTTTTTGGGTGATGTCTGAGTTTAAAATGAGACAGAATGTTCATGCAGGCAGAGGACAGAAAGATTCTTCAGAAAAAAAGGTTTTAACCCGTCACTGTGTCCACAATCTTAAACACAGACATAATTCTACCATCACAACAGGAAAATGTGTCTTCTTTCAGCCAATGTGTTTACCAAAGAGCTGAGAAAGCTCCTGAAACAGGGATACATCCGGTCCTGGAGGCCCGCTGACCTGCAGGTTTTAGATGTTCCCTGCTTCAACACCTCTGACTCAGATGCCTCATCAGCTGGTTTGTGCAGAATTTAAAAACCTTATGAAGAGATCCATTTAATTCATGGTTCTGCTCTGGTTCTTCATGGTTCTGAGTCTACCTGGACTCACCTGGACGGGTCGAGCTCATAGTCCTGAGTCCCTGTGACCAGTTCTGGGTGAACCCGCACATGTTCCAACATGGGCTGAAAGACAGAAAGTGGAGACAGACGGGAGTCAGAACCGACTGTCGTCCTGCAGCTGATTAACGGACGACTTTTTCAGGTGTACCAGGAACACCTGCGCTCATGGTCGTCCAACCAGCCAACCACATGCCAGCTTTAGGTCACATGACAGTTAATTCAGAGCCGTCCTCAGTCACAGATCTGACTCTAAAGAAGTCCTGGATCAGACAGGCCTGTCACATGGTTCTGGTTCTGACCTTCCACCGGGTCACAGGGAAGGTGGTCTTTGCACATCAGTGGGCTCATGGGGAACTTTTGGGCCAGGTGGCTGGTGGAGAACTGAAATGTTTATCCTTTTTAAATTGATTCATTAAGTAAACTGTGTTGTTTTATACCAACTGTAAATAAAGTGCTGTTAAAAATCTAAATCTTCTTCTTCAGTGTTTGTTTTTTAGGTTTAAAAGATCTAAAGGGAGGGCTGAGGACAGAGATGTCTGTACCAGTCTCTATTGGCCTATACTGGTCTGTACCAGTCTCTATTGGCCTATACTGGCCTATACTGGTCTGTACCGGTCTCTATTGGCCTATACTGGTCTCTACTGGCCTATACTGGTCTCTACTGGCCTATACTGGTCTCTACTGGCCTATACTGGCCTATACTGGTCTGTACTGGCCTCTGCTGGTCTCTGCTGGCCTGTACTGGTCTGTACTGACCTTCACCACCTCCTGGAAGGTGTCGAGGTTCTCCTTCATGCTGTAGTGCAGCCTCAGGTAGGAGATGAAGTTGCAGGGGAACATCCCGTAGAGACGATGGAACAGCGAGTACACACCTGCGTGGAGGTGGACCAGGTAAACCAAGGGCACATGACCTGCGGGAGGCGAGGAGCGGCCGGTCAGAACTAAAGTTACCGACTGATCATGTGGTCCAGAACAACAGAAATGTTGGTTAACGCCACCTGCTGTGCACCTTACCGGGGTTTTTGTAGCTCCAGGACGCCAGGCGGCCGAATACATCGAAGAAGTCGTAGATGTGTTGCTTCCCTGCCTGAGGGATCATGGGTAACAGCGTGATGAGGACCAGGACTCCCGTGATCAGAACCACCACATCGCTGTCTGCCTGAAAAACACAGAAGTGTGACACATACTCAGCCCTCATCGTCTCACGGACAGATCGAATCTATTGATCCATAGATAACGGATTGATATGGTGTCTCATGGATCAGGGACGCCATCATCAGAAACCTGCAGCAGCACAGCTGACAGTCTGCGATTCAAAGAAGCAAAGAAAGCGTCCACCGTGTGAGGAGGCGTCTGAGAGCAGGTGTTCGTACCTTCAGGCAGCGCAAAACGGCGGGCAGCAGCGGCGAGTGACTGATGTGATGAACCCAGGGAGGCTGCTTCCTGATCAGGTGACCCAGCAGGGTGACGGCAGCCAGTCTGGTTCCAGGTCTGCTCAGAGACTCGTTCAGCTTCTCCAGCAGGGCCTGAGGGGTCGACATGTTTCAGAACCACAGACACCTGAACACCTGAACACCTGCACACCTAAACACCTGCACACCTGAACACCTGAACACCTGCACACCTGAACACCTGAACACCTGCACACCTGAACACCTGCACACCTGAACACCTGAACACCTGCACACCTGAACACCTGCACACCTGAACACCTGCACACCTGAACACCTGAACACCTGCACACCTGCACACCTGCACACCTGAACACCTGCACACCTGAACACCTGCACACCTGAACACCTGAACACCTGCACACCTGCACACCTGCACACCTGAACACCTGAACACCTGCACACCTGAACACCTGCACACCTGAACACCTGCACACCTGAACACCTGAACACCTGCACACCTGCACACCTGCACACCTGCACACCTGCACACCTGAACACCTGCACACCTGAACACCTGCACACCTGCACACCTGCACACCTGCACACCTGAACACCTGCCGGAGGACGCGCTGCTCACCTTGTGATGAGGCTCCCTGATGGAGGAGAGGAGGAGCACCACCTGAGAGGAGGAGGAGTCCAGGTAATAATCCACCAGAGAGGAGAGAACGGCGCCTCCTCTGTCTGTCGGGAGAACCACAGGTCAGAGAGAGAGAGACAGGTGGACTCACAGAGAGAGACAGGTGGACAGAGAGACAGGTGGACAGAGAGACAGGTGGACACAGACAGGTGGACAGAGAGAGACGGGTGGACAGAGAGAGACGGGTGGACAGAGAGAGACGGGTGGACAGAGAGAGACAGGTGGACAGAGAGAGACAGGTGGACAGAGAGAGACAGGTGGACAGAGAGAGACAGGTGGACTCACACAGACAGGTGGACACAGAGACAGGTGGACTCACACAGACAGGTGGACAGAGAGAGACAGGTGGACTCAGAGAGAGACAGGTGGACTCAGAGAGAGACAGGTGGACTCAGAGAGAGACAGGTGGACACAGAGAGAGACAGGTGGACACAGAGACAGGTGGACAGAGAGAGACAGGTGGACAGAGAGAGACAGGTGGACAGAGAGAGACAGGTGGACAGAGAGAGACAGGTGGACAGAGAGAGACAGGTGGACTCACACAGACAGGTGGACACAGAGACAGGTGGACTCACACAGACAGGTGGACAGAGAGAGACAGGTGGACTCAGAGAGAGACAGGTGGACTCAGAGAGAGACAGGTGGACTCAGAGAGAGACAGGTGGACACAGAGAGAGACAGGTGGACACAGAGACAGGTGGACAGAGAGAGACAGGTGGACAGAGAGAGACAGGTGGACAGAGAGAGACAGGTGGACAGAGAGAGACAGGTGGACTCACACAGACAGGTGGACACAGAGACAGGTGGACTCACACAGAGAGACAGGTGGACAGAGAGAGACAGGTGGACTCACACAGAGAGACAGGTGGACACAGAGACAGGTGGACTCACACAGAGAGACAGGTGGACAGAGAGAGACAGGTGGACACAGAGACAGGTGGACACAGAGACAGGTGGACTCACACAGAGAGACAGGTGGACAGAGAGAGACAGGTGGACTCACACAGACAGGTGGACACAGAGACAGGTGGACTCACAGAGAGACAGGTGGACACAGAGAGAGACAGGTGGACACAGAGAGAGACAGGTGGACACAGAGAGAGACAGGTGGACACAGAGACAGGTGGACACACAGACAGGTGGACAGAGAGACAGGTGGACACACAGACAGGTGGACACACAGACAGGTGGACACACAGAGAGACAGGTGGACAGAGAGACAGGTGGACACACAGACAGGTGGACAGAGAGAGACAGGTGGACAGAGAGACAGGTGGACTCACAGAGAGACAGGTGGACACACAGACAGGTGGACAGAGAGACAGGTGGACTCACAGACAGGTGGACAGGGAGACAGGTGGACAGGGAGACAGGTGGACACACAGAAAGGTGGACAGAGAGACAGGTGGACACACAGACAGGTGAACAGAGAGACAGGTGGACTCACACAGAGAGACAGGTGGACACACACAGAGACAGGTGGACAGAGAGACAGGTGAACAGAGAGACAGGTGGACAGAGAGACAGGTGGACAGAGAGACAGGTGGACAGAGAGACAGGTGGACAGAGAGAGACAGGTGGACTCACACAGACAGGTGGACACAGAGACAGGTGGACTCACAGAGACAGGTGGACACAGAGACAGGTGGACTCACAGAGACAGGTGGACACAGAGACAGGTGGACTCACAGACAGGTGGACAGAGAGACAGGTGAACAGAGAGACAGGTGGACAGAGAGACAGGTGGACTCACACAGAGAGACAGGTGGACAGAGAGAGACAGGTGGACTCAGAGACAGGTGGACACAGAGACAGGTGGACTCACAGAGAGACAGGTGGACACAGAGACAGGTGGACTCACAGAGAGACAGGTGGACACAGAGACAGGTGGACTCACACAGAGAGACAGGTGGACAGAGAGAGACAGGTGGACAGAGAGAGACAGGTGGACTCACACAGACAGGTGGACACAGAGACAGGTGGACTCACAGAGACAGGTGGACACAGAGACATGTGGACTCACAGAGAGAGACAGGTGGACAGAGAGAGACAGGTGGACACAGAGACAGGTGGACTCACAGAGAGAGACAGGTGGACTCACACAGACAGGTGGACACACAGAGAGACAGGTGGACTCACAGAGAGACAGGTGGACTCACAGACAGGTGGACACAGAGACAGGTGGACACACAGAGAGACAGGTGGACAGAGAGACAGGTGGACAGAGAGACAGGTGGACAGAGAGACAGGTGGACTCACAGACA